>NC_087482.1:2410000-2772850 GCF_036417665.1 Passer domesticus | reverse complement strand
GTACAGCAACGGTTATACCTCAGGCCTCCCTGGAGATGTGCCCGTGACCTCACAATCGGTGAGTTCTGCGTGCCCCACTCCCCTCACTTGGGGACGGTGTCCTTGTGGGTGCTGTTAAATAAAAATTAAAACTGGCCAAGGGTCAGAATGTATTTCTGAATTTCTGTTTTTCTGCTTGAACTTGGACTAAACAATGCTACTTTTTTGCCCCCACAATTTCCCACAAAGTGAAGGTGGAGAAATTACTAACTTTTACCAAGATTTGGAAGTGGCTGTAGTAACAGAGATCATATAAAAAGCTAGAGACACAGAAAGCTAGTATATAAAATCAGCTGAATAGCAAGAGGGAATTGGCATACATCTAGTCTCTTCTCAGGGCTCTTTCTGAATGCTGACTTTGAACGTCACTTGCTTTGTCATAATTCATGGGTAAAGAAAAAGAATATCTGTTTGAAATTGGAAAAGGACAGAACTTGTTCTTTGTTTTTTTTTTGTTTTGTGGATTTTTTTGTTTTTTAATGTGGGCCACCAAAAGACACTAGAAAATAAAATTTTCGAACTATTGCCAGCTGAAGCAAAGTTCTGAATCAGTTAAATAAATACCCTGTAACCTATTTGCAGAAGTTCCTCTAGCATCCAAGCTGTGTAGTAATCTCCTCAGATTCTCATGTAGATTTCACAAAAATTGTATTGACAACGTTCTCCCCAGACAGCCTTTGACAAGATCAAAAAAAGTTGACAGGCAGCAGATTCAAAACAAACTGAATCAGGTATTTCTCCACACAGTGAGAAATTTAATCTCTGCAGCTTATAGTTAGAAGATGATATGGATTCCAGGAGTTTACATGGCTTCAATAATGCAACTGTGAAAGAAAATCTCTCTCAGAGCTATTAAAATCTGACTTCAGAACTGATTCCACCTGGTTTATGTGTGGTCTTGAAGAAGATGTAAGAATTCCTTCTTGAGCACTCAATGGAGGATTCTTTGTTATAGGAGTCTTTCCTATTTTTAGGCTGTGCTTTAAGAGGTATAAATTAGAAATCTGCATTATTTACTGCCCTGTACTGTCAGCAGACTTGGTAGGAATTAATGCCAAGACAGCATGCTCTCTTAAGCTCCATGGAGCAATTTTCTTTTTGTTTTGAGACCAGTAACAGTTGTTTGGCCTCTCCGTGTTGGGTCTCTGGAAGATCACTACCAAGTTTTGGTAGTGATGGTAAACCAGGGGCTTCCAGAAGCTCCTCTGCCATGAAATTTGTTGCAGGTGACCTACACAGAGTAGTTAAAGGCATATTTCCTTAATTCTTCACAGGTCCAGTGTTCGCTAAGTGATATTTATATAAACATTAAGAATTAAAAAAAAAACCCCAAATGGTGCGGAACAAATATTTATGCTATCAGATGAAATCTTGGACTTCCCAGATTGAAGAAATTTACAAGCGCTGAGTATTAAAAAGCAAGATTAGAAGAACACTGGGTGTTGGTGTGTTTCCTATAAAACAATTACATTCCTAAAATAGGTATATTCTCTGTCTTGTTCACACTTCTCTTGTTGCTGTTGAAGGACACAGAGATTTGCTTTAGCACCTGACATTGCTTTTCACGCATGGCTTGCAGCCCCAGCTAGCTGAACAAACCAGCCTGCTGTCCAAGAATTTTGCTTACTCCTCATTTCCCTCTTCAAATTTAATTAGATCCAAAGAGTGCTAGGCTTGGAAACAAAAACAGCAACTTGTTTTGAGAAGGAGTAGAACATTTGGCCCCTCTCTGCCTTGTCCTGTGTCCAGGTTTCCCCTCAGCCAGGGCTGGAAGTGAAACCATCGGTGGCCGTCCTCAGGCAGCCCTTTGGCTGGCACTGTCCTGCTGGTCATGGCACACAGGTTCTTTTTGTGCCACCTGCACACGTGCTGCGGGAGCTGCCTCTCCTGGGGCTCAGCCTTGGAGAGCTGCCTCGCAAGGAGACTTTAGATTTCCTCTCCCAACCAACTGCATTTGCCTCCGGCTGTGAGGTTTGGGGATTAGTTCTTGCTGAGTTCAAGGGAGGTGGAGTGGAAAATGGAGGCACTTTTGTGCCTCTCCATATTTTATGTTGGTTGGGGTCTTGCCTAGAACTTGATTTAGGCTAGATTCCTAGGTTTCCTCTAATTTATATGAAACAGTATGTTTTTCCAAGTGGTTATCAGTGAGGCACGAGCCACTGCACTCCTGAGCATTTGCAGCTTCCTGGGATGCCGCTGCATCCTGAAACTGAGTCTGCATTGAGGCTGGGAAGTAGAAGGGACATACATAGCACCTGTCTCTGCTGCTTACATATATTTTCATAGCTATTGGTGTTCCTTGATAGGCCTTCATTCTGATTTTGAGTATCATGTGTTGTGAATGAAACTCTCACAGTTGACTTCTGCCTCCTTTCCTGCCACTGTTTTGTTCTTTTCCCATTTATAAGGACACAGGTGAACTAGAAATGTTGTGGTCAGGTGTGCTCTGTGGCTGCTCTGTGCTCAGAGGAGCTCTCCTGGATGTACAGCTTAGCATCTCCCTCTTTAAAGGGCTGCCCGGCTTCCTCCTGTCCCATCTCGTGGGTCCATCTTTTCATTCCCTTTTAATTTAAAATACTTCCACAATTTAATATTAAATGCTAGGTAAAAAAATCCAGTGGCACTCCCAGATAGAAAAAAATATGTTGTGTGTAACCCAGAGGAGGAATTCTGCTGGCAAAGTGATGGCTTTCCACTGAAGTGGATCAAACAGGTGCTCAGTTGGATGCTGGTGCTGAAGTACTTTTCTTGTGGCTTGAGTGTCTCATGGCAACAGCCTGAGATTTTAATAGCAGAAAGAAGGGATTTCCTGCTAATTTTCCTCTGAGAACTGTCACCTGTACAATCTTTTCCAGCCTCATGTAGTCTGACCTGTAACTGCTCCAAAGCCTGGTTAATTTTTTTAATGCTTTTGAAATTTTTGGTCCCATTTGCAGAGAACAGGAGGGTGCTGGCTATTTTTTTTCAGGTGCAGTGTATTTTTACTGGGGGCGGGACTGGCTTTAGTTTTACCTTCCCAGCATCAGCTGCACTGATGCTGGGAAGTTACTCTCTCTTATTCCAGTTACTCTCCAGGCTGGTACGTGCAACCCCAGTGGCAGCAGTGGTAGATTGAACTGTGCCTGGGCTGGGTTGGGAGGAGAATAATCCTACTGCATCCATGATTTTCCCTCCTGGGCACCTGCAGCAGGCAGAGCTGTGCCCTCCCACTGAGGCTGCCTCAGCCAGGAATGCTTGCAAAATCCCCGTGCTCCTTTTGCACAGTTCTGTTTTTTCCCTGGCAGAAGCAGGGCTGGTATCTCCAGACCAGGGGACATGGTGACACTGGGTGTTGCCATGGAACGTGGTGACGCTGGGTGTTGCCATGGGACAGGTGAGTCCTTGAAGGCACACACTTGTCCCACTGAGCTTGGGGCCCCTATTTGGAGATCAGCTGCAGACGACTGGAAAAAAGAATGTGGCATCTCCCAGTTCAAACAAACAAACCAGAAAACTTTATTTTGAGGGATGAGGGGGCCAAACAACAGGGGTGGGTGCTCGTCTGGTCCTGCCCTGGTTTTCAGGCCGACTGTAGGGCTTTTTATCTCGCAGCTGCCGCCGCAAGACGTGCCTCACACGAATTGGCCCGGATTGGGAGCGGGGCAAGATCCAGGGGGGTATGTATGGGGCTGTTTGTTTCCTGGATGACTGAGATTCCTGGGACAGCCTCAATGCCACCTGGCTGGTGGTACCAGCACTCTGGGCTGGACCATCCTCCAACCTGCGGCGCTTTGCCAGTGGGCTCTTGGGTGCCTGAGGATCCGTGTCTCCCCGTGGGTGGCCTCGCTTCAGGCCCTGCTTTCGGCAGGGCAAGCTGCTGCTGGTGACCAGCCCCACGGCCTGGGACCACCCTGACACCTCCTGAGGGGCTGGACCATCCTCCAACCTGCGGCGCTTTGCCAGTGGGCTCTTGGGTGCCTGAGGCTCCGTGTCTCCCCGTGGGTGGCCTCGCTTCAGGCCCTGCTTTCGGCAGGGCAAGCTGCTGCTGCTGCTGGTGACCAGCCCCACGGCCTGGGACTGCCCTGACACCGCCTGAGGGGCGGTGCTGGGGCTGCTGGTCTCAGCACGCAGCAGTGGCACGCGGTTGAGCTGGATGCGTTTTCCTTTCTGGCTGCCCGAGTCTTGTGCTTGCTGTCTCCATGAACGGCGACGAGCCTGGTCCGGCCTGGCATGTCCGGAGAGGCAGCTGCCACTCTCTGCGTCTGCCTCTGCCCGGTGACACGGTGTGCGTTGGGGAGAGAGAGAGAGGGCAGGGGGAGTGAGCACCTTGTAGAGCTCAGGAAATGTCCCTGCAGCATTGTCCCCAAGGCCCTGCTGGCTGGCTAAAGGGCAGGGGAAGTGCCGGTGCCCACAGCCCAGCCTGGCTCCTCTGGCCCATGAGAGGAGGGCCTCTACTCTGGGGTGATTCTGTGGATCTCCTGTTTCCCCTTTCTGCTGCTCTTGGCCGCTCCCCCTCTGCCATCTGTGGGGAGGGAGACTTGGCTCTCACCTCGCTCCTTGCCAGGGGGACGCTTCTTAGCAGCGTTCTGCTGCACCATTGTGGGTACGGAGGAATGTCTGGACGGTCTGTGCCACAGCACTGCCGGCCTTTCTCCTCCTGACAAAGCCTTCCAATCCTTCCTTGAGTGAAGAGAGATGTCTCAGAGACACCAAAACTCGCTCAGCAGCCTTGGGCAAGCTCCCTCTCGGGATCCTGTCCTCAGCTCTGAGTGCAATGTTGATGTACAGCAACGGTTATACCTCAGGCCTCCCTGGAGATGTGCCCGTGACCTCACAATCGGTGAGTTCTGCGAGCCCCACTCCCCTCACTTGGGGACGGTGTCCTTGTGGGTGCTGTTAAATAAAAATTAAAACTGGCCAAGGGTCAGAATGTATTTCTGAATTTCTGTTTTCTGCTTGAACTTGGACTAAACAATGCTACTTTTTTGCCCCCACAATTTCCCACAAAGTGAAGGTGGAGAAATTACTAATTTTTACCAAGATTTGGAAGTGGCTGTAGTAACAGAGATCATATAAAAAGCTAGAGACACAGAAAGCTAGTATATAAAATCAGCTGAATAGCAAGAGGGAATTGGCATACATCTAGTCTCTTCTCAGGGCTCTTTCTGAATGCTGACTTTGAACGTCACTTGCTTTGTCATAATTCATGGGTAAAGAAAAAGAATATCTGTTTGAAATTGGAAAAGGACAGAACTTGTTCTTTGGTTTTTTTTTTGTTTTGTGGTTTTTTTTTGTTTTTTAATGTGGGCCACCAAAAGACACTAGAAAATAAAATTCTTGAACTATTGCCAGCTGAAGCAAAGTTCTGAATCAGTTAAATAAATACCCTGTAACCTATTTGCAGAAGTTCCTCTAGCATCCAAGCTGTGTAGTAATCTCCTCAGATTCTCATGTAGATTTCACAAAAATTGTATTGACAACGTTCTGTTGCCAGGATTTTTAGTGAAAAAGCCTCTGCTAGGATTTTTCCTGTCCTGAGGAGCTGAGGGCCCCAGGAAAGAAATGTAAACAATAACTGTCTGCTGCTGTGGAGTGCCACAGGTGAATCTTCCATTGGTCCATGTGGATTGTTTTCAATCAGTGACCAATCACAGCCACCTGTGCCAAGGCTGTGCGCAGTCACAGGATTTTTGTTATTCATTCCTATTCTATTCTTGTCTTTGTAGCCTTCTGATCTTTCTCTCTGTTCTTTTAGTATAGTTGTAATGTAGCATTTTAGTATAATATATATCATAATAAATCAGCCTTCTGATCAACATGAAGTCAAGCCTCGTGTCCTCGCACCAGGGGCCCAAGTCAAAGCAACAATTGGTGACCCCTGGACGTGTGAAACTGATGGTCACCCCAAGAGTGACCATGGAATCTAGCCTGGAGCTGAAGAAACGAGACCCTGAAGATGGGCAGAGTTCACAGCCAAGGCAAACAGGAGAACCTGTTGGACTTTCCTGGAGATTGTGTCCAGAGACCGCAGAGCAGCAGAGCTGCACAGCTGGATCCACAAGGACACTGTCTAGAGGTACTGTTATTTTTTCCCTTTCTGAAGATCCTGCCATTCGCAAAAGGTGGGAGGAAAGTTGGGAAAAGGTACCTTCGGAAGCTCAGGTTCCGTTTACTGCGTCAGAGGAGAAAGTTATTAAACTCTGGTGCAGATGGGGACGCAGGGACAGAATTCCTCAATGTATGTTGGAGAGACGGTGTTATGAGTTCTTCAGATGGGCAAAATTTCATAGATTTATTACAAATGTCATAGACTCCCTTGATTTAGGTTTTTGGGAGTTCATGGACGCTCTTTTTAGGTGGACAATAGTCCAGCGTGTTTCATCCCCAATGATGCATGCAGTGCACACACTGATTTATGGCGTTATCTTGAAATGGGGACGGGCTGCGGGGGACATCATGGCTCGGGAGCGCAGTCGCGTTCTGTCCCCGCCAGCTTCGGCACGAGAGAAGCCTCTCAAAGAAGACGAACCGCGAGTTTGCATTCCCCCCGCACTGCCCACAGCTGAGCAAAAGTTTTTCTCCGCTCCCTTGGAGCAAACAGATCTACCTTCCCCCCCCGCTCCTTCTCTTGGGGGGGATGAAAAACCGAACCCGCCGCTTTCCGGGCCGGCCCCGCCCGCTTCGCCGCGAAATTCTCCGCTTCCCCCACCCCGGGAGGGGGCGGATCCGGCTCCGCCTCAGCCAGCCCCGCGGGAGGCGCCGGACCCCGCGGCTCCGCCTCAGCCAGCCCCGCGGGAGGCGCCGGACCCCGCGGCTCCGCCTCAGCCAGCCCCGCGGGAGGCGCCGGACCCCGCGGCTCCGCCTCAGCCAGCCCCGCGGGAGGCGCCGGACCCCGCGGCTCCGCCTCAGCCAGCCCCGCGGGAGGCGCCGGACCCCGCGGCTCCGCCTCAGCCAGCCCCGCGGGAGGCGCCGGACCCCGCGGCTCCGCCTCAGCCGGCTCCGCCCGCGGCCCCGCAGCCGCCCGGGCCAGCTCCGCCGGCTCTGATAACTGCGCCTGCGCCGCGGCACCCGGAACCGCCTCCCGCCGATCCGCCCGTGTTGCCGGGCAGCGCGATCAACAACAGTGATTCCCCGGCTGTGCTGCTGCTCCCGGGAGCTGCAGGAGCTGCCTCCGTGTCTTCTTTCTCTGCATCCCAGCCGGCAACTGAATTCGCAACGGTGCAGGCGGCGCCTGCGCGGGCCGACCCCGCTCCGAGCCCGCCGCCCCCGCCTGTCCCGCCGCTCCCTGCCGATCCAATTGCAGTGCAAGAGCTTGCTGAGAATGGTGCTGAGCCCACGAGACCGCCTCAAAAGTCGACACCAGCGCCCGTGCTGCCTGCACCACCCACCCCAGTTGTCCCGCAGGTTTCCGAAACTCCATCATTCACATCAAACCCTGCGAAAAGCCTATCCTTCCGTAAAAAAAGCATAACCCTCCAGCTGACTGCAGGAGCAGTTCGGCTGGCTGTGTTCAAAATCAATATAGTTTTTAAATCACTTCGCGTATAGTCGAGAGCTTCTCCCTAGAAGTTAAAGTGCCTGCCTTCCCCCGAGCGCCCCAGCGGCGTGGGGGAGTTGGCTCCTGTAACATCTACCTCTAGTTCCCAACCCAGTAGAGATAAAAGTAGTGCCAAAAAGCAAAAAGCAGAAAAAATAACATTTACCTTACAAAAACAAGAGACACAGAGCAAAGCAAGCACTGCTCGCTTGCTCTGGAGACAAGAAACCCTCAAATCTAAAATAACAATTCCTGAGAAAACTTCTCTTCTCCAGCTGCCAGTGTGCACCAGTGCTTCTAAAAAAAAAAACATTTCGTCATTTCTACTCTCAAAACACTAGCAGCATAGTCCTACCAAGTTCTGAGCGTGCAGAGCCCGCCTCACAAGCTAGTTCTAAGCCGTTTAACTCATTTCCCTGGGCCGGGGCCCAGGGAAGTCTGAGTTCTCTGGTCCGCCCACCAGGACCAGAGCCACCCAAGGGTCCTAGAGACACTCTGCTGCTGCTACTCTTCTTCTAATGAAAAAAAAAAAAAAATAATAAAGAAAAGTGGAAAGAGCTAGCAGCTCAAAAGCATTGAAAAGCCAAAAATTAGCCTCAGCCCAAGCGGTTCAATGAAGGGCTGTGGCCAGGGCATTCCAGAAATTTTCTCTGAATTGTTTCATGGCTGTCAATGAATTGTTTGCTAATTCTTGTTTTCTTTAGCAGTTCTTTGTTTCAGAATTCTGCAAGCCTGTTTCAGGACCAAAGGGGACTTCCAGAGATGTCAAAAAAGAACATCTTCAGTCCATGGACTCTGTCCTGAAATTCAGCTGCTTGGACTTGAAACAATGAACTTTCCTTGCATGAGTTTTTGCATTTTCTTATTTTTTAAGATTGTTTTAGTGATATGATATAATTAGATGTTTGATAAGTGAAGAATTTCCCTGAATGTTCTACAGGTGAAGAATTTCCCTGACCATTCCACATCAGCAAATGATTGAGATTTTGATTGGCAACAGATCAACCTCAAGAGGTGTTGTTCTCTTTTCAACAAAGCCCTAGTAGAAGAAATTACAAACATTTCTTTTTCTATTTAATTTAATAATTTAAAAGGGTGAGATGTTGCCATGATAATTTAGGGAAAAAGCCTCTGCTAGGACTTTTCCTGTCCTGAGGAGCTGAGAGCCTCAGGAAAGAAATGTAAACAATGGCTATCTGCTGCTGTGGAATGCCACGGGTGCATCTTCCATTAGTTCGTGTAGATTGTTTTCAATCAGTGACCAATCACAGCCACCTGTGCCAAGGCTGTGAGCAGTCACAGGTTTTTGTTATTGATTCCTATTCTATTCTTGTCTTGGTAGCCTTCTGATCTTCTTCTCTCTGTCCTTTTAGTATAGTTGTAATGTAGTATTTTAGTATAATATATAACATAATAAATCAGCCTTCTGATGAAAATGGAGTCAAGCCTCGTGTCCTCGTCCAAAGGGTCGCAGTTTAAACAAGAGAGCCTCACACTGGTTTTGCTTTGAAACCACAACACAGATCCTTCTCTTTATTTCAACAGAAGAATGGGCCATTGCCTACCCTGCAAGCGGGGGGGGTGGGGGGGGAGGGGTGGGGGGGGTGTCACCTTCAGTGATTCCTAGAGGGCAAGGCTAGGGGGCTCAGGGGTAGAGGGAGGGATGTGTTGGTCTCAGGAAGGGCTGGAGGGTGCTGGGCTGGTCCTGGGGTCCCTAGCGGAACTCGGGTTGGCTGGGATGGGACAGACGGAGAGAAAAAAAGGAATAAAGGAAGCTTGGGGAGGCCCATGGGGAGAGCAGGTGGCAGTGGCATCTACGGGGCAATAAGAGGCTTCCTTGTTGATGGTTGTTCTGGGGTCCTCTTCACAGAAGACTTGAGAGGGCTGTCCAGGCCGTTCCTGCTGGAGGAGGAGGTGCTCACGCTGTCGGTGTGAGGTGCAGCCACCGTCTTCCAACTCCTGTCCCGAGGTGCTCCTGTGCAGAGAGGAGGTGGCTGAGGCCCCAGCTGCCAGTGGCACACAGGGACCCTCGTGCACAGCAGGGCCCAGAGCTGGCAAGGCTCCCCAGCACGGCTGGAGCTGCTGGCACAGCTGGGCCCAGCTGGACAGCTGCCCCTCAAGGCCCCGGCCAGCAGGGCACGGCTCTGGGCAGGGTCCCTGGCCAGGAGCGGGCCCCAGAGCGCCTCTGCCTTTCAAGGGAAACCTCGGCCCTGCTCTTTCTCTTCCCCACCTCCCTCTGCCTCTGCCCCGTGCCCCTGGGGCTGCTCTTGGCCAGGCAGCCTCAGTGGGAGCCAGCTCTGGCTGCAGCCCCAGCGGGGCCCCCAGGACAAGGTCCAGCAATTGAGAGGCCAATGGAAGCACTGGGCAGCAGCAGAAGCCTCAGCAGAGTTATTTGGACAATCATGGACTGGCCACAACCCCACTGCAGTCTCAATGGGAATGTTCCCTGACCACGCTAGACTTTCAAAAGAAGCTGTTTGAGGGGGAGAGCAACAAAACACTCACTGTTTTCTCTTCCCGATTCCAAATACCGGATTCCAAACAAGCACAACACGAAGACAAGCTCCAAACAAAGCATAAATGCCAGTATTGCTAGCCAGCAGCCTGTTTCCTGATAGAAACCCCTTCCGAGGCCATCCTGGGCATTGGGAACAGGTCTTGTGGTGCCGGCTGCATCTGTGGGAGCGATGGGGAGCGTGAGCCCGTGCTGTGCTGCACTGCTGAGCTGGCAGTACGGTGGATACGGGCAGGACGTTCTCTCTTTCCCCCAGAGCTGGGGCCTGCAGGCACCTTGCCGGCCCTTGGCACAGGCTGCGCCAGCCAACAAAGCCCAGCAGGCCGGGAGGAGAGCCCGGGGGCAGCGCAGCTGCTTGGGCAGTGGCTGCTGCCAGGCACACGGGCCAAAGCCATCCCTGAGTAGCCACTGCCAGCCCTGGACCTCCCTGCCCCGTGACAGCTCCCCCAGCCCCAGGGGACAGGCTCAGGCCCTGTCAGGACCCAGCGCAGCCCCTGCCCAGTCGGGAGCCAGGGCTGGCTCTGGCCCTGGGCTGGCGGCAGGGCTCCCGCTCGGGGCTGCTCCTGTGCCTTGGGCCTCTGGGCACTCAGGGCCAGGTCTGCAGCAGCTGCAGCACCAGGGACGTTGCTGCACCAGTCCCGTTTCCCCGGGGCTCTGAACCAGCTCCAGAGGCCTGGAAGCCGAGGCGCCTCCAGCTTTGGCTGCTGCCGGGCCGGGCAAGGGCAGGCCCTGGGGGAAGAGCTGCTGCCACACAGCCCCGGCCAGGCCTGAGCCCGGCACAGAAATTACCTGCTGTGCCTGTGCCCGTGTCTGGCTTTGCCTTCTTTCCTGCAGCAGGGGCTGGCACCGAAGATGGAGTGCTTCCTTCAAGAAATGCCACCTTCCGCTGAAGCACTATGTCCATCTCTTGACAAAGGAAGGGAGACAGCTGCATCAGATGGAGCTCTTCCCCACTTGGGCGGTAGTATCAGAGGTAATATTTGTGAAATTTATGGAGCAGGAAAATGGCCAGGTTACAGTGGCATGATGTGAGCACTTCCACCTCCAAACAGCCACCCTTTTCCTAATCTGCAGGGCTGGATATAGTGGGGGATCTCAGGGTGTGTTACAGTTTGGGCATGGCCTGTCAGCTGATGCCAAATGACTTCCGGCAGAGGCTGGGCAGAAGCTGCAGCCCGGCCAGGCTGGGAAACAGCCCTGCAGGGCGTGAAAGCAGCAACGGGGCAGCGAGGCTGCCATGGATCCCTTCCCGCTGTGCCGGGCACGGCGTGTCCAGATGTGCAGCCAAAGCCCCCGGCTGCTGAGTCCCAGGGGAAGCATGAGAGAAATGCACCCACCTTCTCTTGTCTGCAGGGGTTCCTTCAGCTCTTGCCTAATCTGTTTAGATGGTTGCAGGGACATCTTATCTGTTGTATCTTGGACTTTCCCTGTTGGAGTACCTTAGAGAAAAATATTTCCATTTCCCAGGAATGGATCCTACAAAAGCAAGGCTCAGCCTTTGAGGTCAGCAGGGACACACTGCTCACCACTGTGATGGGAGCTGGTCTTGCGTATAGCATCCAAGGTAGGAGCTGGAGAAGCTGGAGAAGTCTTCCCTGTAGACACATCTGTAACACAACAGCCACAGAAGCTTCTGTCACCTGGTGCCTGCCCGCTTGTCTACAATTCTTCCTTGGTGGCACACTGAGAACATACCTGCAGGAGGCTCCAAGGGCTTCAGAACTTTCTTCATCCAAGCTGATGGAGAAGCCTTCCCAGCACCCTCATCTACAATGCAGCACAGATGAGAACACTTTCCAGGGTGTGCTGGGATCCCCTTCTGCCACAGGGAACTGGGCACTGCAAGGGGGGTCGGGTAAGGCCGTGGGAGCCAGATGTGAATAGACATGGCCAAAGGTGCACAGGGGCCTGGGGAGCTCTGGGCTGGCTCCTGGTCTCACTCTCCACACTCTTTCCCTGCCCTCAGCAACATCCCAGGGAGGGGTGGCTGCAGCAGCACAGGGCCATGGGGCTCTCTCCCTCAGACACAGAGGAAATCCTCCCTAAAGCCCTGGGGCAAACTGCAGCAGGCAGTGCCACAGCTATCCATCCTGCCCTCCCTCTGTCCCTCCTGCCCTCCTTCTCTGGGGAAACCCCCCAGATCCCAAGGGCCAACAGCCAGGCCCTCTCAGGACACACTGGAGCCTTGCTCTCCCCCTCTGTCCTTTCCCCACCGTGGGCACCCCGTGCAGTCACTCCCAGGTTTCAGGACATGTCTCCCATGGAGGGACCCCAGCAGGACTGCTCAGTTACCCGAGTGCCCTGAGCCCGCTCGGGATAATTCCCCTGGGCTGTGCCGCTCTAGTCCAGGCTGTGCCCACACTGCCAAACAGCAGAGAGGGCAGCTCAAGCCTCAGCAGGGCTCAGGCCCAGAGGCACAGCAATTACCTCCTGTGCCTGTGCCTGGCATGGCCTCCCTTCCTGCAGCAGAGGTTGCCACGAAGCCCCTGCTTCCTCCGGGAAATGCTTCTTTCTCCGCAGGCTCTCCTTTCATTTCTGGCGAATGCAAAAGAGACAGCTGGATCAGATGGAAGCATTCCTGACTGGGAATGGGGAAGGGGACAATTTCAGGAGGCATCACTTGTGAAAGGAATGGATAAGGATCAGAAAACACCCAGGATTTTGGGACAACCCAAGGCTGCTTCCTTCCCCAAACAGCCCCAACATCTGATCTGCCTGGACACCAGGAAATTGCAGGGGATCTGAGCGTGGGCATGGACTGTGGTGCAACTGGGGCTGCCAGTCAGCTGATGCCAAATGCCTTCACACAGAGGCTGGGCAGAAGCTGCAGCCAGGCCAGGCTGGGAAACAGCCCTGCAGGGCGTGAAAGCAGCAGCAGCAGCTGTGGGGCAGCGAGGCTGCCATGGATCCCTTCCCGCTGTGCCGGGCACGGCGTGTCCAGATGTGCAGCCAAAGGCCCCAGCTGCTGAGTCCCAGGGGCAGCATGAGGGAAATGCACCCACCTTGTCTTCTCTGCAGACGTTCCTTCAGCATTTGCCACTTGATTTCTAATGGGTCCCGGAATTTCTTGCCTGCCATGCCTTTGGTCTCTCCTGTCAGAGGACCTTAAGAGAAAGCAGTTCCATTTCCCAGCAATGGATCTCCCAAAAGCAGGGCTCAGCCTTTGGGGTCAGCAGGGACACACTACTCACCCCTGCCATGGGAGCTGGCCTTTTGTGCAGCATCCAAGGTAGGAGTTGGTGAAGTCGTCCCTGCAGACACGCCTGTAACAGAACAGCCAGAGGAGCTTCTGTCACCTGGTCCTGAGCAGTCAGTCAAACATTACGCCTTGTTGGGATAGTGAGAACCTACCTGCAGAATGCCCAGAGGTCTTCACAACTTCAGAGCGCCAGGCTAATGGAGAATTCTTCCCAGCATCCCAGTCTGGAAGCAAACCAAGATGAGAACTGTTTCCATTGTGTGCCAGGGCTGGCTCTGGCCCTGGGCTGGCAGCAGGGCTCCCGCTCAGCGCTGCTCCTGTGCATTGGGCCTCTGGGCACTCAGGGCCAGCTCCGCAGCGGCTGCAGCGCCAGGGACGTTGCTGCACCAGTCCCGTTTCCCCGGGGCTCTGAACCAGCTCCAGAGGCCTGGAAGCCGAGGCACCTCCAGCTTTGGCTGCTGCCGGGCAAGGGCAGGCCCTGGGGGAAGAGCTGCTGCCACACGGCCCCAGCCAGGGCTGAGCCCGGCACAGCAATTACCTGCTGTGCCTGTGCCCGTGTCTGTCATTGCCTTCCTCCCTGCAGCAGGGGCTCGCACCGAAGATGGAGTGCTTCCTTCAGGAAATGCCACCTTCCGCTGAAGCAATATGTCCATCTCTTGACAAAGGAAGGGAGACAGCTGCATCAGATGGGGCTGTTTTCCACTTGGGCGGTGGCATCAGAAGTAATATTTGTGAAATTTATGGAGCAGGAAAATGGCCAGATAACAGTGGCATAATGAGAGCACTTCCACCTCCAAACAGCCACCCTTTTCCTAATCTGCAGGGCTGGATATTGTGGGGGATCTCAGGGTGTGTTACAGTTTGGGCTGTCTGTCAGCTGATGCCAAATGCCTTCATACAGAGGCTGGGCAGAAGCTGCAGCCAGGCCAGGCTGGGAAACAGCCCTGCAGGGCGTGAAAGCAGCAGCGGGGCAGCGAGGCTGCCATGGATCCCTTCCCGCTGTGCCGGGCACGGCGTGTCCAGATGTGCAGCCAAAGTCCCCGGCTGCTGAGTCCAAGGGGAAGCACGAGGGAAATGCACCCACCTTGTCCTCCCTGCCGCATTTCCTTCAGCTCTTGCTTCGTCTGTTTGGGTGGTTCCAGGGATATCTTGTCCCTTGTGTCTTGGATCTTCCCTGTCAGAGGAACTTAGAGAAAAATACTTCCATTTCCCAGGAATGGATCCCACAAAAGCAGGGCTCAGCCTGTGGGGTCAGCAGGGTCACACTACTCACCCATGCCATGGGAGCTGGGTTGGAGCCAAGCATCCAGCCCTAGAGCTGGAGAAGTCCTCCCCACAGACACACCTGTAACTCAACAGCCACAGAAGCTTCTGCCATCTCTGCTGATCTGCATGGGCACCACTGAGCCGCAGCAGCGGTGAGGGGATCGTGCAAGGCGCGGGCACACACGTGCATGGTTCTGTGCTGGCACCTGCAGCGCTGCCCCCCTGGCCCAGCTTTGGGCTCTGAGCTGGCAGCTCTCCCAGGGGAAAGGCCTTGACCTACCCTCAGCATCTCCCACAGCCTCAGTCCTGGATGTGGGACCTTCACCGGCAGGTTCAGCTGCAAAGAAAGGCAGGACAGAAGAGCTCCTGTGGCACTGCAGGAGATCCTCAGGCTGCCCACAAGGCTCAGCCCCGGGGCACAGCCCTGGGCCTGGCCCCTTCCCTCTCTGCTCTTCTCTGTGACTGCACAGAGCACACAGAAGGACACGCTGGCACAGCACACAGGAGGAAGATTGAAAGCTAAATGCTCCTTCCTCCCACTGACAGTGATCCTGTGGGAGCCCTCAGGCCTCCAGAAGGGAGCAGGGCAAGGTTTCCAGATTCTTTTAATCTTAAGATTATATTAAGGGAAATGGTTTATAAGTGAGCTTTTGTTGCACTGACCCTGATTATTCACTAAGGAAAGGCAGAATGAAAACTTGCCTCCAGCATCCTCCAGGAACTTCAAACCATCATTCATCAGGATTTCCTGAGAACCCATGTCACGATTCCATTCTAGAAGGGAGCACAGATCAGAACCATTTCCATGGTGTGCTGGGATCCCCATCTGCCACAGGGAACTGGGCAATGCAGGGGTGTTGGGTAAGGCTGTGGGAGCCAGATGTGAATGGACATGGCCAAAGCTGCCCAGGGGCCTGGGGAGCTCTGGGCTGGCTCCTTGTCACTCTCCAACCTCTTTGCAGGCCCTTTGCAACATCTCTGGAGGGGTGGCTGGAGTAGCCTCGGGCCCGTGGGGTCTCTCTCCCTCCCACAGAGGAAACCCTCCCTAAAGCCCTGGGCAAAACCATCCCCAGCGCTTCCCAGGGAGCAGGGAGCGCTGTCCCGGGAAAGGGCAGCCAGGCTGCCGGCTCACCTGCTCGCTGCGCTTGCAGCGGAGCAGCCTGGGCAGCCCTGGCAGGCAGGGCCACGGCCAGGAGCAGCAGGAGTAGGAGGTGCAGAGCAAGGGCCATGGTGCCTTGTCCTCCGCCAGTCCCGCAGCTCTTGCTGCCACCGCTGTCCCGACACCGCTGTCCCAACGTCAGCACCGCTGCTGCCACCGCCGCTGCTGCCGCAACAGTTGTGCTCAGGGACTGACTGCTGGCTCCCTGTGCTGCTGTGCAACCACGGGGCTCTGTCACCTCTGGCGCCTCTGTGACCTCAGGGCCTGCTGAGAGCTCAGCCTGCTGTGATCCCAGAGCCCTGCTGTGACCTCATGGCCTCAGCTGTACCCCCAGAGTGTGCGCCCGTCCGCATGAATGGACTGCCCTGATTGTAAATGGTTTGCTTCATCAAAGGGCCATTGCTCAGCAAAACCTTTCTTTTGCCTGCTGACGTTGCTGGTCAGGCTGCATCCCTCAAGATGCTCTTATTGTTGCAGTTCAAATTTATTTTATTGATTCCATTTCAAGTCTTGTTTAAGGGCTCTGTTGTGCCCCATTTTTTCCTGACTTGGTTCACCTGTGGGTTTTACCCTCCCTCCAAACTCTCCCTCGTGCACTTCCCCACCCCTTGTTCCAGCTCTTTCCCTGCCTGTCAAGGCAACCCAACACCTTGGTTCCCAAATCTTTGGGCCAATCCCTGACTGCAATTCCCCTGTGGAATTCCCCTACTCCTGGAAACCCCATTGGCCCTTGTGACCCATCCTCTCCACCCTCCTACCCCAATTGGCCCCAGACACTTATTGTAATCCCCTCACTCCTCTCGTGAGGATTCCCTATTGGTTCATTGTTTGCATCCACCCCATGACTTGTATGTGTACAAAACCCCTTGGGCAGTACAGCTAGGGGCTTCTCATCCTGTTCTATTCGCCTGGACTAAGGTGTTCCTTGCGGAACCTGAAGACAGGGAGCCTCCTCCTTTCTCCTGTGCCTTGTCCCTGTCGTGGCTTGTGTCTGGCACTGGAGAGCAAGTGGCACTAAAGGTTCTGCCTCTGGTAAATCCCCATAGCGAGGCAGTTCCCGACTCCTGCCATAGTGCCGGAGTTCTAAGAGCTAGCCCAGGTTCCAGCACTCACTTCACTAATGTACCGAATGCCCCTTCTTCAGTGCCTGCTCTGGTGCTCTGCCAGCTCACACAGCAGAGTGTGATTCACATACTGCAGCCCAGAGTTAGGTTGTTGCAACATTGAAATGGGTGTGGTTGGCAGGATGGCTGGGCATAAATCACTACAGAACTAAAGCAAATGCGTGCACGGTCCCAGGCTGGACTTGAATAGGCACAGGAATTTTGGAAAGATGAGGACAAGATAGCAGAGAACAATGGAAAAACCAGCTGAAAAGGAGGACACGCTAAAGGAGTTATTTGTGCATATTTGGGGCTATATTTTTCTTGGGTGCAAAACAAAATCAAAAGCTCATAAATGCCCAAAAGATGAGAACTGTGTGTGGTAAATAGATATGATTCATGCTGACAAATTTGAAAGAGTAATCAATATTAATAAAGTAATTAATATTTGGAAATAATAAAACAGTTAAAGGTGTAATGCCAAGCAAGAAAGGGAATGGAGGGTTTATCCCTCTCCCCACCGTTTTCCTGCAGCTGTTCAGAACAGGAAGAAGCAAGAGATAACAATGACTGAATTTAGTTGGAAGAGAGGAGAATTTGGTTGGACACCAGGAAAATGTTGATTATATGAGATCCACTGCTTTAATGTTAGAACACAATATTGGCTTATACAGTACCAGCTTGGTGCGCATGTGTAATCCAAAAGATGAACTACAGGACATGGAGGAAGAGGAGAGGCTTTCCTCAAAGAAGATCCCCAAAGAGTGGTACAACTTACTTAAAGAAGTGTGGAGCATGAGTGGTAAAGGTGATGATGAGGGCGGTGATACAAGTGTGACGAATCAAAAATGGGAGGAGATGGTAATGGCATACAGCATAAAAAGGGGAATGTTGTCTTGACAAGCTAGTCCGTGAGGTGACGGGGGGTCCAAAAGCCCTGCACTCCATACCCCACGCATACCCCGCATGGTTAGTTTTGCTTATACGCTATTATCAGGACCAAATTATTTGTAATTTAAACCAAATTATATAGTCAGTGTTTCGAGTTTATTCAATTGTATATATATTAAGCGACATAATTAAAATTGCGGTTTTATTTAATTTTGTTTGGGTTTGTTTTTTTGGTTTTTTTGATTGGAAAATTTGGCAAATATAACATGTGGAATGTCCTCCACAGCAGAGTGTCAGACCTCTGGATCTTTTTAAACAATTTTATCAAGGTGGAACTGTGGCAGCTTCAGATCGTGCCTCTGGAGGACCTTGAACAAAGAACCCCTGAGCTTTTCTACCCTTCCAGGTGAAGTGTGATAGTCTGGGGTCTTCCTGCTGTGTCCGAGTGCCGGGCCACTGGCTGGCACCACAGGTCCCCAGACCCTCTGCTGAGGTATCCCTCTCCTACAGTCAAGTTTAGTCTGTCACATTTGGCTTTTCTCTCTGATCCACCACCAGGACCAAAGATCACACGGTCGTGAGGATGTAAAAATGCCTGTTCCTTCTGGAACATTGCTGTTGCGTGACAGCCCTGCAGGCAGAGCGGGCAGCTGTAGGGACACTGACTCATTTCCCTGGTGCCAGCCGTGCTGCATCCATCGAGCTGCTGGGTGTTGGTGCTCGTTGGGACGCGGCCCGGCCCGGCACCACGGGAGTTAGGAAGGGTCTTGAAGGAATCCCCACGCATTAAAGCAGACGATTTAGCCTGGGATTTTAAGTTGTTTCTCAGTTAACCTTGTAAAAGGCCAAAACAAGTCTCCTATGAATTCTGTCCCTGTCAAGTTCAGTTCTGCCCCGAAATCCCCTCAGCATTCTCAGGGCAGTGGCAGGAGCCGGGTGCTGGCCCGTAGCCCCGCTGGCCGGGGAGAGCACGGCCCAGAGCGAGCCCCTGCTGCCCGGGATGGCCACAGGCCCGGGGGAGCTGGGCGGGCAACGCCAGGGCCCTGTCCAGGGCTCCTGGGGCTCGTCTGGCACCTGTTCCGTCCCCTCGAGTGCTGAGCGTTGCCCGTCCCGCGGGGCTGTCTGTGCCCGGCCCCAAAAGAGGCAGGGCCGGGGCTGTGACCCCTGGGCTGGCGGTGCCGCCTGCCCGGCGCTCAGCACTGCCCGTGCCGTGCCGGTGCAGCGTGACCCGGCGGGGCAGCTCCGCCTCGGTGCCTCGCCACCGCCATCCCGGCACAGCGGCTGGCCCTGGGCCGCGGCAGCCCCGAGCCGCACGGGCCCGGGAGGGACTGCCGGAGGTCCCCGTCCCCTGCGTGCCTCAGCAGACACTCCAGCCCCACTGCGTGCAGCAGGAGGGACACAAAGCACCTGCACGCTTACGAGAGTCCACAGCCCTTTGTACATGTGAAATGAGACCCCAGAACCCCGACATTTGCCTCAGGAGAGATCCCAGCACCCTGCACACCTTGGGAGAGATCCCAAACCCTCTGCATGACTCACACAGGATTCCAAATCCCTTGCATGACTTGAAGTGGACCCCAGTGGCCTCCATGCCTCAGAGGAAACCTAAAATATTCCTGGGTGTGTCACAAGGGACCCCAGCCCCTCATGCACCTTAGGGGGACTCCAAAGCCCCCATGTGCCCTACAGGGAAGTCCAGGCCAGCTACGCCGAGTGTTTTGACCTGGAAAACAAGCCTGGTTTCACCTGGGTTGTTGTGTCTCTGGGGCTGCTCACCAGCCCTGTCGGACCCTGAGGCTACACAGCCCTCCCCTTCCCTTCCCTTCCCTTCCCTTCCCTTCCCTTCCCTTCCCTTCCCTTCCCTTCCCTTCCCTTCCCTTCCCTTCCCTTCCCTTCCCTTCCCTTCCCTTCCCTTCCCTTCCCTTCCCTTCCCTTCCCTTCCCTTCCCTTCCCTTCCCTTCCCTTCCCTTCCCTTCCCTTCCCTTCCCTTCCCTTCCCTTCCTTCTGGCCCTGGCTGAGAGCAGCAGACCCTGTGCAGCACCCTGCATTGGTGATGGCCCATCAATTAGGTCCTATCAAGTGTGTGTTAATTAGGGAGGAGCTTTGTTTTGCCTGCTGACATTGCTGGTCAGGCTGTGTCCTTGGAGATACTCTTGATGGCTTCCCTCTTTTCCTGGGCATGGCACTGGAGGAGGTCTGGGCCCAGATGATCCCACGGAAGGAAATGTCCCTCAGCCCAGGGACGCTCAGCATGGGCTGCCCCATCCCCTGGGGGCCCCACCGC
The DNA here is from genome assembly GCF_036417665.1 of Passer domesticus. Taxonomy (NCBI): domain Eukaryota; kingdom Metazoa; phylum Chordata; class Aves; order Passeriformes; family Passeridae; genus Passer; species Passer domesticus. The sequence continues at coordinate 2,752,878 of NC_087482.1, read as the reverse complement.
TGCTCACAGTGAAGCGATCTGCAGAATAAATAGACTCCACTGTCGCCCTGGTTTTTAATGTTCTGTCCTGGATTAGGGTAAATCTGGGAGAAAACCTCCAAAGGGGCCCCCCCAGAAAGCAACCCCACATGGCCCCTTCCCCCCAGCGGGTCGGGAAGGATTCCTTGGAGAGAAGTGGAAAGAACCTGTTTATTTGACAGGCAAAACACCCCCAGCACACAAAATGAACAATACCAGATGACAATGCTTTCACCCATCTGAAAAGGATGACAAATTCAGAAAGTCTTTCCTGGCAGTGGTGGCTCTGTTGTCGCTCCCTCCGGCGCTGGGGATAGCTGCTGCAGCCACAGGATGCAAACTCTCGGTGTTTCCCAGGTCCCAGTCCGGAGCAGGTGTGAGTGGTTCGAAAAAGGGAAAGGAAAAACAGTCCAGGGAAAAATCCGGACTGCTTAGCTAAACTAACAAGCAGAAGCCAAAAAGCAAAAGCAAAGCGGGAGCACAGCAGAAGCAAGAGCAAAGCAAGCAACAGAAAGCAAAGCAAAAAGCAAAAGCTGCACTATGTACTGCGCCGTCTGTCTGTCCTGCCAGCCGTGGGGGAGCAGGCTGATAACAAACCAAAACAAACCTTGCTCTTCAGCTCCAGTCGTGAAGGCACAGTACGTAATATCCAGCATTAACAGAACACACGACTGGGGATGCAAGCATCATAACCTCACCCTAGGACAAGTTCTTCTAAGCCTTCTGATGTTTACATTCTTGTAGCAAACTTTCTCACGCATTTTATGCAAATAACTTATTGTTATGCATTCTTTTCTGCAGGAGGAGAAATTTGATGGACTGTTGGTTTGCCCAGTGTCATTGGAGAGGTGGCACTTTCACCCTCCAATCCACTGTCACTTTTGGAAATCTGTAAATGTTGGAGTCAGAAATTCAACTGCCCTCTTTTTTACCTTGGAGAGATGCATGTCTGTGTTGTTTTATTTCATGTCCTATAGTGACACTCCACAACCTGATGTAGTTATGAAGTGGGTATGCGTGTCAGGGCCTGGCACAGGCGAGATGGCTCTCGTGAAAACTTGTGCCCCGAGCCCTGGTCCGAGCCACATCTTTGTTCACAAACATGTTCCATATGCAATGCATTACACAATCTCTTCATGCACATTCAACCCCTGGCCCCGCCTGTCCTCCCCTCACATGGCGATTAGATCCACGCCCTTCTGGGCACGCGTTGTTTCCTGTGGTGGTCACACTGGGGTCTTTGGTGGTCTCTGAGGCCGAAGGCTGTGGTCTTGCTCATGACTGAACTTTTGAACTTTTCACCTTTGTGCGTGCACTCTGGTCCCCTGGTGCTTATCTGAGTATGTCTGTTGGATGGATCAGCTTGGAGACAGAGGAGCTCCTTAGTCTAGGCTTCTGGCATTCCCTGGTCTTCTCCTGGTGTTATGAGTAAAAAAGTTATCTGTAGCTATGATATTTTATTAAAAATCCTTTCCTAGGATTTTTCCCCTCCTGAGGAGCTGAGGGCCTCAGGAAAGATATGTAAACAACAACGATCTTCTGCTGTGGAATGCAACAGGTGCATCTTCCATTGCTCCATGTGGATTGTTTTCACTTGATGACCAATCACAGCCAACTGTGTTGAGCCTGTGAGCAGTCACAAGATTTTTGTTATGCATTCTATTCTATTATTCTTCTTTGTAGTCTTCTGGTCATTTTTTCCTCTCTGTTCTTTTAGTATAGTTTTAATGTACTATTTTAATAGAATATATAATAAATCAGCCTTCTGAAATGGAGTCAAGCCTCGTGTCTCCACACCTGGTGTGTTCGCCCCCACAAATTATCCTTTTTTTTTTAAGGCTGCAAAGTTAAACAGGTTGGGCCAGTTGCTGAGAGTTGAAATGTTGACTATTTGTTGTTGATAGCTTCATGTTGCAATCACCTCTTGTTAATAGTTTTTCTTCAATTACCTGTTAATGGTTAGAAATCAAGCGCAGTTGTCCCCCTGCTGCTTCCCAGGAGCCTGAAGGTAGCAGGGGGAGGTGACATCAGAGCTAGTATGCAGATAAGAATGCATTTCACCACAGTTTGCAATTTTCCAGGAAAAAAACTCCTAAAAACAAGAAGCCAACATGGAATAAAGAAACCTAAGTAATGTCTAAAGGTGAGGAACTTAATCCTTAGTATCTGCTAAGATCCTTTTTACGTTTCACCCTAACCTGAAAGGATGTCAGCTAGAAAGAGGATCTGGAATGTTAGACCAAAAAAGCGGAATTCCCACTACTCCCTCGAGGACGGAAGCCCCAGCTCTGCCTGCATACCAGCGGACACAGCTGCATCATCCTCCTCCTCCGTGCCACTCCTGGGAGCAGCGGGGGTGCGGGCGACCTGTCCTTTCTCCCCAACCTGAGCTGAATGTTTTTAATAAAGGCATTAAAAAGGAGAAAGATCTCCTGCCCTGTTTATGACACTGGTATTGTCCTTCATAGCAAGAAGCTTCAGAAATTTGCATTTTTCTATGCCCTTTGTACCATGGCAGAGGTTTCTTAAGTAAAAGGTTAAAATTCAACACATAATTCTACAATTTAAAATTTAAATGCTTAGTCCATATATTGCTAACTTAATTGAACCCCCCAAAACCTCCATTTCAACAGCAGTCCCTGCCTGGCTTCTGCCTGCCCACACCGTGGGCATCCACGGCTCCTCCTGGGCATGGAGCTCAGTCAGTGCTGGTGCTGGGTGGGCTTTGCTGCTGCTGCCACCTGGACACTGGGGTGACCACTTGTCCTAGGTTGCAGTGTAAAGATGTATTCTAATCCCATCCTCAAGAGCTGCTGAAACCAGGAGGGGCATTGTTTCTTCCTTATCTCCTGTTAATGGGCCCATCAATGTCTTGCCACATGACTCAGAAATAACTCCCTCCCAGAGCCATTTCTGTTTCATGGCTAATCAAGGACCCACAGCATGAGGCAGAATGATATCAGCCCACTGTGAGATGCTCTGCCCATGGGGGAGGAGCTAAGCATCCCCAGCTGGATATAATCTGGGTTTTGGGACACAACAAGCAGTCTTTCCACTGGATTCCCAGAGGAACCGCTGCCCCTACCCACTGCTTTTCCAGAGGATGAGAGCTACCAGATGGTTTCTACAGGATCACCACTTCCACAAGTCCATTTCATCTGGACTGCTACCACCACCCTAACTAGCAGGGTGTCAGGCTGTATTCTGACCCTGTCAGTGGTTTTCTTTTGTATTATTGCATGTGTTTTGATTTTTTTCCCTTTTCCTAATAAATTGTATTTCTGACTTGGAGCCTCTCACTGGTTTTGCTTTCAAACCACAACACAGATCCTTCTCTTTATTTGAACAGAGGAATAGGCCATTGCCTACTCTGCAAGCGGGGTGGGTGGAGGGTGGGGGTGGGGTGGGGTGTCACCTTCAGTGTTGCTTAGTGGGCAAGGCCAGGGGGCTCAGGGGCAGAGGGAGGGATGTGTTGGTCTGAGGAGGTGCTGGACGTTGCTGGGCTGGCCCTGGGGTCTCTAGAGGTACTCGAGTTGGCTGGGATGGGACAGACAAAGATAAAAAAAGGGATGAAGGCAGCTTGGGGAGGCCTATGGGGAGAGCAGGTGGCAGTGGGATCTACAGTGTAAGAGGAGGCTTCGTCGTAGACGGTTGTTCTGGGGTCCTCTTCACAGAAGACTTGAGAGGGCTGTCCAGGCCGTTCCTGCTGCTGGAGGAGCTGCTCACGCTGTCTGGCTGTGAGGTGCAGACACCGTCTTCCAACTTCTGTCCTGAGGTGTTCCTGTGCAGAGAGGAGGTGTCTGAGGCCCCAGCTGCCAGTGGCACACAGGGACCCTCGTGCACAGCAGGGCCCAGAGCTGGCAAGGCTCCCCAGCACGGCTGGAGCTGCTGGCACAGCTGGGCCCAGCTGGACAGCTGCCCCTCAAGGCCCCGGCCAGCAGGGCACGGCTCTGGGCAGGGTCCCTGGCCAGGAGCGGGCCCCAGAGCGCCTCTGCCTTTCAAGGGCAACCTCGGCCCTGCTCTTTCTCCTCCCCACTTCCCTCTGCCTCTGCCCCGTGCCCCTGGGGCTGCTCTTGGCCAGGCAGCCTCAGTGGGAGCCAGCTCTGGCTGCAGCCCCAGCGGGGCCCCCAGGACAAGGCCCAGCAATTGAGAGGCCAATGGAAGCACTGGGCAGCAGCAGAACCCTCAGCAGAGTTATTTGGACAATCATGGACTGGCCACAACCCCACTGCAGTCTCAATGGGAATGTTCTCTGACCACGTTAGACTTTGAAAAGAAGCTGTTTGAGAGGGAGAGCAACAAAACACTCACTGTTTTTTGTTCCAGGAATACCCGATTCCAAAGCAGCACAACATGAAGACAAGCTCCAAACAAAGGACGCCTGCCAGTAACCCTAGCCAGCAGCCTGTTCCCTGACAGAAACCCCTTCCGAGGCCATCCTGGGCATTCGGAACTGGACTTGTGGTGCCAGCTGCATCTGTGGGAGCAATGGGGAGTGTGAGCCCGTGCTGTGCTGCACTGCTGAGCTGGCAGCACGGTGGATACGGGCAGGACGTCCTCTGTTTCCCCCAGAGCTGGGGCCTGCAGGCACCTTGCCGGCCCTTGGCACAGGCTGTGCCAGCCAACAAAGCCCAGCAGGCCGGGAGGAGAGCCCGGGGGCAGCGCAGCTGCTTGGGCAGTGGCTGCTGCCAGGGACACGGGCCAAAGCCATCCCTGAGCAGCCACTGCCAGCCCTGGCCCTCCCTGCCCCGTGACAGCTCCCCCAGCCCCAGGGGACAGGCTCAGGCCCTGTCAGGACCCAGCGCAGCCCCTGCCCAGTCTGGAGCCAGGGCTGGCTCTGGCCCTGGGCTGGCGGCAGGGCTCCCGCTCGGGGCTGCTCCTGTGCCTTGGGCCTCTGGGCACTCAGGGCCAGCTCAGCAGCAGCTGCAGCGCCAGGGACGTTGCTGCACCCGTCCCGTTTCCCCGGGGCTCTGAACCAGCTCCAGAGGCCTGGAAGCCGAGGCGCCTCCAGCTTTGGCTGCTGCCAGGCCGGGCAAGGGCAGGCCCTGGGGGAAGAGCTGCTGCCACACAGCCCCGGCCAGGGCTGAGCCTGGCACAGCAATTACCTGCTGTGCCTGTGCCCGTGTCTGGAATCGCCTTCCTTCCTGCAGCTGGGGCTGCCAATGAGCCACTGCTTCTCCCTGAGTGTTCCTCCTCCTGAACAGCCTTTTGGTCCATCACTTGAAAAAGGAAAAAAGGGACAACTGGATCAAATGGAAATATTCCCCACTGCGAAGTGGCACCTTCAGGAGGCAATGCTTGTCTAAGTCACAGGTAAAGATCAGGAAAAAGCCCAGGTAATTGGGGCTGGGCCAGTGCACTCCCTTGTGCAAACAGCTGCACCGCCTGATCTTCTCAGAGACTGGGAAATGGCAGGGGATCTCAGGCCCACAGTACAGTTGGGGCACCCTATCAGCTAATGCCAAATTCCATCCTGCAGAGGCTGGGGAGGAATTGCAGCCAGGCCAGGCTGGGAAACAGCCCTGCAGGGCGTGAGAGCAGCAGCGGGGCAGCGAGGCTGCCATGGATCCCTTCCTGCTGTGCCGGGCACGGAGTGTCGAGATGTGCAGCCAAAGCCCCCGGCTGCTGAGTCCCAGGGGAAGCATGAGGGAAATGCACCCACCTTGTCCTCCGGGTGCTTTCTTCTGTGTTTGTGTCAGGAATTCATCTGAGTCATGAGACATTTTGGCTGCAGTATCTTGGGTCTTCCCTTTTGGAGGACCTTAAGAGAAAGTAGTTCCATTTCCCAGGAATGGATTCCACAAAAGCAGGGCTCAGCCTGTGGGGTCAGCAGGGACACACTACTCACCCCTGCCATAGGAGCTGGGTTGGGGCCAAGCATCCAGCCCTGGAGCTGGAGAAGTCCTCCCTGCAGACACACCTGTAACTCAACAGCCACAGGAGCTTCTGCCATCTCTGGTGATCTGCACGGGCACCACTGAGCCGCAGGAGCGGTGAGGGGATCGTGCAGGGCGCGGGCACACACGTGCATGGTTCTGTTCTGGCGCCTGCAGCGCTGCCTCCCTGGCCCAGCTTTGGGCTCTGAGCTGGCAGCTCTCCCAGGGGAAAGGCCTTGACCTACCCTCAGCATCTCCCACAGCCTCAGTCCTGGATGTGGGGCCTTCACCGGCAGGTTCAGCTGCAAAGAAAGGCAGGACAGAAGAGCTCCTGTGGCACTGCAGGAGATCCTCAGGCTGCCCACAAGGCTCAGCCCCGGGGCACAGCCCTGGGCCCGGCCCCTTCCCTCTCTGCTCTTCTCTTTGACTGCACAGAGCACACGGAAGGACACACTGGCACAGCACACGGGAGGAGGACTGAAAGATCAATACTCCTTCCTCCCACTGACAGCGATCTTGTGGGATCCCTCAGGGATGCAGAAGGGAGCAGGGAAAGATTCTCAGAATCCTTCAGCCCTTACATAATGTTAAGGGAAATGGTTTATAAATGAGCTTTTTTTGCATTGATCCTGATTATTCACTCAGGAAAGGCAGAATGAAAACTTGCCTCCAGCATCCTCCAGGAACTTCAAACCATCCTTCATCAGGACTTCCTGAAAACCCATGTCACGACTCCAGTCTAAAAGGGAGCAGAGATCAGAACCATATCTGTGGCATGGTGGGAACCGCTAATGCTACAGGGAAAAGTGCACTGCAAGGGAGTCGGGTAAGGCTATGGGACCCAGATGGGAATGGACATGGCCAAACCTGCCCAGGGGCCTGGGGAGCTCTGGGCTGGCTCCTGATCACTCTCCACACTCTTTCCCTGCCCTCAGCAACATCCCTGGGAGGGGTGGCTGGAGTAACCCAGGGCCCTGGGGCACTCTCCCTCAAACTCACAGAAAATCCTCCCTAAAGCCCTGGGGAAAACTGCAGCAGGCAGTGCCACAGCTATCCATCCCTCCCTCCTACAGTCCCTCCTGCCCTCCTTCTGCAGGGACAGCTCCAAGATCCCAAGAGCAAACAGCCAGGCCCTCTCAGGACACACTGAAACCTTGCTCTCCCCCTCTGTCCTTTCCCCACCGTGGGCACCCCGTGCAGTCGCTGTCAGGTTTCAGGACATGTCTCCCATGGAGGGACCCCAGCAGGACTGCTCAGTGCCCTGAGCCTGCTCGGGATAATTCCCCTGGGCTGTGCTGCTCTAGTCCAGGCTGTGCCCGCACTGCCAAACAGCAGAGAGGGCAGCTCAAGCCTCAGCAGGGCTCAGGCCCAGAGGCACAGCAATTACCTCCTGTGCCTGTGCCTGGCATGGCCTCCCTTCCTGGAGCTGAGGCTGGCATGCAACCACTGCTTCCTCCGGGAAATGCTTCTTTCTCCGCAGGCTCTCCTTTCATTTCTGGAGAATGGAAAAGAGACAGCTGCATCAGATGAAAACATTCCTGACTGGGAATGGGGAAGGGGACAATTTCAGGAGGCATCACTTGTGAAAGGAATGCATAAGGATCAGAAAACACCCAGGATTTTGGGACAACCCAAGGCTGCTTCCTTCCCCAAACAGCCCCAACATCTGAACTGCCTGGACACCAGGAAATTGCAGGGCATCTGAGGGTGGGCATGGCCTGTGGTGCATTTGGGGCTGTCTGCCAGCTGATGCCAAATGCCTTCCTGCAGAGACTGGGCAGAAGCTGCAGCCAGGCCAGGCTGGGAAACAGCCCTGCAGGGCGTGAAAGCAGCAGCGGGGCAGCGAGGCTGCCATGGATCCCTTCCTGCTGTGCCGGGCACGGCGTGTCCAGATGTGCAGCCAAAGCCCCCGGCTGCTGAGTCCCAGGAGCAGCATGAGGGAAATGCACCCACCTTGTCTTCTCTGCAGACGTTCCTTCAGCATTTGCCACATGATTTCTAATGGGTCCTGGAATTTCCTGCCTGCCATGTCTTTGGTCTTTCCTGTCAGAGGACCTTAAGAGAAAGTAGTTCCATTTCCCAGCAATGGACCCCACAAAAGCAGGGCTCAGCCTGAGGGGTCAGCAGGGACACACTACTCACCCCTGCCATGGGAGCTGGCCTTTTGTGCAGCATCCAAGGTAGGAGTTGGTGAGGTCGTCCCTGCAGACACGCCTGTAACACAACAGCCACAGAAGCTTCTGTCACCAGCTTCTTACCAGTCAGTCAAACATTACGCCTTGGTGGGACAGTGAGAACATACCTGCAGAATGCTCAGAGGGCTTCACAACTTCAGAGCGCCAGGCTAATGGAGAATCCTTCCCAGCATCCCAGTCTGGAAGCAAACCAAGATGAGAACTGTTTCCATTGTGTGCCAGGGCTGGCTCTGGCCCTGGGCTGGCGGCAGGGCTCCCGCTCGGGGCTGCTCCTGTGCCTTGGGCCTCTGGGCACTCAGGGCCAGCTCCGCAGCAGCTGCAGCGCCAGGGACGTTGCTGCACCAGTCCCGTTTCCCCGGGGCTCTGAACCAGCTCCAGAGGCCTGGAAGCCGAGGCGCCTCCAGCTTTGGCTGCTGCCGGGCCGGGCAAGGGCAGGCCCTGGGGGAAGAGCTGCTGCCACACAGCCCCGGCCAGGCCTGAGCCCGGCAATTACCTGCTGTGCCTGTGCCCGTGTCTGGCTTTGCCTTCCTTCCTGCAGCAGGGGCTGGCACCGAAGACGGAGTGCTTCCTTCAAGAAATACCACCTTCCACTGAAGCACTATGTCCATCTCTTGACAAAGGAAGGGAGACAGCTGCATCAGATGGAGCTGTTTCCCACTTGGGTGGTGGCATCAGAGGTAATATTTGTGAAATTTATGGAGCAGGAAAATGGCCAGGTTACAGTGGCATGATGTGAGCACTTCCACCACCAAACAGCCACCCTTTTCCTAATCTGCAGGGCTGGATATAGTGGGGGATCTCAGGGTGTGTTACAGTTTGGGCATGGCCTGTCAGCTGATGCCAAATAACTTCCTGCAGAGGCTGGGCAGAAGCTGCAGCCAGGCCAGGCTGGCAAACAGCCCTGCAGGGCGTGAAAGCAGCAGCGGGGCAGCAAGGCTGCCATGGATCCCTTCCCACTGTGCCGGGCACGGTGTGTCCAGATGTGCAGCCAAAGCCCCCGGCTGCTGACTCCCAGGGGAAGCATGAGGGAAATGCACCCACCTTCTCTTGTCTGCAGGGGTTCCTTCAGCTCTTGCCTCATCTGTTTGGATGGTTCCAGGGATATCTTATCTGTCGTATCTTGGATTTTCCCTGTTGGAGTACCTTAGAGAAAAATATTTCCATTTCCCAGGAATGGATCCCAGAAAAGCAGGGCTCAGCCTGTGGGGTCAGCAGGGACACACTACTCACCCCTGAGATGGGAGCTGGGCTTGAGTGCAGCATCCAAGGTAGCAGCTGGAGAAGCTGGAGAAGTCTTCCCTGCAGACACATCTGTAACACAACAGCCACAGAAGCTTCTGTCACCTGCTTCCTGCCCGCTTGTCTACAATTCTTCCTTGGTGGCACACTGAGAACATACCTGCAGGAGGCTCCAAGGGCTTCAAAACTTTCTTCATCCAAGCTGATGGAGAAGCCTTCCCAGCACCCTCATCTACAATGCAGCACAGATGAGAACATTTTCCAGTGTGTGCTGGGATCTCTTTCTGCCACAGGGAACTGGGCACTGCCAGGGAGTCGGGTAAGGCCATGGGAGCCAGATGTGAATAGACATGGCCAAAGCTGCCCAGGGGCCTGGGGAGCTCTGGGCTGGCTCCTGGTCACTTTCCACACTCTTTCCCTGCCCTCAGCAACATCCCTGGGAGGGGTGGCTGCAGCAGTGCAGGGACCTGGGACTCTCCCCCTCCCACACAGAAGAAATCCTCCCTAAAGCATGGGGGAAAACTGCAGCAGGCAGTGCCACAGCTATCCATCCTGCCCTCCCTCTGGCCCTCCTGCCCTCCTTCTGTGGGGAAACCCCCCAGATCCCAAGGGCAAACAGCCAGGCCCTCTCAGGACACACTGGAGCCTTGCTCTCCCCCTCTGTCCTTTCCCCACCGTGGGCACCCCGTGCAGTCGCTCCCAGGTTTCAGGACATGTCTCCCATGGAGGGACCCCAGCAGGACTGCTCAGTGCCCTGCGCCTGCTCGGGATAATTCCCCTGGGCTGTGCTGCTCTAGTCCAGGCTGTGCCCGCACTCCCAAGCAGCAGAGAGGGCAGCTCAAGCCTCAGCAGGGCTCAGGCCCAGAGGCACAGCAATTACCTCCTGTGCCTGTGCCTGGCATGGCCTCCCTTCCTGGAGCTGAGGCTGGCATGCAACCACTGCTTCCTCCGGGAAATGCTTCTTTCTCCGCAGGCTCTCCTTTCATTTCTGGAGAATGGAAAAGAGACAGCTGGATCAGATGAAAACATTCCTGACTGGGAATGGGGAAGGGGACAATTTCAGGAGGCATCACTTGTGAAAGGAATGCATAAGGATCAGAAAACACCCAGGATTTTGGGACAACCCAAGGCTGCTTCCTTCCCCAAACAGCCCCAACATCTGATCTGCCTGGACACCAGGAAATTGCAGGGCATCTGAGGGTGGGCATGGCCTGTGGTGCATTTGGGGCTGTCTGCCAGCTGATGCCAAATGCCTTCCTGCAGAGACTGGGCAGAAGCTGCAGCCAGGCCAGGCTGGGAAACAGCCCTGCAGGGCGTGAAAGCAGCAGCGGGGCAGCGAGGCTGCCATGGATCCCTTCCTGCTGTGCCGGGCACGGCGTGTCCAGATGTGCAGCCAAAGCCCCCGGCTGCTGAGTCCCAGGAGCAGCATGAGGGAAATGCACCCACCTTGTCTTCTCTGCAGACATTCCTTCAGCATTTGCCACATGATTTCTAATGGGTCCTGGAATTTCCTGCCTGCCATGTCTTTGGTCTCTCCTGTCGGAGGACCTTAAAAGAAAGTAGTTCCATTTCCCAGGAATGGACCCCACAAAAGCAGGGCTCAGCCAGAGGGGTCAGCGGGGACACACTACTCACCCCTGCCATGGGAGCTGGCCTTTTGTGCAGCATCCAAGGTAGGAGTTGGTGAGGTCGTCCCTGCAGACACGCCTGTAACACAACAGCCACAGAAGCTTCTGTCACCTCGTTCTTACCAGTCAGTCAAACATTACGCCTTGGTGGGACAGTGAGAACATACCTGCAGAATGCTCAGAGTGCTTCACAACTTCAGAGCACCAGGCTAATGGAGAATCCTTCCCAGCATCCCAGTCTGGAAGCAAACCAAGATGAGAACTGTTTCCATTGTGTGCCAGGGCTGGCTCTGGCCCTGGGCTGGCGGCAGGGCTCCCGCTCGGGGCTGCTCCTGTGCCTTGGGCCTCTGGGCACTCAGGGCCAGCTCCGCAGCAGCTGCAGCGCCAGGGACGTTGCTGCACCAGTCCCGTTTTCCCGGGCCTCTGAACCAGCTCCAGAGGCCTGGAAGCCGAGGCGCCTCCAGCTTTGGCTGCTGCCGGGCCGGGCAAGGGCAGGCCCTGGGGGAAGAGCTGCTGCCACACAGCCCCGGCCAGGCCTGAGCCCGGCACAGCAATTACCTGCTGTGCCTGTGCCCGTGTCTGCCATCGCCTTCCTTCCTGCAGCAGGGGCTGGCACCGAAGATGGAGTGCTTCCTTCAAGAAATGCCACCTTCCACTGAAGCACTATGTCCATCTCTTGACAAAGGAAGGGAGACAGCTGCATCAGATGGGGCTGTTCCCCACTTGGGCGGTGGCATCAGAGGTAATATTTGTGAAATTTATGGAGCAGGAAAATGGCCAGGTTACAGTGGCATGATGAGAGCACTTCCACCACCAAACAGCCACCCTTTTCCTAAGCTGCAGGGCTGGATATAGTGGGGGATCTCAGGGTGTGTTACAGTTTGGGCATGGCCTGTCAGCTGATGCCAAATGCCTTCCTGCAGAGGCTAGGCAGAAGCTGCAGCAAGGCCAGGCTGGGAAACAGCCCTGCAGGGCGTGAAAGCAGCAGCGGGGCAGCGAGGCTGCCATGGATCCCTTCCTGCTGTGCCGGGCATGGCGTGTCCAGAAGTGCAGCCAAAGCCCCCGGCTGCTGAGTCCCAGGGGAAGCATGAGGGAAATGCACCCACCTTCTCTTGTCTGCAGGGGTTCCTTCAGCTCTTGCCTCATCTGTTTGGATGGTTCCAGGGATATCTTATCTGTTGTATCTTGGATTTTCCCTGTTGGAGTACCTTAGAGAAAAATATTTCCATTTCCCAGGAATGGATCCCAGAAAAGCAGGGCTCAGCCTGTGGGGTCAGCAGGGACACACTACTCACCCCTGAGATGGGAGCTGGGCTTGAGTGCAGCATCCAAGGTAGCAGCTGGAGAAGCTGGAGAAGTCTTCCCTGCAGACACATCTGTAACACAACAGCCACAGAAGCTTCTGTCACCTGCTTCCTGCCCGCTTGTCTACAATTCTTCCTTGGTGGCACACTGAGAACATACCTGCAGGAGGCTCCAAGGGCTTCAAAACTTTCTTCATCCAAGCTGATGGAGAAGCCTTCCCAGCACCCTCATCTACAATGCAGCACAGATGAGAACATTTTCCAGTGTGTGCTGGGATCTCTTTCTGCCACAGGGAACTGGGCACTGCCAGGGAGTCAGGTAAGGCCATGGGAGCCAGATGTGAATAGACATGGCCAAAGCTGCCCAGGGGCCTGGGGAGCTCTGGGCTGGCTCCTGGTCACTCTCCACACTCTTTCCCTGCCCTCAGCAACATCCCTGGGAGGGGTGGCTGCAGCAGTGCAGGGACCTGGGACTCTCCCCCTCCCACACAGAAGAAATCCTCCCTAAAGCATGGGGGAAAACTGCAGCAGGCAGTGCCACAGCTATCCATCCTGCCCTCCCTCTGTCCCTCCTGCCCTCCTTCTGTGGGGAAACCCCCCAGATCCCAAGGGCAAACAGCCAGGCCCTCTCAGGACACACTGGAGCCTTGCTCTCCCCCTCTGTCCTTTCCCCACCGTGGGCACCCCGTGCAGTCGCTCCCAGGTTTCAGGACATGTCTCCCATGGAGGGACCCCAGCAGGACTGCTCAGTGCCCTGAGCCTGCTCGGGATAATTCCCCTGGGCTGTGCCGCTCTAGTCCAGGCTGTGCCCGCACTGCCAAACAGCAGAGAGGGCAGCTCAAGCCTCAGCAGGGCTCAGGCCCAGAGGCACAGCAATTACCTCCTGTGCCTGTGCCTGGCATGGCCTCCCTTCCTGGAGCTGAGGCTGGCATGCAACCACTGCTTCCTCCGGGAAATGCTTCTTTCTCCGCAGGCTCTCCTTTCATTTCTGGAGAATGGAAAAGAGACAGCTGCATCAGATGAAAACATTCCTGACTGGGAATGGGGAAGGGGACAATTTCAGGAGGCATCACTTGTGAAAGGAATGCATAAGGATCAGAAAACACCCAGGATTTTGGGACAACCCAAGGCTGCTTCCTTCCCCAAACAGCCCCAACATCTGATCTGCCTGGACACCAGGAAATTGCAGGGCATCTGAGGGTGGGCATGGCCTGTGGTGCATTTGGGGCTGTCTGCCAGCTGATGCCAAATGCCTTCCTGCAGAGACTGGGCAGAAGCTGCAGCCAGGCCAGGCTGGGAAACAGCCCTGCAGGGCGTGAAAGCAGCAGCGGGGCAGCGAGGCTGCCATGGATCCCTTCCTGCTGTGCCGGGCACGGCGTGTCCAGATGTGCAGCCAAAGCCCCCGGCTGCTGACTCCCAGGAGCAGCATGAGGGAAATGCACCCACCTTGTCCTCTCTGCAGACGTTCCTTCAGCATTTGCCACATGATTTCTAATGGGTCCTGGAATTTCCTGCCTGCCATGTCTTTGGTCTTTCCTGTCAGAGGACCTTAAGAGAAAGTAGTTCCATTTCCCAGCAATGGATCCCACAAAAGCAGGGCTCAGCCTGAGGGGTCAGCAGGGACACACTACTCACCCCTGCCATGGGAGCTGGCCTTTTGTGCAGCATCCAAGGTAGGAGTTGGTGAGGTCGTCCCTGCAGACACGCCTGTAACACAACAGCCACAGAAGCTTCTGTCACCTCGTTCTTACCAGTCAGTCAAACATTACGCCTTGGTGGGACAGTGAGAACATACCTGCAGAATGCTCAGAGGGCTTCACAACTTCAGAGCGCCAGGCTAATGGAGAATCCTTCCCAGCATCCCAGTCTGGAAGCAAACCAAGATGAGAACTGTTTCCATTGTGTGCCAGGGCTGGCTCTGGCCCTGGGCTGGCGGCAGGGCTCCCACTCGGGGCTGCTCCTGTGCCTTGGGCCTCTGGGCACTCAGGGCCAGCTCTGCAGCAGCTGCAGCGCCAGGGACGTTGCTGCACCAGTCCCGTTTCCCCGGGGCTCTGAACCAGCTCCAGAGGCCTGGAAGCCGAGGCGCCTCCAGCTTTGGCTGCTGCCGGGCCGGGCAAGGGCAGGCCCTGGGGGAAGAGCTGCTGCCACACAGCCCCGGCCAGGCCTGAGCCCGGCACAGCAATTACCTGCTGTGCCTGTGCCCGTGTCTGGCTTTGCCTTCCTTCCTGCAGCAGGGGCTGGCACCGAAGATGGAGTGCTTCCTTCAAGAAATGCCACCTTCCACTGAAGCACTATGTCCATCTCTTGACAAAGGAAGGGAGACAGCTGCATCAGATGGGGCTGTTTCCCACTTGGGTGGTGGCATCAGAGGTAATATTTGTGAAATTTATGGAGCAGGAAAATGGCCAGGTTACAGTGGCATGATGAGAGCACTTGCACCACCAAACAGCCACCCTTTTCCTAAGCTGCAGGGCTGGATATAGTGGGGGATCTCAGGGTGTGTTACAGTTTGGGCATGGCCTGTCAGCTGATGCCAAATGCCTTCCTGCAGAGGCTAGGCAGAAGCTGCAGCAAGGCCAGGCTGGGAAACAGCCCTGCAGGGCGTGAAAGCAGCAGCGGGGCAGCGAGGCTGCCATGGATCCCTTCCTGCTGTGCCGGGCACGGCGTGTCCAGATGTGCAGCCAAAGCCCCCGGCTGCTGACTCCCAGGGGAAGCATGAGGGAAATGCACCCACCTTCTCTTGTCTGCAGGGGTTCCTTCAGCTCTTTCCTCATCTGTTTGGAAGGTTCCAGGGATATCTTATCTGTCGTATCTTGGATTTTCCCTGTTGGAGTACCTTAGAGAAAAATATTTCCATTTCCCAGGAATGGATCCCAGAAAAGCAGGGCTCAGCCTGTGGGGTCAGCAGGGACACACTACTCACCCCTGAGATGGGAGCTGGGCTTGAGTGCAGCATCCAAGGTAGCAGCTGGAGAAGCTGGAGAAGTCTTCCCTGCAGACACATCTGTAACACAACAGCCACAGAAGCTTCTGTCACCTGGTGCCTGCCCGCTTGTCTACAATTCTTCCTTGGTGGCACACTGAGAACATACCTGCAGGAGGCTCCAAGGGCTTCAAAACTTTCTTCATCCAAGCTGATGGAGAAGCCTTCCCAGCACCCTCATCTACAATGCAGCACAGATGAGAACATTTTCCAGTGTGTGCTGGGATCTCTTTCTGCCACAGGGAACTGGGCACTGCCAGGGAGTCGGGTAAGGCCATGGGAGCCAGATGTGAATAGACATGGCCAAAGCTGCCCAGGGGCCTGGGGAGCTCTGGGCTGGCTCCTGGTCACTCTCCACACTCTTTCCCTGCCCTCAGCAACATCCCTGGGAGGGGTGGCTGCAGCAGTGCAGGGACCTGGGACTCTCCCCCTCCCACACAGAAGAAATCCTCCCTAAAGCATGGGGGAAAACTGCAGCAGGCAGTGCCACAGCTATCCATCCTGCCCTCCCTCTGGCCCTCCTGCCCTCCTTCTGTGGGGAAACCCCCCAGATCCCAAGGGCAAACAGCCAGGCCCTCTCAGGACACACTGGAGCCTTGCTCTCCCCCTCTGTCCTTTCCCCACCGTGGGCACCCCGTGCAGTCGCTGTCAGGTTTCAGGACATGTCTCCCATGGAGGGACCCCAGCAGGACTGCTCAGTACCCGAGTGCCCTGAGCCTGCTCGGGATAATTCCCCTGGGCTGTGCCGCTCTAGTCCAGGCTGTGCCCGCACTGCCAAACAGCAGAGAGGGCAGCTCAAGCCTCAGCAGGGCTCAGGCCCAGAGGCACAGCAATTACCTCCTGTGCCTGTGCCTGGCATGGCCTCCCTTCCTGGAGCTGAGGCTGGCATGCAACCACTGCTTCCTCCGGGAAATGCTTCTTTCTCCGCAGGCTCTCCTTTCATTTCTGGAGAATGGAAAAGAGACAGCTGCATCAGATGAAAACATTCCTGACTGGGAATGGGGAAGGGGACAATTTCAGGAGGCATCACTTGTGAAAGGAATGCATAAGGATCAGAAAACACCCAGGATTTTGGGACAACCCAAGGCTGCTTCCTTCCCCAAACAGCCCCAACATCTGATCTGCCTGGACACCAGGAAATTGCAGGGCATCTGAGGGTGGGCATGGCCTGTGGTGCATTTGGGGCTGTCTGCCAGCTGATGCCAAATGCCTTCCTGCAGAGACTGGGCAGAAGCTGCAGCCAGGCCAGGCTGGGAAACAGCCCTGCAGGGCGTGAAAGCAGCAGCGGGGCAGCGAGGCTGCCATGGATCCCTTCCTGCTGTGCCGGGCACGGCGTGTCCAGATGTGCAGCCAAAGCCCCCGGCTGCTGAGTCCCAGGAGCAGCATGAGGGAAATGCACCCACCTTGTCCTCTCTGCAGACGTTCCTTCAGCATTTGCCACATGATTTCTAATGGGTCCTGGAATTTCCTGCCTGCCATGTCTTTGGTCTTTCCTGTCAGAGGACCTTAAGAGAAAGTAGTTCCATTTCCCAGCAATGGACCCCACAAAAGCAGGGCTCAGCCTGAGGGGTCAGCAGGGACACACTACTCACCCCTGCCATGGGAGCTGGCCTTTTGTGCAGCATCCAAGGTAGGAGTTGGTGAGGTCGTCCCTGCAGACACGCCTGTAACACAACAGCCACAGAAGCTTCTGTCACCTCGTTCTTACCAGTCAGTCAAACATTACGCCTTGGTGGGACAGTGAGAACATACCTGCAGAATGCTCAGAGGGCTTCACAACTTCAGAGCGCCAGGCTAATGGAGAATCCTTCCCAGCATCCCAGTCTGGAAGCAAACCAACATGAGAACTGTTTCCATTGTGTGCCAGGGCTGGCTCTGGCCCTGGGCTGGCGGCAGGGCTCCCACTCGGGGCTGCTCCTGTGCCTTGGGCCTCTGGGCACTCAGGGCCAGCTCTGCAGCAGCTGCAGCACCAGGGACGTTGCTGCACCAGTCCCGTTTCCCCGGGGCTCTGAACCAGCTCCAGAGGCCTGGAAGCCGAGGCGCCTCCAGCTTTGGCTGCTGCCGGGCCGGGCAAGGGCAGGCCCTGGGGGAAGAGCTGCTGCCACACAGCCCCGGCCAGGCCTGAGCCCGGCACAGCAATTACCTGCTGTGCCTGTGCCCGTGTCTGCCATCGCCTTCCTTCCTGCAGCAGGGGCTGGCACCGAAGATGGAGTGCTTCCTTCAAGAAATGCCACCTTCCACTGAAGCACTATGTCCATCTCTTGACAAAGGAAGGGAGACAGCTGCATCAGATGGGGCTGTTCCCCACTTGGGCGGTGGCATTAGAGGTAATATTTGTGAAATTTATGGAGCAGGAAAATGGCCAGGTTACAGTGGCATGATGAGAGCACTTCCACCACCAAACAGCCACCCTTTTCCTAAGCTGCAGGGCTGGATATAGTGGGGGATCTCAGGGTGTGTTACAGTTTGGGCATGGCCTGTCAGCTGATGCCAAATGCCTTCCTGCAGAGGCTAGGCAGAAGCTGCAGCCAGGCCAGGCTGGGAAACAGCCCTGCAGGGCGTGAAAGCAGCAGCGGGGCAGCAATGCTGCCATGGATCCCTTCCCACTGTGCCGGGCACGGCGTGTCCAGATGTGCAGCCAAAGCCCCCGGCTGCTGACTCCCAGGGGAAGCATGAGGGAAATGCACCCACCTTCTCTTGTCTGCAGGGGTTCCTTCAGCTCTTGCCTCATCTGTTTGGATGGTTCCAGGGATATCTTATCTGTTGTATCTTGGATTTTCCCTGTTGGAGTACCTTAGAGAAAAATATTTCCATTTCCCAGGAATGGATCCCAGAAAAGCAGGGCTCAGCCTGTGGGGTCAGCAGGGACACACTACTCACCCCTGAGATGGGAGCTGGGCTTGAGTGCAGCATCCAAGGTAGCAGCTGGAGAAGCTGGAGAAGTCTTCCCTGCAGACACATCTGTAACACAACAGCCACAGAAGCTTCTGTCACCTGGCGCCTGCCCGCTTGTCTACAATTCTTCCTTGGTGGCACACTGAGAACATACCTGCAGGAGGCTCCAAGGGCTTCAAAACTTTCTTCATCCAAGCTGATGGAGAAGCCTTCCCAGCACCCTCATCTACAATGCAGCACAGATGAGAACATTTTCCAGTGTGTGCTGGGATCTCTTTCTGCCACAGGGAACTGGGCACTGCCAGGGAGTCGGGTAAGGCCATGGGAGCCAGATGTGAATAGACATGGCCAAAGCTGCCCAGGGGCCTGGGGAGCTCTGGGCTGGCTCCTGGTCACTCTCCACACTCTTTCCCTGCCCTCAGCAACATCCCTGGGAGGGGTGGCTGCAGCAGTGCAGGGACCTGGGACTCTCCCCCTCCCACACAGAAGAAATCCTCCCTAAAGCATGGGGGAAAACTGCAGCAGGCAGTGCCACAGCTATCCATCCTGCCCTCCCTCTGTCCCTCCTGCCCTCCTTCTGTGGGGAAACCCCCCAGATCCCAAGGGCAAACAGCCAGGCCCTCTCAGGACACACTGGAGCCTTGCTCTCCCCCTCTGTCCTTTCCCCACCGTGGGCACCCCGTGCAGTCACTCCCAGGTTTCAGGACATGTCTCCCATGGAGGGACCCCAGCAGGACTGCTCAGTGCCCTGAGCCTGCTTGGGATAATTCCCCTGGGCTGTGCTGCTCTAGTCCAGGCTGTGCCCGCACTGCCAAACAGCAGAGAGGGCAGCTCAAGCCTCAGCAGGGCTCAGGCCCAGAGGCACAGCAATTACCTCCTGTGCCTGTGCCTGGCATGGCCTCCCTTCCTGGAGCTGAGGCTGGCATGCAACCACTGCTTCCTCCGGGAAATGCTTCTTTCTCCGCAGGCTCTCCTTTCATTTCTGGAGAATGGAAAAGAGACAGCTGCATCAGATGAAAACATTCCTGACTGGGAATGGGGAAGGGGACAATTTCAGGAGGCATCACTTGTGAAAGGAATGCATAAGGATCAGAAAACACCCAGGATTTTGGGACAACCCAAGGCTGCTTCCTTCCCCAAACAGCCCCAACATCTGATCTGCCTGGACACCAGGAAATTGCAGGGCATCTGAGGGTGGGCATGGCCTGTGGTGCATTTGGGGCTGTCTGCCAGCTGATGCCAAATGCCTTCCTGCAGAGACTGGGCAGAAGCTGCAGCCAGGCCAGGCTGGGAAACAGCCCTGCAGGGCGTGAAAGCAGCAGCGGGGCAGCGAGGCTGCCATGGATCCCTTCCTGCTGTGCCGGGCACGGCGTGTCCAGATGTGCAGCCAAAGCCCCCGGCTGCTGAGTCCCAGGAGCAGCATGAGGGAAATGCACCCACCTTGTCCTCTCTGCAGACGTTCCTTCAGCATTTGCCACATGATTTCTAATGGGTCCTGGAATTTCCTGCCTGCCATGTCTTTGGTCTTTCCTGTCAGAGGACCTTAAGAGAAAGTAGTTCCATTTCCCAGCAATGGACCCCACAAAAGCAGGGCTCAGCCTGAGGGGTCAGCAGGGACACACTACTCACCCCTGCCATGGGAGCTGGCCTTTTGTGCAGCATCCAAGGTAGGAGTTGGTGAGGTCGTCCCTGCAGACACGCCTGTAACACAACAGCCACAGAAGCTTCTGTCACCTCGTTCTTACCAGTCAGTCAAACATTACGCCTTGGTGGGACAGTGAGAACATACCTGCAGAATGCTCAGAGGGCTTCACAACTTCAGAGCGCCAGGCTAATGGAGAATCCTTCCCAGCATCCCAGTCTGGAAGCAAACCAAGATGAGAACTGTTTCCATTGTGTGCCAGGGCTGGCTCTGGCCCTGGGCTGGCGGCAGGGCTCCCACTCGGGGCTGCTCCTGTGCCTTGGGCCTCTGGGCACTCAGGGCCAGCTCTGCAGCAGCTGCAGCGCCAGGGACGTTGCTGCACCAGTCCCGTTTTCCCGGGGCTCTGAACCAGCTCCAGAGGCCTGGAAGCCGAGGTGCCTCCAGCTTTGGCTGCTGCCGGGCCGGGCAAGGGCAGGCCCTGGGGGAAGAGCTGCTGCCACACAGCCCCGGCCAGGCCTGAGCCCGGCACAGCAATTACCTGCTGTGCCTGTGCCCGTGTCTGGCTTTGCCTTCCTTCCTGCAGCAGGGGCTGGCACCGAAGATGGAGTGCTTCCTTCAAGAAATGCCACCTTCCACTGAAGCACTATGTCCATCTCTTGACAAAGGAAGGGAGACAGCTGCATCAGATGGGGCTGTTCCCCACTTGGGCGGTGGCATCAGAGGTAATATTTGTGAAATTTATGGAGCAGGAAAATGGCCAGGTTACAGTGGCATGATGAGAGCACTTCCACCACCAAACAGCCACCCTTTTCCTAATCTGCAGGGCTGGATATAGTGGGGGATCTCAGGGTGTGTTACAGTTTGGGCATGGCCTGTCAGCTGATGCCAAATGCCTTCCTGCAGAGGCTAGGCAGAAGCTGCAGCAAGGCCAGGCTGGGAAACAGCCCTGCAGGGCGTGAAAGCAGCAGCGGGGCAGCGAGGCTGCCATGGATCCCTTCCTGCTGTGCCGGGCATGGCGTGTCCAGAAGTGCAGCCAAAGCCCCCGGCTGCTGAGTCCCAGGGGAAGCATGAGGGAAATGCACCCACCTTCTCTTGTCTGCAGGGGTTCCTTCAGCTCTTGCCTCATCTGTTTGGATGGTTCCAGGGATATCTTATCTGTTGTATCTTGGATTTTCCCTGTTGGAGTACCTTAGAGAAAAATATTTCCATTTCCCAGGATTGGATCCCAGAAAAGCAGGGCTCAGCCTGTGGGGTCAGCAGGGACACACTACTCACCCCTGAGATGGGAGCTGGGCTTGAGTGCAGCATCCAAGGTAGCAGCTGGAGAAGCTGGAGAAGTCTTCCCTGCAGACACATCTGTAACACAACAGCCACAGAAGCTTCTGTCACCTGCTTCCTGCCCGCTTGTCTACAATTCTTCCTTGGTGGCACACTGAGAACATACCTGCAGGAGGCTCCAAGGGCTTCAAAACTTTCTTCATCCAAGCTGATGGAGAAGCCTTCCCAGCACCCTCATCTACAATGCAGCACAGATGAGAACATTTTCCAGTGTGTGCTGGGATCTCTTTCTGCCACAGGGAACTGGGCACTGCCAGGGAGTCGGCTAAGGCCATGGGAGCCAGATGTGAATAGACATGGCCAAAGCTGGCCAGGGGCCTGGGGAGCTCTGGGCTGGCTCCTGGTCACTCTCCACACTCTTTCCCTGCCCTCAGCAACATCCCAGGGAGGGGTGGCTGCAGCAGTGCAGGGACCTGGGACTCTCCCCCTCCCACACAGAAGAAATCCTCCCTAAAGCATGGGGGAAAACTGCAGCAGGCAGTGCCACAGCTATCCATCCTGCCCTCCCTCTGTCCCTCCTGCCCTCCTTCTGTGGGGAAACCCCCCAGATCCCAAGGGCAAACAGCCAGGCCCTCTCAGGACACACTGGAGCCTTGCTCTCCCCCTCTGTCCTTTCCCCACCGTGGGCACCCCGTGCAGTCGCTCCCAGGTTTCAGGACATGTCTCCCATGGAGGGACCCCAGCAGGACTGCTCAGTGCCCTGAGCCTGCTCGGGATAATTCCCCTGGGCTGTGCCGCTCTAGTCCAGGCTGTGCCCGCAGTGCCAAACAGCAGAGAGGGCAGCTCAAGCCTCAGCAGGGCTCAGGCCCAGAGGCACAGCAATTACCTCCTGTGCCTGTGCCTGGCATGGCCTCCCTTCCTGGAGCTGAGGCTGGCATGCAACCACTGCTTCCTCCGGGAAATGCTTCTTTCTCCGCAGGCTCTCCTTTCATTTCTGGAGAATGGAAAAGAGACAGCTGCATCAGATGAAAACATTCCTGACTGGGAATGGGGAAGGGGACAATTTCAGGAGGCATCACTTGTGAAAGGAATGCATAAGGATCAGAAAACACCCAGGATTTTGGGACAACCCAAGGCTGCTTCCTTCCCCAAACAGCCCCAACATCTGATCTGCCTGGACACCAGGAAATTGCAGGGCATCTGAGGGTGGGCATGGCCTGTGGTGCATTTGGGGCTGTCTGCCAGCTGATGCCAAATGCCTTCCTGCAGAGACTGGGCAGAAGCTGCAGCCAGGCCAGGCTGGGAAACAGCCCTGCAGGGCGTGAAAGCAGCAGCGGGGCAGCGAGGCTGCCATGGATCCCTTCCTGCTGTGCCGGGCACGGCGTGTCCAGATGTGCAGCCAAAGCCCCCGGCTGCTGAGTCCCAGGAGCAGCATGAGGGAAATGCACCCACCTTGTCCTCTCTGCAGACGTTCCTTCAGCATTTGCCACATGATTTCTAATGGGTCCTGGAATTTCCTGCCTGCCATGTCTTTGGTCTTTCCTGTCAGAGGACCTTAAGAGAAAGTAGTTCCATTTCCCAGCAATGGACCCCACAAAAGCAGGGCTCAGCCTGAGGGGTCAGCAGGGACACACTACTCACCCCTGCCATGGGAGCTGGCCTTTTGTGCAGCATCCAAGGTAGGAGTTGGTGAGGTCGTCCCTGCAGACACGCCTGTAACACAACAGCCACAGAAGCTTCTGTCACCTCGTTCTTACCAGTCAGTCAAACATTACGCCTTGGTGGGACAGTGAGAACATACCTGCAGAATGCTCAGAGGGCTTCACAACTTCAGAGCGCCAGGCTAATGGAGAATCCTTCCCAGCATCCCAGTCTGGAAGCAAACCAAGATGAGAACTGTTTCCATTGTGTGCCAGGGCTGGCTCTGGCCCTGGGCTGGCGGCAGGGCTCCCACTCGGGGCTGCTCCTGTGCCTTGGGCCTCTGGGCACTCAGGGCCAGCTCTGCAGCAGCTGCAGCGCCAGGGACGTTGCTGCACCAGTCCCGTTTCCCCGGGGCTCTGAACCAGCTCCAGAGGCCTGGAAGCCGAGGCGCCTCCAGCTTTGGCTGCTGCCGGGCCGGGCAAGGGCAGGCCCTGGGGGAAGAGCTGCTGCCACACAGCCCCGGCCAGGCCTGAGCCCGGCACAGCAATTACCTGCTGTGCCTGTGCCCGTGTCTGCCATCGCCTTCCTTCCTGCAGCAGGGGCTGGCACCGAAGATGGAGTGCTTCCTTCAAGAAATGCCACCTTCCACTGAAGCACTATGTCCATCTCTTGACAAAGGAAGGGAGACAGCTGCATCAGATGGGGCTGTTTCCCACTTGGGTGGTGGCATCAGAGGTAATATTTGTGAAATTTATGGAGCAGGAAAATGGCCAGGTTACAGTGGCATGATGAGAGCACTTGCACCACCAAACAGCCACCCTTTTCCTAAGCTGCAGGGCTGGATATAGTGGGGGATCTCGGGGTGTGTTACAGTTTGGGCATGGCCTGTCAGCTGATGCCAAATGCCTTCCTGCAGAGGCTAGGCAGAAGCTGCAGCCAGGCCAGGCTGGGAAACAGCCCTGCAGGGCGTGAAAGCAGCAGCGGGGCAGCGAGGCTGCCATGGATCCCTTCCCGCTGTGCCGGGCACGGCGTGTCCAGATGTGCAGCCAAAGCCCCCGGCTGCTGACTCCCAGGGGAAGCATGAGGGAAATGCACCCACCTTCTCTTGTCTGCAGGGGTTCCTTCAGCTCTTGCCTCATCTGTTTGGATGGTTCCAGGGATATCTTATCTGTTGTATCTTGGATTTTCCCTGTTGGAGTACCTTAGAGAAAAATATTTCCATTTCCCAGGAATGGATCCCAGAAAAGCAGGGCTCAGCCTGTGGGGTCAGCAGGGACACACTACTCACCCCTGAGATGGGAGCTGGGCTTGAGTGCAGCATCCAAGGTAGCAGCTGGAGAAGCTGGAGAAGTCTTCCCTGCAGACACATCTGTAACACAACAGCCACAGAAGCTTCTGTCACCTGGTGCCTGCCCGCTTGTCTACAATTCTTCCTTGGTGGCACACTGAGAACATACCTGCAGGAGGCTCCAAGGGCTTCAAAACTTTCTTCATCCAAGCTGATGGAGAAGCCTTCCCAGCACCCTCATCTACAATGCAGCACAGATGAGAACATTTTCCAGTGTGTGCTGGGATCTCTTTCTGCCACAGGGAACTGGGCACTGCCAGGGAGTCGGGTAAGGCCATGGGAGCCAGATGTGAATAGACATGGCCAAAGCTGCCCAGGGGCCTGGGGAGCTCTGGGCTGGCTCCTGGTCACTCTCCACACTCTTTCCCTGCCCTCAGCAACATCCCTGGGAGGGGTGGCTGCAGCAGTGCAGGGACCTGGGACTCTCCCCCTCCCACACAGAAGAAATCCTCCCTAAAGCATGGGGGAAAACTGCAGCAGGCAGTGCCACAGCTATCCATCCTGCCCTCCCTCTGGCCCTCCTGCCCTCCTTCTGTGGGGAAACCCCCCAGATCCCAAGGGCAAACAGCCAGGCCCTCTCAGGACACACTGGAGCCTTGCTCTCCCCCTCTGTCCTTTCCCCACCGTGGGCACCCCGTGCAGTCGCTGTCAGGTTTCAGGACATGTCTCCCATGGAGGGACCCCAGCAGGACTGCTCAGTACCCGAGTGCCCTGAGCCTGCTCGGGATAATTCCCCTGGGCTGTGCCGCTCTAGTCCAGGCTGTGCCCGCAGTGCCAAACAGCAGAGAGGGCAGCTCAAGCCTCAGCAGGGCTCAGGCCCAGAGGCACAGCAATTACCTCCTGTGCCTGTGCCTGGCATGGCCTCCCTTCCTGGAGCTGAGGCTGGCATGCAACCACTGCTTCCTCCGGGAAATGCTTCTTTCTCCGCAGGCTCTCCTTTCATTTCTGGAGAATGGAAAAGAGACAGCTGCATCAGATGAAAACATTCCTGACTGGGAATGGGGAAGGGGACAATTTCAGGAGGCATCACTTGTGAAAGGAATGCATAAGGATCAGAAAACACCCAGGATTTTGGGACAACCCAAGGCTGCTTCCTTCCCCAAACAGCCCCAACATCTGATCTGCCTGGACACCAGGAAATTGCAGGGCATCTGAGGGTGGGCATGGCCTGTGGTGCATTTGGGGCTGTCTGCCAGCTGATGCCAAATGCCTTCCTGCAGAGACTGGGCAGAAGCTGCAGCCAGGCCAGGCTGGGAAACAGCCCTGCAGGGCGTGAAAGCAGCAGCGGGGCAGCGAGGCTGCCATGGATCCCTTCCTGCTGTGCCGGGCACGGCGTGTCCAGATGTGCAGCCAAAGCCCCCGGCTGCTGAGTCCCAGGAGCAGCATGAGGGAAATGCACCCACCTTGTCCTCTCTGCAGACGTTCCTTCAGCATTTGCCACATGATTTCTAATGGGTCCTGGAATTTCCTGCCTGCCATGTCTTTGGTCTTTCCTGTCAGAGGACCTTAAGAGAAAGTAGTTCCATTTCCCAGCAATGGACCCCACAAAAGCAGGGCTCAGCCTGAGGGGTCAGCAGGGACACACTACTCACCCCTGCCATGGGAGCTGGCCTTTTGTGCAGCATCCAAGGTAGGAGTTGGTGAGGTCGTCCCTGCAGACATGCCTGTAACACAACAGCCACAGAAGCTTCTGTCACCTGCTTCTTACCAGTCAGTCAAACATTACGCCTTGGTGGGACAGTGAGAACATACCTGCAGAATGCTCAGAGTGCTTCACAACTTCAGAGCGCCAGGCTAATGGAGAATCCTTCCCAGCATCCCAGTCTGGAAGCAAACCAAGATGAGAACTGTTTCCATTGTGTGCCAGGGCTGGCTCTGGCCCTGGCTGGCGGCAGGGCTCCCGCTCGGGGCTGCTCCTGTGCCTTGGGCCTCTGGGCACTCAGGGCCAGCTCTGCAGCAGCTGCAGCGCCAGGGACGTTGCTGCACCAGTCCCGTTTCCCCGGGGCTCTGAACCAGCTCCAGAGGCCTGGAAGCCGAGGCGCCTCCAGCTTTGGCTGCTGCCGGGCCGGGCAAGGGCAGGCCCTGGGGGAAGAGCTGCTGCCACACAGCCCCGGCCAGGCCTGAGCCCGGCACAGCAATTACCTGCTGTGCCTGTGCCCGTGTCTGCCATCGCCTTCCTTCCTGCAGCAGGGGCTGGCACCGAAGATGGAGTGCTTCCTTCAAGAAATGCCACCTTCCACTGAAGCACTATGTCCATCTCTTGACAAAGGAAGGGAGACAGCTGCATCAGATGGGGCTGTTCCCCACTTGGGCGGTGGCATCAGAGGTAATATTTGTGAAATTTATGGAGCAGGAAAATGGCCAGGTTACAGTGGCATGATGTGAGCACTTCCACCACCAAACAGCCACCCTTTTCCTAAGCTGCAGGGCTGGATATAGTGGGGGATCTCAGGGTGTGTTACAGTTTGGGCATGGCCTGTCAGCTGATGCCAAATGCTTTCCTGCAGAGGCTAGGCAGAAGCTGCAGCCAGGCCAGGCTGGGAAACAGCCCTGCAGGGCGTGAAAGCAGCAGCGGGGCAGCAATGCTGCCATGGATCCCTTCCCACTGTGCCGGGCACGGCGTGTCCAGATGTGCAGCCAAAGCCCCCGGCTGCTGACTCCCAGGGGAAGCATGAGGGAAATGCACCCACCTTCTCTTGTCTGCAGGGGTTCCTTCAGCTCTTGCCTCATCTGTTTGGATGGTTCCAGGGATATCTTATCTGTTGTATCTTGGATTTTCCCTGTTGGAGTACCTTAGAGAAAAATATTTCCATTTCCCAGGATTGGATCCCAGAAAAGCAGGGCTCAGCCTGTGGGGTCAGCAGGGACACACTACTCACTCCTGAGATGGGAGCTGGGCTTGAGTGCAGCATCCAAGGTAGCAGCTGGAGAAGCTGGAGAAGTCTTCCCTGTAGACACATCTGTAACACAACAGCCACAGAAGCTTCTGTCACCTGGTGCCTGCCCGCTTGTCTACAATTCTTCCTTGGTGGCACACTGAGAACATACCTGCAGGAGGCTCCAAGGGCTTCAAAACTTTCTTCATCCAAGCTGATGGAGAAGCCTTCCCAGCACCCTCATCTACAATGCAGCACAGATGAGAACATTTTCCAGTGTGTGCTGGGATCTCTTTCTGCCACAGGGAACTGGGCACTGCCAGGGAGTCGGGTAAGGCCATGGGAGCCAGATGTGAATAGACATGGCCAAAGCTGCCCAGGGGCCTGGGGAGCTCTGGGCTGGCTCCTGGTCACTCTCCACACTCTTTCCCTGCCCTCAGCAACATCCCTGGGAGGGGTGGCTGCAGCAGTGCAGGGACCTGGGACTCTCCCCCTCCCACACAGAAGAAATCCTCCCTAAAGCATGGGGGAAAACTGCAGCAGGCAGTGCCACAGCTATCCATCCTGCCCTCCCTCTGGCCCTCCTGCCCTCCTTCTGTGGGGAAACCCCCCAGATCCCAAGGGCAAACAGCCAGGCCCTCTCAGGACACACTGGAGCCTTGCTCTCCCCCTCTGTCCTTTCCCCACCGTGGGCACCCCGTGCAGTCGCTGTCAGGTTTCAGGACATGTCTCCCATGGAGGGACCCCAGCAGGACTGCT
This sequence comes from Passer domesticus, assembly GCF_036417665.1. Classification (NCBI taxonomy): domain Eukaryota; kingdom Metazoa; phylum Chordata; class Aves; order Passeriformes; family Passeridae; genus Passer; species Passer domesticus. The sequence continues at coordinate 2,725,196 of NC_087482.1, read as the reverse complement.
CAGTGCCCTGAGCCTGCTCGGGATAATTCCCCTGGGCTGTGCCGCTCTAGTCCAGGCTGTGCCCGCAGTGCCAAACAGCAGAGAGGGCAGCTCAAGCCTCAGCAGGGCTCAGGCCCAGAGGCACAGCAATTACCTCCTGTGCCTGTGCCTGGCATGGCCTCCCTTCCTGGAGCTGAGGCTGGCATGCAACCACTGCTTCCTCCGGGAAATGCTTCTTTCTCCGCAGGCTCTCCTTTCATTTCTGGAGAATGGAAAAGAGACAGCTGCATCAGATGAAAACATTCCTGACTGGGAATGGGGAAGGGGACAATTTCAGGAGGCATCACTTGTGAAAGGAATGCATAAGGATCAGAAAACACCCAGGATTTTGGGACAACCCAAGGCTGCTTCCTTCCCCAAACAGCCCCAACATCTGAACTGCCTGGACACCAGGAAATTGCAGGGCATCTGAGGGTGGGCATGGCCTGTGGTGCATTTGGGGCTGTCTGCCAGCTGATGCCAAATGCCTTCCTGCAGTGGCTGGGCAGAAGCTGCAGCCAGGCCAGGCTGGGAAACAGCCCTGCAGGGCGTGAAAGCAGCAGCGGGGCAGCGAGGCTGCCATGGATCCCTTCCTGCTGTGCCAGGCACGGCGTGTCCAGATGTGCAGCCAAAGCCCCCGGCTGCTGAGTCCCAGGAGCAGCATGAGGGAAATGCACCCACCTTGTCCTCTCTGCAGACGTTCCTTCAGCATTTGCCACATGATTTCTAATGGGTCCTGGAATTTCCTGCCTGCCATGTCTTTGGTCTCTCCTGTCAGAGGACCTTAAAAGAAAGTAGTTCCATTTCCCAGCAATGGACCCCACAAAAGCAGGGCTCAGCCTGAGGGGTCAGCAGGGACACACTACTCACCCCTGCCATGGGAGCTGGCCTTTTGTGCAGCATCCTAGGTAGGAGTTGGTGAGGTTGTCCCTGCAGACACGCCTGTAACACAACAGCCACAGAAGCTTCTGTCACCTGGTTCTTACCAGTCAGTCAAACATTACGCCTTGGTGGGACAGTGAGAACATACCTGCAGAATGCTCAGAGGGCTTCACAACTTCAGAGCGCCAGGCTAATGGAGAATCCTTCCCAGCATCCCAGTCTGGAAGCAAACCAAGATGAGAACTGTTTCCATTGTGTGCCAGGGCTGGCTCTGGCCCTGGGCTGGCGGCAGGGCTCCCGCTCGGGGCTGCTCCTGTGCCTTGGGCCTCTGGGCACTCAGGGCCAGCTCTGCAGCAGCTGCAGCGCCAGAGACGTTGCTGCACCAGTCCCGTTTCCCCGGGGCTCTGAACCAGCTCCAGAGGCCTGGAAGCCGAGGCGCCTCCAGCTTTGGCTGCTGCCGGGCCGGGCAAGGGCAGGCCCTGGGAGAAGAGCTGCTGCCACACAGCCCCGGCCAGGGCTGAGCCCGGCACAGCAATTACCTGCTGTGCCTGTGCCCGTGTCTGGCATCGCCTTCCTTCCTGCAGCAGGGGCTCGCACCGAAGATGGAGTGCTTCCTTCAAGAAATGCCACCTTCCACTGAAGCACTATGTCCATCTCTTGACAAAGGAAGGGAGACAGCTGCATCAGATGGAGCTGTTTCCCACTTGGGTGGTGGCATCAGAGGTAATATTTGTGAAATTTATGGAGCAGGAAAATGGCCAGGTTACAGTGGCATGATGTGAGCACTTCCACCTCCAAACAGCCACCCTTTTCCTAATCTGCAGGGCTGGATATAGTGGGGGATCTCAGGGTGTGTTACAGTTTGGGCATGGCCTGTCAGCTGATGCCAAATGCCTTCCTGCAGAGGCTAGGCAGAAGCTGCAGCAAGGCCAGGCTGGGAAACAGCCCTGCAGGGCGTGAAAGCAGCAGCGGGGCAGCGAGGCTGCCATGGATCCCTTCCTGCTGTGCCGGGCATGGCGTGTCCAGAAGTGCAGCCAAAGCCCCCGGCTGCTGAGTCCCAGGGGAAGCATGAGGGAAATGCACCCACCTTCTCTTGTCTGCAAGGGTTCCTTCAGCTCTTGCCTCATCTGTTTGGATGGTTCCAGGGATATCTTATCTGTTGTATCTTGGATTTTCCCTGTTGGAGTACCTTAGAGAAAAATATTTCCATTTCCCAGGAATGGATCCCAGAAAAGCAGGGCTCAGCCTGTGGGGTCAGCAGGGACACACTACTCACCCCTGAGATGGGAGCTGGGCTTGAGTGCAGCATCCAAGGTAGCAGCTGGAGAAGCTGGAGAAGTCTTCCCTGTAGACACATCTGTAACACAACAGCCACAGAAGCTTCTGTCACCTGGTGCCTGCCCGCTTGTCTACAATTCTTCCTTGGTGGCACACTGAGAACATACCTGCAGGAGGCTCCAAGGGCTTCAAAACTTTCTTCATCCAAGCTGATGGAGAAGCCTTCCCAGCACCCTCATCTACAATGCAGCACAGATGAGAACATTTTCCAGTGTGTGCTGGGATCTCTTTCTGCCACAGGGAACTGGGCACTGCCAGGGAGTCGGGTAAGGCCATGGGAGCCAGATGTGAATAGACATGGCCAAAGCTGCCCAGGGGCCTGGGGAGCTCTGGGCTGGCTCCTGGTCACTCTCCACACTCTTTCCCTGCCCTCAGCAACATCCCTGGGAGGGGTGGCTGCAGCAGTGCAGGGACCTGGGACTCTCCCCCTCCCACACAGAAGAAATCCTCCCTAAAGCATGGGGGAAAACTGCAGCAGGCAGTGCCACAGCTATCCATCCTGCCCTCCCTCTGGCCCTCCTGCCCTCCTTCTGTGGGGAAACCCCCCAGATCCCAAGGGCAAACAGCCAGGCCCTCTCAGGACACACTGGAGCCTTGCTCTCCCCCTCTGTCCTTTCCCCACCGTGGGCACCCCGTGCAGTCGCTGTCAGGTTTCAGGACATGTCTCCCATGGAGGGACCCCAGCAGGACTGCTCAGTGCCCTGCGCCTGCTCGGGATAATTCCCCTGGGCTGTGCTGCTCTAGTCCAGGCTGTGCCCGCACTGCCAAACAGCAGAGAGGGCAGCTCAAGCCTCAGCAGGGCTCAGGCCCAGAGGCACAGCAATTACCTCCTGTGCCTGTGCCTGGCATGGCCTCCCTTCCTGGAGCTGAGGCTGGCATGCAACCACTGCTTCCTCCGGGAAATGCTTCTTTCTCCGCAGGCTCTCCTTTCATTTCTGGAGAATGGAAAAGAGACAGCTGGATCAGATGAAAACATTCCTGACTGGGAATGGGGAAGGGGACAATTTCAGGAGGCATCACTTGTGAAAGGAATGCATAAGGATCAGAAAACACCCAGGATTTTGGGACAACCCAAGGCTGCTTCCTTCCCCAAACAGCCCCAACATCTGATCTGCCTGGACACCAGGAAATTGCAGGGCATCTGAGGGTGGGCATGGCCTGTGGTGCAATTGGGGCTGCCTGTCAGCTGATGCCAAATGCCTTCCTGCAGAGGCTGGGCAGAAGCTGCAGCCAGGCCAGGCTGGGAAACAGCCCTGCAGGGCGTGAAAGCAGCAGCGGGGCAGCGAGGCTGCCATGGATCCCTTCCTGCTGTGCCGGGCACGGCGTGTCCAGATGTGCAGCCAAAGCCCCCGGATGCTGAGTCCCAGGAGCAGCATGAGGGAAATGCACCCACCTTGTCCTCTCTGCAGACGTTCCTTCAGCATTTGCCACATGATTTCTAATGGGTCCTGGAATTTCCTGCCTGCCATGTCTTTGGTCTTTCCTGTCAGAGGACCTTAAGAGAAAGTAGTTCCATTTCCCAGCAATGGACCCCACAAAAGCAGGGCTCAGCCTGAGGGGTCAGCAGGGACACACTACTCACCCCTGCCATGGGAGCTGGCCTTTTGTGCAGCATCCAAGGTAGGAGTTGGTGAGGTCGTCCCTGCAGACACGCCTGTAACACAACAGCCACAGAAGCTTCTGTCACCTGCTTCTTACCAGTCAGTCAAACATTACGCCTTGGTGGCACAGTGAGAACATACCTGCAGAATGCTCAGAGTGCTTCACAACTTCAGAGCGCCAGGCTAATGGAGAATCCTTCCCAGCATCCCAGTCTGGAAGCAAACCAAGATGAGAACTGTTTCCATTGTGTGCCAGGGCTGGCTCTGGCCCTGGCTGGCGGCAGGGCTCCCGCTCGGGGCTGCTCCTGTGCCTTGGGCCTCTGGGCACTCAGGGCCAGCTCTGCAGCAGCTGCAGCGCCAGGGACGTTGCTGCACCAGTCCCGTTTCCCCGGGGCTCTGAACCAGCTCCAGAGGCCTGGAAGCCGAGGCGCCTCCAGCTTTGGCTGCTGCCGGGCCGGGCAAGGGCAGGCCCTGGGGGAAGAGCTGCTGCCACACAGCCCCGGCCAGGCCTGAGCCCGGCACAGCAATTACCTGCTGTGCCTGTGCCCGTGTCTGGCTTTGCCTTCCTTCCTGCAGCAGGGGCTGGCACGGAAGATGGAGTGCTTCCTTCAAGAAATGCCACCTTCCACTGAAGCACTATGTCCATCTCTTGACAAAGGAAGGGAGACAGCTGCATCAGATGGGGCTGTTTCCCACTTGGGTGGTGGCATCAGAGGTAATATTTGTGAAATTTATGGAGCAGGAAAATGGCCAGGTTACAGTGGCATGATGTGAGCACTTCCACCACCAAACAGCCACCCTTTTCCTAATCTGCAGGGCTGGATATAGTGGGGGATCTCAGGGTGTGTTACAGTTTGGGCATGGCCTGTCAGCTGATGCCCAATAACTTCCGGCAGAGGCTGGGCATAAGCTGCAGCCAGGCCAGGCTGGGAAACAGCCCTGCAGGGCGTGAAAGCAGCAGCGGGGCAGCAAGGCTGCCATGGATCCCTTCCTGCTGTGCCGGGCATGGCGTGTCCAGATGTGCAGCCAAAGCCCCCGGCTGCTGACTCCCAGGGGAAGCATGAGGGAAATGCACCCACCTTCTCTTGTCGGCAGGGGTTCCTTCAGCTCTTGCCTCATCTGTTTGGATGGTTCCAGGGATATCTTATCTGTTGTATCTTGGATTTTCCCTGTTGGAGTACCTTAGAGAAAAATATTTCCATTTCTCAGGAATGGATCCCAGAAGAGCAGGGCTCAGCCTGTGGGGTCAGCAGGGACACACTACTCACCCCTGAGATGGGAGCTGGGCTTGAGTGCAGCATCCAAGGTAGCAGCTGGAGAAGCTGGAGAAGTCTTCCCTCTAGACACATCTGTAACACAACAGCCACAGAAGCTTCTGTCACCTGGTGCCTGCCCGCTTGTCTACAATTCTTCCTTGGTGGCACACTGAGAACATACCTGCAGGAGGCTCCAAAGGCTTCAAAACTTTATTCATCCAAGCTGATGGAGAAGCCTTCCCAGCACCCTCATCTACAATGCAGCACAGATGAGAACATTTTCCAGTGTGTGCTGGGATCTCTTTCTGCCACAGGGAACTGGGCACTGCCAGGGAGTCGGGTAAGGCCATGGGAGCCAGATGTGAATAGACATGGCCAAAGCTGCCCAGGGGCCTGGGGAGCTCTGGGCTGGCTCCTGGTCACTCTCCACACTCTTTCCCTGCCCTCAGCAACATCCCTGGGAGGGGTGGCTGCAGCAGTGCAGGGACCTGGGACTCTCCCCCTCCCACACAGAAGAAATCCTCCCTAAAGCATGGGGGAAAACTGCAGCAGGCAGTGCCACAGCTATCCATCCTGCCCTCCCTCTGGCCCTCCTGCCCTCCTTCTGTGGGGAAACCCCCCAGATCCCAAGGGCAAACAGCCAGGCCCTCTCAGGACACACTGGAGCCTTGCTCTCCCCCTCTGTCCTTTCCCCACCGTGGGCACCCCGTGCAGTCGCTCCCAGGTTTCAGGACATGTCTCCCATGGAGGGACCCCAGCAGGACTGCTCAGTGCCCTGAGCCTGCTCGGGATAATTCCCCTGGGCTGTGCTGCTCTAGTCCAGGCTGTGCCCGCACTGCCAAACAGCAGAGAGGGCAGCTCAAGCCTCAGCAGGGCTCAGGCCCAGAGGCACAGCAATTACCTCCTGTGCCTGTGCCTGGCATGGCCTCCCTTCCTGGAGCTGAGGCTGGCATGCAACCACTGCTTCCTCCGGGAAATGCTTCTTTCTCCGCAGGCTCTCCTTTCATTTCTGGAGAATGGAAAAGAGACAGCTGCATCAGATGAAAACATTCCTGACTGGGAATGGGGAAGGGGACAATTTCAGGAGGCATCACTTGTGAAAGGAATGCATAAGGATCAGAAAACACCCAGGATTTTGGGACAACCCAAGGCTGCTTCCTTCCCCAAACAGCCCCAACATCTGATCTGCCTGGACACCAGGAAATTGCAGGGCATCTGAGGGTGGGCATGGCCTGTGGTGCAATTGGGGCTGCCTGTCAGCTGATGCCAAATGCCTTCCTGCAGAGGCTGGGCAGAAGCTGCAGCCAGGCCAGGCTGGGAAACAGCCCTGCAGGGCGTGAAAGCAGCAGCGGGGCAGCGAGGCTGCCATGGATCCCTTCCTGCTGTGCCGGGCACGGCGTGTCCAGATGTGCAGCCAAAGCCCCCGGCTGCTGAGTCCCAGGAGCAGCATGAGGGAAATGCACCCACCTTGTCTTCTCTGCAGACGTTCCTTCAGCATTTGCCACATGATTTCTAATGGGTCCTGGAATTTCCTGCCTGCCATGTCTTTGGTCTTTCCTGTCAGAGGACCTTAAGAGAAAGTAGTTCCATTTCCCAGCAATGGACCCCACAAAAGCAGGGCTCAGCCTGAGGGGTCAGCAGGGACACACTACTCACCCCTGCCATGGGAGCTGGCCTTTTGTGCAGCATCCAAGGTAGGAGTTGGTGAGGTCGTCCCTGCAGACACGCCTGTAACACAACAGCCACAGAAGCTTCTGTCACCTGCTTCTTACCAGTCAGTCAAACATTACGCCTTGGTGGGACAGTGAGAACATACCTGCAGAATGCTCAGAGTGCTTCACAACTTCAGAGCGCCAGGCTAATGGAGAATCCTTCCCAGCATCCCAGTCTGGAAGCAAACCAAGATGAGAACTGTTTCCATTGTGTGCCAGGGCTGGCTCTGGCCCTGGCTGGCGGCAGGGCTCCCGCTCGGGGCTGCTCCTGTGCCTTGGGCCTCTGGGCACTCAGGGCCAGCTCTGCAGCAGCTGCAGCGCCAGGGACGTTGCTGCACCAGTCCCGTTTCCCCGGGGCTCTGAACCAGCTCCAGGGGCCTGGAAGCCGAGGCGCCTCCAGCTTTGGCTGCTGCCGGGCCGGGCAAGGGCAGGCCCTGGGGGAAGAGCTGCTGCCACACAGCCCCGGCCAGGCCTGAGCCCGGCACAGCAATTACCTGCTGTGCCTGTGCCCGTGTCTGGCTTTGCCTTCCTTCCTGCAGCAGGGGCTGGCACCGAAGGTGGAGTGCTTCCTTCAAGAAATGCCACCTTCCACTGAAGCACTATGTCCATCTCTTGACAAAGGAAGGGAGACAGCTGCATCAGATGGGGCTGTTTCCCACTTGGGTGGTGGCATCAGAGGTAATATTTGTGAAATTTATGGAGCAGGAAAATGGCCAGGTTACAGTGGCATGATGTGAGCACTTCCACCACCAAACAGCCACCCTTTTCCTAATCTGCAGGGCTGGATATAGTGGGGGATCTCAGGGTGTGTTACAGTTTGGGCATGGCCTGTCAGCTGATGCCCAATAACTTCCGGCAGAGGCTGGGCATAAGCTGCAGCCAGGCCAGGCTGGGAAACAGCCCTGCAGGGCGTGAAAGCAGCAGCGGGGCAGCAAGGCTGCCATGGATCCCTTCCTGCTGTGCCGGGCATGGCGTGTCCAGATGTGCAGCCAAAGCCCCCGGCTGCTGACTCCCAGGGGAAGCATGAGGGAAATGCACCCACCTTCTCTTGTCGGCAGGGGTTCCTTCAGCTCTTGCCTCATCTGTTTGGATGGTTCCAGGGATATCTTATCTGTTGTATCTTGGATTTTCCCTGTTCGAGTACCTTAGAGAAAAATATTTCCATTTCTCAGGAATGGATCCCAGAAGAGCAGGGCTCAGCCTGTGGGGTCAGCAGGGACACACTACTCACCCCTGAGATGGGAGCTGGGCTTGAGTGCAGCATCCAAGGTAGCAGCTGGAGAAGCTGGAGAAGTCTTCCCTCTAGACACATCTGTAACACAACAGCCACAGAAGCTTCTGTCACCTGGTGCCTGCCCGCTTGTCTACAATTCTTCCTTGGTGGCACACTGAGAACATACCTGCAGGAGGCTCCAAAGGCTTCAAAACTTTATTCATCCAAGCTGATGGAGAAGCCTTCCCAGCACCCTCATCTACAATGCAGCACAGATGAGAACATTTTCCAGTGTGTGCTGGGATCTCTTTCTGCCACAGGGAACTGGGCACTGCCAGGGAGTCGGCTAAGGCCATGGGAGCCAGATGTGAATAGACATGGCCAAAGCTGCCCAGGGGCCTGGGGAGCTCTGGGCTGGCTCCTGGTCACTCTCCACACTCTTTCCCTACCCTCAGCAACATCCCTGGGAGGGGTGGCTGCAGCAGTGCAGGGACCTGGGACTCTCCCCCTCCCACACAGAAGAAATCCTCCCTAAAGCATGGGGGAAAACTGCAGCAGGCAGTGCCACAGCTATCCATCCTGCCCTCCCTCTGTCCCTCCTGCCCTCCTTCTGTGGGGAAACCCCCCAGATCCCAAGGGCAAACAGCCAGGCCCTCTCAGGACACACTGGAGCCTTGCTCTCCCCCTCTGTCCTTTCCCCACCGTGGGCACCCCGTGCAGTCGCTCCCAGGTTTCAGGACATGTCTCCCATGGAGGGACCCCAGCAGGACTGCTCAGTGCCCTGAGCCTGCTCGGGATAATTCCCCTGGGCTGTGCTGCTCTAGTCCAGGCTGTGCCCGCACTGCCAAACAGCAGAGAGGGCAGCTCAAGCCTCAGCAGGGCTCAGGCCCAGAGGCACAGCAATTACCTCCTGTGCCTGTGCCTGGCATGGCCTCCCTTCCTGGAGCTGAGGCTGGCATGCAACCACTGCTTCCTCCGGGAAATGCTTCTTTCTCCGCAGGCTCTCCTTTCATTTCTGGAGAATGGAAAAGAGACAGCTGCATCAGATGAAAACATTCCTGACTGGGAATGGGGAAGGGGACAATTTCAGGAGGCATCACTTGTGAAAGGAATGCATAAGGATCAGAAAACACCCAGGATTTTGGGACAACCCAAGGCTGCTTCCTTCCCCAAACAGCCCCAACATCTGATCTGCCTGGACACCAGGAAATTGCAGGGCATCTGAGGGTGGGCATGGCCTGTGGTGCAATTGGGGCTGCCTGTCAGCTGATGCCAAATGCCTTCCTGCAGAGGCTGGGCAGAAGCTGCAGCCAGGCCAGGCTGGGAAACAGCCCTGCAGGGCGTGAAAGCAGCAGCGGGGCAGCGAGGCTGCCATGGATCCCTTCCTGCTGTGCCGGGCACGGCGTGTCCAGATGTGCAGCCAAAGCCCCCGGATGCTGAGTCCCAGGAGCAGCATGAGGGAAATGCACCCACCTTGTCTTCTCTGCAGACGTTCCTTCAGCATTTGCCACATGATTTCTAATGGGTCCTGGAATTTCCTGCCTGCCATGTCTTTGGTCTTTCCTGTCAGAGGACCTTAAGAGAAAGTAGTTCCATTTCCCAGCAATGGACCCCACAAAAGCAGGGCTCAGCCTGAGGGGTCAGCAGGGACACACTACTCACCCCTGCCATGGGAGCTGGCCTTTTGTGCAGCATCCAAGGTAGGAGTTGGTGAGGTCGTCCCTGCAGACACGCCTGTAACACAACAGCCACAGAAGCTTCTGTCACCTGCTTCTTACCAGTCAGTCAAACATTACGCCTTGGTGGGACAGTGAGAACATACCTGCAGAATGCTCAGAGTGCTTCACAACTTCAGAGCGCCAGGCTAATGGAGAATCCTTCCCAGCATCCCAGTCTGGAAGCAAGCCAAGATGAGAACTGTTTCCATTGTGTGCCAGGGCTGGCTCTGGCCCTGGCTGGCGGCAGGGCTCCCGCTCGGGGCTGCTCCTGTGCCTTGGGCCTCTGGGCACTCAGGGCCAGCTCCGCAGCAGCTGCAGCGCCAGGGACGTTGCTGCACCAGTCCCGTTTCCCCGGGGCTCTGAACCAGCTCCAGAGGCCTGGAAGCCGAGGCGCCTCCAGCTTTGGCTGCTGCCGGGCCGGGCAAGGGCAGGCCCTGGGGGAAGAGCTGCTGCCACACAGCCCCGGCCAGGCCTGAGCCCGGCACAGCAATTACCTGCTGTGCCTGTGCCCGTGTCTGGCTTTGCCTTCCTTCCTGCAGCAGGGGCTGGCACCGAAGATGGAGTGCTTCCTTCAAGAAATGCCACCTTCCACTGAAGCACTATGTCCATCTCTTGACAAAGGAAGGGAGACAGCTGCATCAGATGGGGCTGTTTCCCACTTGGGTGGTGGCATCAGAGGTAATATTTGTGAAATTTATGGAGCAGGAAAATGGCCAGGTTACAGTGGCATGATGTGAGCACTTCCACCACCAAACAGCCACCCTTTTCCTAATCTGCAGGGCTGGATATAGTGGGGGATCTCAGGGTGTGTTACAGTTTGGGCATGGCCTGTCAGCTGATGCCCAATAACTTCCGGCAGAGGCTGGGCGGAAGCTGCAGCCAGGCCAGGCTGGCAAACAGCCCTGCAGGGCGTGAAAGCAGCAGTGGGGCAGCAAGGCTGCCATGGATCCCTTCCCACTGTGCCGGGCATGGCGTGTCCAGATGTGCAGCCAAAGCCCCCGGCTGCTGACTCCCAGGGGAAGCATGAGGGAAATGCACCCACCTTCTCTTGTCGGCAGGGGTTCCTTCAGCTCTTGCCTCATCTGTTTGGATGGTTCCAGGGATATCTTATCTGTTGTATCTTGGATTTTCCCTGTTGGAGTACCTTAGAGAAAAATATTTCCATTTCCCAGGAATGGATCCCAGAAAAGCAGGGTTCAGCCTGTGGGGTCAGCAGGGACACACTACTCACCCCTGAGATGGGTGCTGGGCTTGAGTGCAGCATCCAAGGTAGCAGCTGGAGAAGCTGGAGAAGTCTTCCCTGTAGACACGTCTGTAACACAACAGCCACAGAAGCTTCTGTCACCTGGTGCCTGCCCGCTTGTCTACAATTCTTCCTTGGTGGCACACTGAGAACATACCTGCAGGAGGCTCCAAGGGCTTCAAAACTTTATTCATCCAAGCTGATGGAGAAGCCTTCCCAGCACCCTCATCTACAATGCAGCACAGATGAGAACATTTTCCAGTGCGTGCTGGGATCTCTTTCTGCCACAGGGAACTGGGCACTGCCAGGGAGTCGGCTAAGGCCATGGGAGCCAGATGTGAATAGACATGGCCAAAGCTGCCCAGGGGCCTGGGGAGCTCTGGGCTGGCTCCTGGTCACTCTCCACACTCTTTCCCTGCCCTCAGCAACATCCCTGGGAGGGGTGGCTGCAGCAGTGCAGGGACCTGGGACTCTCCCCCTCCCACACAGAAGAAATCCTCCCTAAAGCATGGGGGAAAACTGCAGCAGGCAGTGCCACAGCTATCCATCCTGCCCTCCCTCTGTCCCTCCTGCCCTCCTTCTGTGGGGAAACCCCCCAGATCCCAAGGGCAAACAGCCAGGCCCTCTCAGGACACACTGGAGCCTTGCTCTCCCCCTCTGTCCTTTCCCCACCGTGGGCACCCCGTGCAGTCGCTGTCAGGTTTCAGGACATGTCTCCCATGGAGGGACCCCAGCAGGACTGCTCAGTGCCCTGAGCCTGCTCGGGATAATTCCCCTGGGCTGTGCTGCTCTAGTCCAGGCTGTGCCCGCACTGCCAAACAGCAGAGAGGGCAGCTCAAGCCTCAGCAGGGCTCAGGCCCAGAGGCACAGCAATTACCTCCTGTGCCTGTGCCTGGCATGGCCTCCCTTCCTGGAGCTGAGGCTGGCATGCAACCACTGCTTCCTCCGGGAAATGCTTCTTTCTCCGCAGGCTCTCCTTTCATTTCTGGAGAATGGAAAAGAGACAGCTGCATCAGATGAAAACATTCCTGACTGGGAATGGGGAAGGGGACAATTTCAGGAGGCATCACTTGTGAAAGGAATGCATAAGGATCAGAAAACACCCAGGATTTTGGGACAACCCAAGGCTGCTTCCTTCCCCAAACAGCCCCAACATCTGATCTGCCTGGACACCAGGAAATTGCAGGGCATCTGAGGGTGGGCATGGCCTGTGGTGCAATTGGGGCTGCCTGTCAGCTGATGCCAAATGCCTTCCTGCAGAGGCTGGGCAGAAGCTGCAGCCAGGCCAGGCTGGGAAACAGCCCTGCAGGGCGTGAAAGCAGCAGCGGGGCAGCGAGGCTGCCATGGATCCCTTCCTGCTGTGCCGGGCACGGCGTGTCCAGATGTGCAGCCAAAGCCCCCGGATGCTGAGTCCCAGGAGCAGCATGAGGGAAATGCACCCACCTTGTCTTCTCTGCAGACGTTCCTTCAGCATTTGCCACATGATTTCTAATGGGTCCTGGAATTTCCTGCCTGCCATGTCTTTGGTCTTTCCTGTCAGAGGACCTTAAGAGAAAGTAGTTCCATTTCCCAGCAATGGACCCCACAAAAGCAGGGCTCAGCCTGAGGGGTCAGCAGGGACACACTACTCACCCCTGCCATGGGAGCTGGCCTTTTGTGCAGCATCCAAGGTAGGAGTTGGTGAGGTCGTCCCTGCAGACACGCCTGTAACACAACAGCCACAGAAGCTTCTGTCACCTGCTTCTTACCAGTCAGTCAAACATTACGCCTTGGTGGGACAGTGAGAACATACCTGCAGAATGCTCAGAGTGCTTCACAACTTCAGAGCGCCAGGCTAATGGAGAATCCTTCCCAGCATCCCAGTCTGGAAGCAAGCCAAGATGAGAACTGTTTCCATTGTGTGCCAGGGCTGGCTCTGGCCCTGGCTGGCGGCAGGGCTCCCGCTCGGGGCTGCTCCTGTGCCTTGGGCCTCTGGGCACTCAGGGCCAGCTCCGCAGCAGCTGCAGCGCCAGGGACGTTGCTGCACCAGTCCCGTTTCCCCGGGGCTCTGAACCAGCTCCAGAGGCCTGGAAGCCGAGGCGCCTCCAGCTTTGGCTGCTGCCGGGCCGGGCAAGGGCAGGCCCTGGGGGAAGAGCTGCTGCCACACAGCCCCGGCCAGGCCTGAGCCCGGCACAGCAATTACCTGCTGTGCCTGTGCCCGTGTCTGGCTTTGCCTTCCTTCCTGCAGCAGGGGCTGGCACCGAAGATGGAGTGCTTCCTTCAAGAAATGCCACCTTCCACTGAAGCACTATGTCCATCTCTTGACAAAGGAAGGGAGACAGCTGCATCAGATGGGGCTGTTTCCCACTTGGGTGGTGGCATCAGAGGTAATATTTGTGAAATTTATGGAGCAGGAAAATGGCCAGGTTACAGTGGCATGATGTGAGCACTTCCACCACCAAACAGCCACCCTTTTCCTAATCTGCAGGGCTGGATATAGTGGGGGATCTCAGGGTGTGTTACAGTTTGGGCATGGCCTGTCAGCTGATGCCCAATAACTTCCGGCAGAGGCTGGGCGGAAGCTGCAGCCAGGCCAGGCTGGCAAACAGCCCTGCAGGGCGTGAAAGCAGCAGTGGGGCAGCAAGGCTGCCATGGATCCCTTCCCACTGTGCCGGGCATGGCGTGTCCAGATGTGCAGCCAAAGCCCCCGGCTGCTGACTCCCAGGGGAAGCATGAGGGAAATGCACCCACCTTCTCTTGTCGGCAGGGGTTCCTTCAGCTCTTGCCTCATCTGTTTGGATGGTTCCAGGGATATCTTATCTGTTGTATCTTGGATTTTCCCTGTTGGAGTACCTTAGAGAAAAATATTTCCATTTCCCAGGAATGGATCCCAGAAAAGCAGGGTTCAGCCTGTGGGGTCAGCAGGGACACACTACTCACCCCTGAGATGGGTGCTGGGCTTGAGTGCAGCATCCAAGGTAGCAGCTGGAGAAGCTGGAGAAGTCTTCCCTGTAGACACATCTGTAACACAACAGCCACAGAAGCTTCTGTCACCTGGTGCCTGCCCGCTTGTCTACAATTCTTCCTTGGTGGCACACTGAGAACATACCTGCAGGAGGCTCCAAGGGCTTCAAAACTTTATTCATCCAAGCTGATGGAGAAGCCTTCCCAGCACCCTCATCTACAATGCAGCACAGATGAGAACATTTTCCAGTGCGTGCTGGGATCTCTTTCTGCCACAGGGAACTGGGCACTGCCAGGGAGTCGGCTAAGGCCATGGGAGCCAGATGTGAATAGACATGGCCAAAGCTGCCCAGGGGCCTGGGGAGCTCTGGGCTGGCTCCTGGTCACTCTCCACACTCTTTCCCTGCCCTCAGCAACATCCCTGGGAGGGGTGGCTGCAGCAGTGCAGGGACCTGGGACTCTCCCCCTCACACACAGAAGAAATCCTCCCTAAAGCATGGGGGAAAACTGCAGCAGGCAGTGCCACAGCTATCCATCCTGCCCTCCCTCTGTCCCTCCTGCCCTCCTTCTGTGGGGAAACCCCCCAGATCCCAAGGGCAAACAGCCAGGCCCTCTCAGGACACACTGGAGCCTTGCTCTCCCCCTCTGTCCTTTCCCCACCGTGGGCACCCCGTGCAGTCGCTGTCAGGTTTCAGGACATGTCTCCCATGGAGGGACCCCAGCAGGACTGCTCAGTGCCCTGAGCCTGCTCGGGATAATTCCCCTGGGCTGTGCTGCTCTAGTCCAGGCTGTGCCCGCACTGCCAAACAGCAGAGAGGGCAGCTCAAGCCTCAGCAGGGCTCAGGCCCAGAGGCACAGCAATTACCTCCTGTGCCTGTGCCTGGCATGGCCTCCCTTCCTGGAGCTGAGGCTGGCATGCAACCACTGCTTCCTCCGGGAAATGCTTCTTTCTCCGCAGGCTCTCCTTTCATTTCTGGAGAATGGAAAAGAGACAGCTGCATCAGATGAAAACATTCCTGACTGGGAATGGGGAAGGGGACAATTTCAGGAGGCATCACTTGTGAAAGGAATGCATAAGGATCAGAAAACACCCAGGATTTTGGGACAACCCAAGGCTGCTTCCTTCCCCAAACAGCCCCAACATCTGATCTGCCTGGACACCAGGAAATTGCAGGGCATCTGAGGGTGGGCATGGCCTGTGGTGCAATTGGGGCTGCCTGTCAGCTGATGCCAAATGCCTTCCTGCAGAGGCTGGGCAGAAGCTGCAGCCAGGCCAGGCTGGGAAACAGCCCTGCAGGGCGTGAAAGCAGCAGCGGGGCAGCGAGGCTGCCATGGATCCCTTCCTGCTGTGCCGGGCACGGCGTGTCCAGATGTGCAGCCAAAGCCCCCGGATGCTGAGTCCCAGGAGCAGCATGAGGGAAATGCACCCACCTTGTCTTCTCTGCAGACGTTCCTTCAGCATTTGCCACATGATTTCTAATGGGTCCTGGAATTTCCTGCCTGCCATGTCTTTGGTCTTTCCTGTCAGAGGACCTTAAGAGAAAGTAGTTCCATTTCCCAGCAATGGACCCCACAAAAGCAGGGCTCAGCCTGAGGGGTCAGCAGGGACACACTACTCACCCCTGCCATGGGAGCTGGCCTTTTGTGCAGCATCCAAGGTAGGAGTTGGTGAGGTCGTCCCTGCAGACACGCCTGTAACACAACAGCCACAGAAGCTTCTGTCACCTGCTTCTTACCAGTCAGTCAAACATTACGCCTTGGTGGGACAGTGAGAACATACCTGCAGAATGCTCAGAGTGCTTCACAACTTCAGAGCGCCAGGCTAATGGAGAATCCTTCCCAGCATCCCAGTCTGGAAGCAAGCCAAGATGAGAACTGTTTCCATTGTGTGCCAGGGCTGGCTCTGGCCCTGGCTGGCGGCAGGGCTCCCGCTCGGGGCTGCTCCTGTGCCTTGGGCCTCTGGGCACTCAGGGCCAGCTCCGCAGCAGCTGCAGCGCCAGGGACGTTGCTGCACCAGTCCCGTTTCCCCGGGGCTCTGAACCAGCTCCAGAGGCCTGGAAGCCGAGGTGCCTCCAGCTTTGGCTGCTGCCGGGCCGGGCAAGGGCAGGCCCTGGGGGAAGAGCTGCTGCCACACAGCCCCGGCCAGGCCTGAGCCCGGCACAGCAATTACCTGCTGTGCCTGTGCCCGTGTCTGCCATCGCCTTCCTTCCTGCAGCAGGGGCTGGCACCGAAGATGGAGTGCTTCCTTCAAGAAATGCCACCTTCCACTGAAGCACTATGTCCATCTCTTGACAAAGGAAGGGAGACAGCTGCATCAGATGGGGCTGTTTCCCACTTGGGTGGTGGCATCAGAGGTAATATTTGTGAAATTTATGGAGCAGGAAAATGGCCAGGTTACAGTGGCATGATGTGAGCACTTCCACCACCAAACAGCCACCCTTTTCCTAATCTGCAGGGCTGGATATAGTGGGGGATCTCAGGGTGTGTTACAGTTTGGGCATGGCCTGTCAGCTGATGCCCAATAACTTCCGGCAGAGGCTGGGCAGAAGCTGCAGCCAGGCCAGGCTGGCAAACAGCCCTGCAGGGCGTGAAAGCAGCAGTGGGGCAGCAAGGCTGCCATGGATCCCTTCCCACTGTGCCGGGCATGGCGTGTCCAGATGTGCAGCCAAAGCCCCCGGCTGCTGACTCCCAGGGGAAGCATGAGGGAAATGCACCCACCTTCTCTTGTCGGCAGGGGTTCCTTCAGCTCTTGCCTCATCTGTTTGGATGGTTCCAGGGATATCTTATCTGTTGTATCTTGGATTTTCCCTGTTGGAGTACCTTAGAGAAAAATATTTCCATTTCCCAGGAATGGATCCCAGAAAAGCAGGGTTCAGCCTGTGGGGTCAGCAGGGACACACTACTCACCCCTGAGATGGGTGCTGGGCTTGAGTGCAGCATCCAAGGTAGCAGCTGGAGAAGCTGGAGAAGTCTTCCCTGTAGACACGTCTGTAACACAACAGCCACAGAAGCTTCTGTCACCTGGTGCCTGCCCGCTTGTCTACAATTCTTCCTTGGTGGCACACTGAGAACATACCTGCAGGAGGCTCCAAGGGCTTCAAAACTTTATTCATCCAAGCTGATGGAGAAGCCTTCCCAGCACCCTCATCTACAATGCAGCACAGATGAGAACATTTTCCAGTGCGTGCTGGGATCTCTTTCTGCCACAGGGAACTGGGCACTGCCAGGGAGTCGGCTAAGGCCATGGGAGCCAGATGTGAATAGACATGGCCAAAGCTGCCCAGGGGCCTGGGGAGCTCTGGGCTGGCTCCTGGTCACTCTCCACACTCTTTCCCTGCCCTCAGCAACATCCCTGGGAGGGGTGGCTGCAGCAGTGCAGGGACCTGGGACTCTCCCCCTCACACACAGAAGAAATCCTCCCTAAAGCATGGGGGAAAACTGCAGCAGGCAGTGCCACAGCTATCCATCCTGCCCTCCCTCTGTCCCTCCTGCCCTCCTTCTGTGGGGAAACCCCCCAGATCCCAAGGGCAAACAGCCAGGCCCTCTCAGGACACACTGGAGCCTTGCTCTCCCCCTCTGTCCTTTCCCCACCGTGGGCACCCCGTGCAGTCGCTGTCAGGTTTCAGGACATGTCTCCCATGGAGGGACCCCAGCAGGACTGCTCAGGACCCGAGTACCCTGATCCTGCTCGGGATAATTCCCCTGGGCTGTGCCGCTCTAGTCCAGGCTGTGCCCGCACTGCCAAACAGCAGAGAGGGCAGCTCAAGCCTCAGCAGGGCTCAGGCCCAGAGGCACAGCAATTACCTCCTGTGCCTATGCCTGGCATGGCCTCCCTTCCTGGAGCTGAGGCTGGCATGCAACCACTGCTTCCTCCGGGAAATGCTTCTTTCTCCGCAGGCTCTCCTTTCATTTCTGGAGAATTGAAAAGAGACAGCTGGATCAGATGAAAACATTCCTGACTGGGAATGGGGAAGGGGACAATTTCAGGAGGCATCACTTGTGAAAGGAATGCATAAGGATCAGAAAACACCCAGGATTTTGGGACAACCCAAGGCTGCTTCCTTCCCCAAACAGCCTCAACATCTGATCTGCCTAGACACCAGGAAATTGCAGGGGATCTGAGGGTGGGCATGGCCTGTGGTGCAATTGGGGCTGTCTGCCAGCTGATGCCAAATGCCTTCCTGCAGAGGCTGGGCAGAAGCTGCAGCCAGGCCAGGCTGGGAAACAGCCCTGCAGGGCGTGAAAGCAGCAACGGGGCAGCGAGGAGTGGAGCTGTGGCCAGTCCATGGCTGTCCAAATATCTCTGCTGAGGGTTCTGCTGCTGCCCAGTGCTTCCATTGGCCTCTCAATTGCTGGGCCTTGTCCTGGGGGCCCGCTGGGGCTGCAGCCAGTGCTGGCTCCCACTGAGGCTGCCTGGCCAAGAGCAGCCCCAGGGGCACGGGGCAGAGGCAGAACAAGTTCTCCACAGTATTTGGGCAGCACAGCTCAGGACAGGACAGGACAGTGCTTATTTAGTACCTCATGTAAAGTTTTACAGTAAGAGTGTTGTTGCAGGTCAGGCAAATTTGCTCCAGATCACTGTGAAAACAAATCCAACATGATGAAGGTTTGGCTTTGGCCTTGAGACTTTGCTCTTTGTGTCAGCCCTGCTCTGGATTGATTCCCAGTCAGTCTTGGAGCTGGTTTTGGGCGAAGGCTCATCCCAGCCCTGAGCCTTGGTAGTTGTATGGCCTCAAAGGGACAGCTGAGGCTGCACTGCACATGACTGGGGTTCAGGGCTCCATTATCAAAGAGCTTTGAGATGTTTAAATTACTGTATTCTTACTACATGGTTTTCTTTATGAAATGCATTCATTAGTTTTTAAAACTTAGTTGTAAAAAAACTTCTTTTCCAGTGCTTTTTCCAGTGATTTGATATAGTGAGTGATGGCCTAATTATCCCATGGCTGAATTAGAAGACTGTAAGTATTATAAAATGAAATAATGTTGACACTCTTATGTCTTCCACAGACTCCTGAAACTTATGTTGATTTGATGTGACCAACAGAAGAGTTTGGCTCTACTTTTAATTGAAACAAGCAGAAGAGCTGGAACCTGTTGAAAAGAGTCTCTTCACAGAGAGAGAGCTCTTTTTTTCCAGCTCTGGGTAGGAAGATAAAAATCTCTCCGCAGTAAATCCTCCTGACCAGTAACTGATATAAACTAGGCATTTGGGCTGTTTGCTGCCTCACCCCTGAGTTCCTCAGAGCTGCAGCTCCCTGTTCTCTTGGCAGACAGGGGCTGGCTATGGATGACACTCACGTCTCTGGCCTGGTGCACACCAGGTCCACACATGAGCTGAGGGATCATCCTTGCACACCCCATCCTGGAAGAACCCAGGTCATTGATGAGTCTGACCCAGTTTGATGCATGGCAGCAAAAGAAGGCAAAATAAAGGCTAGAATTGGTACCATTCTGTAATATGTGATATAGGTAATTTGTGCTTATGTAGAATATGAGAGGCAGATATGTTATAATGTTTAAAAGAAATACACAAAAGCATTTTCAAATCCACATGGAATTGCTTCATGCTTAGAGACTGCTGCATGCCATTGCAAAACTGCAGACAGCAGTGAGGAGGGATCTAATTTGCAATTAAAAGAGCCTATCTGGGGAAGGAGATGGATCATTTCTCAAACAATCCAAACCTGGGTGGTCAACGCTCATCAAGCACTGAGATTGAGATAGCAGAAGTTATCAGGGAACTGGTATCCAAATACCAGGTACCCCCTACTGTCAGCATTCACAGCTTGCCAGGAACCACATTGTCCAGTGCAACTTGGAGAAAGAGGACATCATGAATGTGTTTGACCATGAAAAGAACAAGAGAGACGCTGCCTCGAGCAACAGAAAGGGTATAAAACCTGACTGTACCAGACTGCCTTAGTGAACAGAGCGGGTCTGATGCGATAGAGGTCGGATCAGTGTTCACCCAGTGTCCATCCAGGCTCAACACTGTCCCTTTGATTGTGGATCTCAAGCCTGTATATCAGTCACACAATAAATTATATACATATATTTATTATTATTAAATTGGCTTGATCAATTTCTATCTACAACAATTCCAACCACTTTACATTTTGCTGTGTGTAATGGAGACGGGAACTACAAGTTTCCTATTCATGCACAATTTGCTGTCTGAGAGCACTCAGTTCTCAAAGTCACAGGAGCTTGCAGGTCTGTGTCTGAGATGACTTTAAAAACAAAAACAACCTTTATGTGCTACACCTGTATATCAAAATTTCATAATAGAAATCACAAGCTGATTCTGCTGTTGAGTAGATTAATAAAACCACAAAAAACTAAAGCACAACCGGGACCTCTTGCTGGAGACAGAGAGTAGGGGTAGGGGGAAAAAGGAAGAGGGGCCTCCAGAGTCAAAGATCTAGTTCTCATAGAAGTATGATCAATGCTCCATTTACTGTTAGTTTCAGGGTACATTTATATGGTTCCAGGGTTAAAGCGACATGGGAAAGTATCTGATTGGTTAACAAAGCACTTATACCTAAAACAAAGACTATTTCTTAAACATATCTTGGTCATGTAGCTCAGCTTGTCAGCAATATCAGTAGAACATTTTCTCATCCTCTGCTAGAATCTTCAGACCATGTACTTTCACATCTTCTTCAGTTGGCAAACTTTCTCAGGCTGGCTGTCCAAGGGCAGCAAGCTTCTGCTATCAGGCACATACCCGAAGTGTTGGCAAGCATGCTTCTAAATCCACAGAATGTCCATTGGTTTTTATCTGCAGGGTTGTGCACATAGGCCACAGCATCTGCCCAAAAGGCTCTCTAACAGGGACCAAATAAAATAGGCAAACAAAACAACCACCAAGAAAAAAGCAAAACCAACAGAAAAATCCCCACAAATCCAGAAAAAGATAAAAAATAGGTGAAGGAGGCAGAGATCCAAGAGCAGCAAATGGGCAGAGCAACTACAGAAGTGCAGAAAGGAAAGATAATAAGAAAGGAGAGATAATAAGTGGCTACGACACCAAAGTAGCCAGGGGATCTGAGATACTGTTCTCACCCTTCTGGAAACATTTTGACACCAAATTGTCTGAAACTCAATGATGATGATTGTGATAATGGGAATCTCCATGTTTAGCTTTCATATATGCATTGTGTGTGAGTTCTGTTTCTCTTGTGAAGTCGCATCATCTGGCAAGGGGGCTTTTCCGTCCAAAGAAAAACACTGTAGTGGAAATGGAGGCCAGCTTGGAAAAGATTAAAAATAAGAGGCAAAAATAAAGTAATTTTTAAAAATATGTTGTTTGGTTGGTTTGCTGTTTGTTCATGGGTTTTTTATCTGTCTTAGAAAGCAGCCCCTCAGATGTCAATGCACACAACAAGTCCTTTGTAACAGGCTGTCTTTGCAAAAAATCTGCAAATTTTGTGATGCAAGGCAGAAACAGCTTCCCTTGGGCTACAGCTGGAAGGCTTAGAAATGTGTTCCAGAAACTCAGAATAGGACAGCGTCAGAGCAACACAATTTAATGTCATGGAGTGCAAGATGCAAGTTACCCAATGAAGTAATCAGAGTATTCAAATGCCAAGCAGCAGGAAAGGGCTGTGCATTGGAAAGATAGGAAGAAAACACAGAGGCAGGATGGACAAGTTTCCCAGCCAAACCAGACCAGAAGCACTGGGAGCACAAAGGGACACAGCCAGGAGGCCCAGCAGCTCCTTGCTGAGGACCTACTTCATGCAAGAGCTGGCACTCAGAATATTAAATGAATTAAAAATAAAAGGGTGGGGGGAGGCAGCAGTGAGGTGTCCTCAGAGGTTCAACTCTGCACTCTGCTTCTGTCACCAACATTATCCAAGTTCCTGTGCTTGTTTTCCTGGAGAACTTGCACTCAACAGAGCTTCAGTGCCTTTGATCAAATCAGTCTTAAGAGCAGCTTGGGGCTGGTCAGTCATTTAGATGTCAGCACTGACTGGGGGCCAGGCAACAAAGGAACATAAGCTGCAGGCTACCCATACAGCTTTTCATCTTAATGAGAACAAAGCCTTTATTTATGCAAACAGATGGATATTGGGTGGATTTTGTACCATCAGGCCAAGGCACAAGGCTCTGGATCTACACAGCACTTTGGTAAGGAGGGAAACACAGGTGGGGACAATCCAGACTGTTAGAAGTGCCCCCACCCCCTGATTAGGGACAGCACAATTGCTTTTAGAACTCCTTAACCAGCTGGTGAAAAACTGATCTTCTTTTCATGCCCCCTGCATACTGACAGGCAAGTTGAACAGAAAATCTCCTTCATTATCTCTGAGCACCAAAGCAAAGAACCAAGAAAAAAAAAAGCCAAAAATACCCCAACCAACTAAAATATAAATATTTTTTGCCTGGTCTGTTTTTTTTTAAGAGGTTTATAAGACTGACTAACCCAGTGCTGAATTAAGAGTGTCACATGTATGTGCCTTCCACAAAGTGTGGGACAGCTGTTGCCATGCAGTGGTGGGTGCAGGGTTAGACCCTTTACTTCAGACCCAGCCCTGCCTTCCTGAGGGACAGAAATTCATCTGTTAGAATCCCTTGGAGCTTCTGGAGCTGCTCTTGGCCCTCCTGTGGATAACTGTGCTGCTGTGGAGCACTGGAGAACTTTCAGCTTGGTACCCATGTATGGGGGCCTTCAGAATCGAAGCAGCATCTTCATGGGCCAACAACAGACTGGAAACGAAAAACCAGCATCAGAAACCTGTGAGATGGAAAACTTTGGGCAGTTTCAGATCAAAAATCTCGATGGCAAAGAAGAACTTTTTCACAAGGATTCCAGTAGAATAAATGACACAGGTGTTGGAGCAACAGCCAGTGCCCACAGCAATAACAACTCCTTGGAATAAAAGGCAGTGCCCACTGCAAAGACATTTCCCTGTCCTGTGGGCTCTATAACCCGCACACGAACATGGCACTTTTCCTGAGTGCTTCCCAAAGCTTCTCTGCGAGAAGCACTGGAGAAGTGCATGGGGCAAGAGTTCTGCAAGTGCCAGGCTCTTGTGCAGCAGAAAAGTCATAAAATATGAAAGATTCTAGCAACCCAAATAAATCCATCCTTTAAGGCTTGTAAATACTCTGATGAATCTCAGTTACTTCGGGACAAAAACAAACACAGTGAAAACTTTCCAAAAATATGGTTTGAAGACAACATTCCTGGTTGTCTGCTCCTGTTTGTGCAACAAGAGGTTACAAGCTGTCCAGCTGAAGAAGGAAAGGAGGATCTACACTTCCCTGTCATATTTTCCTACTGACAAAGGAATTAAGACCAAGAATTTGGGTAAATGGAGGGATAAGACTGGGGTATGGATGTGGTTTTACATCCTAAGATACTTAATTTGCTAAAATAGAAGCACTTTTGTTGTACATGGATCTCCTTGTTAACCTCTTTGTCTTCAAACTCCCTTCCTCCATGGCAGAACTGAACAAGCTCCATAAGTCAGAGCTTCAAGTGAAAAGCTCTGTGATGAGTTATTTTTAATGGATCCATTTCCAGTCCGTGGGGTTGCTGTCATGTGGAGCTCAGGTGGCTTTTGGTTGAGATCAAAATCAATGAGCCATTTGTCCCAGCTCCACCTCTCCTGAGGCAGCACTGGCTCCACTGTGCCATTTCTAAATGAAAATTGAATCTCCTAAAGAAGCCAAGCTAAAATCACGAGGGAGTAGTCACAAAAAATAATTTTGGCAGTTTGCTGGGTATTGATCAAACAGCTACCAGCATCCCAAAGTCCAGGCTCCACTAAACAAGGCTCTTTGCTCTGTAAGGAGCCTTTCAATTGGTAGTGTTTCATACCCATGCAGAAGAACAAAAAGCCACTTCCACTGTAGAAACATGAGCTGCAGCTATGCAGTGAGTCGTGTTCAGTAGCTGACCTGCTGCTTTAGTTTTGAGGCAGTTTTAGGCAGGAGATACTGCCATAAAATTTCACAAGAAAACTATCAAGTATCTAAAATAATGCAGTATTATGGTTATTTTCTACCTCCAGTATTGCCAGGACACAGCTTAAGAAAGAAAGGAATTTACCAGCCACCAGAAATGAAAAACATTAAAATGAAAAAAAGGGGCTTTTAAGGAAATCAGAGTGATGGCCACAAGTCATTTTCCAGCTTTGCAGGATTTCAGTTCAAAGTCAATCTAAACAAGCCAGCATATGTCTAGCAAGAAGGAAATCACAGTTCAGGTTTGCTCCTGCACTCAAGCTTTGCTATACCAAAGATATATTCTTTGTATTCTTTTCCAGCTCTCCAGAGAGGAGACTCCACACGGCTTCTGAGGGTGCTGATTAGATGAGGGTTTATTGGGGGTCCCAGCCCCGGATGTAACATGGTTTCAGAGGCAGAAGGGAGAAAGGGAAAGGGAGGGGGAGAGAGGACGAGCCTAGGGGAGAGATGGGCCATGAGAACATCTGGTCTTCCTCACACAGCTTAAGAGGGAAATTCAAAGTAGGTGCGAAATAAGATTTGGGCCAATGGGATTGCAGATCCATGAGACTTCAGGAGAGGAACACAGCTTGGAATAAACCATATATTTTTGAGGGGTACATTTTTGAGACAGAGCATACAATTTGAATAAAATGCAACACCACAATAGATTAGTATGATAGATGATAGATAGATAGATAGATAGATAGATAGATAGTAGATAGATAGATAGATAGATAGATAGATAGATAGATAGATAGACAAAGCAGATAGAGATATATAAATGCACTTGCCTGTATCACTTTACAAAGAAAGGGATGGGGAAGTGACAGGTTATTCTTTTCCACACATGGGAAACTATCTTTTTCCCAGAAAATTCAGCTTCCTTTTTCTGTGACCACCAGGGTATCTGAAGACCTCACCAAGAAGGCCCTGTGATGCCAATGGCCTGTGCATCCAGCAAGTCAAGAAAGTAAGGCCTGCCTCTTAATACTACAGTGGTGTTAAAGAGGTTTATTCTCAGTTTTTGGTGGCAAGAGGAAGGAACTGAAGCCAGTTACTGTAAAATGCCTGCACAAGCACCAGTGCAAATCACAGCCAAAGGAAGGATGAAGCCAGTCCCACAACCACAGCTCAAGCGGCCAGAGATCCTCCTTCAACCCTGGCTGCATTGAAGCCCCACTGACTGCCAAGAAGAAAAGCGCCCTACTGAGAGGAACCAAACTTAACCCTCTGCCAGGACACAAATTTAGAGGGAAAAAAATTTGAAATCCCTACATCACCAGCCACAGTTCCCAGTGAGAAGGGTTGGAACTCTCTGCCCCCCAGCACTTGCCCGGCAGGCAGGTTCACAAAGGTGCTGGGAGCTAAGCTGTGCCCTCCGAGGGAACAGAGCCAGCCTCCCTTCAGTGGGAGAAGGCACGGCCTCAGCTGTAGCCCCGGGTGCCTGCGGTGGCCCAGGGCACGGCCATAGCTGTCAATGTGTTGGGCTGCAGCACAGGGCAGGCCGGAGCTCAGCAGCCTCAGCAGAGCCCAGGGCCGCGGCCCTTCCCTGCCAGGGCCCGAGCCTGGCCCGGCCCGGCCTGGCCTGAGCAGCCCGGACTGGCCCAGGGGTGGGCTGCGCCCGCCCGCTGTGCCCACAGGCTGGGCCCAAGCCTTTGCAAGAGGCTTTCTCCCAGCTTGGCAAAACCTCGGCCAAGTGTCCCTGTGCTGTGCTGAGAAGAGTAAAAAACCCCCTCAAATTTAACCCTGCTGCCCAACGCATGAGGGATCCCTGCACACCTTAGGAGAGGCCATCCATACTCCTTTGTGCCTCATAAGGGATCCCTGCACCCCTCAGCAGGGACCCCAAAATATGCCTGTGAGCCCCTGCCTGGCTCCTGCCTGCCCACACCGTGGCCATCCATGGCTGCTCCTGGGCATGGAGCTCGGTCAGTGCTGGTGCCGGGTGGGCTTTGCTGCTGCTACCCACCCAGACGTAGCTGCAAAAACTCAATTTCTTTATTTGAACATAAAATATAGGCCAAGCGCTGCCCTGGCAGACAAGGGCTACCCACCTTCAGTCCTGGCCGGGGAACAGGACCAGGGGGCTCAGGGGGAGAGGATCTCGTTGAGGAGGGGTGGGTTTTGGGACGGCCTCATGGCGGGGATGCAGCCACGGCAGGGCAGATAGGGGCAGAAGTGGAGAGCTGGGATAAAGTTTCAGGTTCTCATTGCCTCTGTTTTTAGGTGCGTCTTCTGAACATGCACCGGAGTACCTGTGAAGAGAGGAGGTGGCTGAGGCCCCAGCTGCCAGTGGCACACAGGGACCCTCGTGCACAGCAGGGCCCAGAGCTGGCAAGGCTCCCCAGCACGGCTGGAGCTGCTGGCACAGCTGGGCCCAGCTGGACAGCTGCCCCTCAAGGCCCCGGCCAGGAGGGCACGGCTCTGGGCAGGGTCCCTGGCCAGGAGCGGGCCCCACAGCGCCTCTGACATTCAAGGGCAACTTCGGCCCTGCTCTTTCTCCTCCCCACCTCCCTCTGCCTCTGCCCTGTGCCCCTGGGGCTGCTCTTGGCCAGGAAGCCTCAGTGGGAGCCAGCTCTGGCTGCAGCCCCAGCGGGGCCCCCAGGACAAGGCCCAGCAATTGAGAGGCCAATGGAAGCACTGGGCAGCAGCAGAGTTCTTTGGACAATCATAGACTGGCCACAACTCCATTGCAGCCTCCCTGTGAATGTTTCCTGTCTGCATTAGATCTTCATAAGAAGCTGTTTCAGGAAAAGATGAAGAAAGCACTCACCATTTTCTCTTCCAGTAAAAATGAATTTGGACACAGCATAAGATGAAGATAAACTCCAAAAAAAGCAGGCCTGCCATTAACCCTGCCCAGCACCCTGCTTCCTTACAGAAGCCCCTTCCGAGGCCCTTCTGGGCATCGGGCAGTTGTGTTGTGGTGCCGGCTGCATCTGTGGGAGCAATGGGGAGCGTGAGCCCCTGCTGTGCTGCACTGCTGAGCTGGCAGCACGGTGGATACGGGCAGGACGTTCTCTGTTTCCCCCAGCGCTGGGGCCTGCAGGCACCTTGCCGGCCCTTGGCACAGGCTGTGCCAGCCAACAAAGCCCAGCAGGCCGGGAGGAGAGCCTGGGGGCAGCGCAGCTGCTTGGGCAGCGGCTGCTGCCAGGGACAAGGGCCAAAGCCATCCCTGAGCAGCCACTGCCACCCCTGGCCCTCCCTGCCCCGTCACAGCTCCCCCAGCCCCAGGGGACAGTCAGGCCCTCTCAGGAGACACTGGAGGCATCACCTGCTGTGCCAGTGCCTGGAACTGCCGGTTCTCCTGCAGAAGAGGCTGCCGCTGAGCCACTGCTTCCTCCTGGAACAGCCACCTTCTGTGCCAAGTTTTGGGTAATCGCTGGAGAAAGGAAAGGGACAGATGGATCAGATGGGACAGTTCCCCATTGGGGAGGTGTCATCTTCGGAAGCTAACACTGGTGAATGTCATGGACAAGGATGAGGAAATCAGATGAGCTTTTGGGATTGGACAGGCCCCTGCCTTCTCCAAAGCACCACCCCTCCTGATCTGCCTGGAGACTGGGAAATTGTAGAGGATCTCAGGGTGGGCATGGCCTATGGTGCAGTTTGGGCACCGTGTCAGCAGATGCCAAATGCCTTCCTGCAGAGGCTGGGCAGAAGCTGCAGCCAGGCCAGGCTGGGAAGCAGCCCTGCAGGGCGTGAAAGCAGCAGCGGGGCAGTGAGGCTGCCATGGATCCCTTCCCACTGTGCCGGGCACAGCGTGTCCAGATGTGCAGCCAAAGCCCCCATCTGCTGAGTCCCAGGGGAAGCATGAGGGAAATGCACCCACCACAGCATCTCTCCAGATCACTCAGCATCTGGCCCAGATGTTTTCCTGACTCCAGGAACTTACTGTCTCCTCTTTGGTAGTGCCTGTTGGAGGACCTTAAAAGTACTTCCAGTTCGTGTGGATGGATCCCACAAAAATAGGACTCAGCCTGCGGTGTCAGCAGGGACACACTACTCACCCCTGCCATGGGAGCTGGGATTGTGTGCAGCATCCAGCCCTGGGGCTTGAAAAGTCCTCCCTGCAGACACACCTGGAACTCAACAGCCAGAGAAGCTTCTGTCACCTTTTTCTTCCAGGATTACAATAATTATTCTCTGAGGGAAACTGGTGAACTAACCTGCAGAAATTCCCAAGGGCTCCAAATCATCTTCCATCCCCGCTCCTGGAGAAGCCATCCCAGCACCCTCACCTAGAAGGGAGCACAGATCAGAAGTGTTTCCATGGTGTACCGGAATTTCCTTCTGCCTTAGGGATCTGGGCACTGAAAGGGAGGGAAATGCACTGACCAAGGGAGGGAAATGCACTGACCATGGCGTCTCACCTGTGCACTCATCATCTGGTCCAGATGTTTGGCTGCCTCCAGGGATTTTTTGTCTTCTGTATCTTGGGTCTTGTCTCTTCAAGGACATTAGAGAAAGGTAGTTCCTCTTCATGAGGATGGGTCGGATAAGGCCATGGGAGCCAGATGTCAATGGCCATGACCAAAGCAGTACCAGGGGCTGGGGAGCTATGGCCTTGCCCCGGTCACTCTCCACACTATTTCCTAGCTCTGTGGAACATCCTTGGAGTGGAAACTGAGGAAGCCCCAGGCCCCTGGGGTCTCCCTCCCTCCCTCCCTCCCTCCCTCCCTCCCTCCCTCCCTCCCTCCCTCCCTCCCTCCCTCCCTCCCTCCCTCCCTCCCTCCCTCCCTCCCTCCCTCCCACAGAGGAACCCCTCCCCAAAGCCCTGGGCAAAACCATCCCCAGCGCTTCCCGGGGAGCAGGGAGCGCTGTCCCGGGAAAGGGCAGCCAGGCTGCCGGCTCACCTGCTCGCCGCGCTTGCAGCGGAGCAGCCTGGGCAGCCCTGGCAGGCAGGGCCACGGCCAGGAGCAGCAGGAGTAGGAGGCGCAGAGCAAGGGCCATGCTGCCTTGTCCTCTGCCAGTCCCGCAGCTCTTGCTGCCACCGCTGTCCCGACACCGCTGTCCCAATGTCAGCACCGCTGCTGCCACCGCCGCTGCTGCCGCAACAGTTGTGCTCAGGGACTGACTGCTGGCTCCTTGTGCTGCTGTGCAACCACGGGGCTCTGGGACCTCTGGGACCTCAGAGCCTGCTGTGAGCTCATGGCCAGGGTGCAGTTGTTTCGGGAGCTGGATCTGCCTTCTTCGGGAGTGAGCTCATCCTGCCCAGCTGCTCTGCCCAAGGGCTGTGACACAGTCCCAGCTCAGCTGATCTCACAGGCTGGGGCATGAAGGGATGGAGAGCAGCTCCACCAAGGACTTGGGGTTGCTGCTAGAAGAGAGGCTGGACATGAGGCAGCCATGTGCATCCAAGGGAGAGTGCCCAGCAGGTTGAAGGAGGTGATTCCACCTCTCTGCTCTGGTGAGACCCCACCTGGAGTACTGTGGAAGAGGTTTTACAGTGACCTCTGTGACCCATCGAGAAGTTTGATAAGAGGATCCATGCTAACCCCTGAAAGAATTTTCTACCAAGGTTGTTGACATAGAAACCAAGAAAGAAAGAAGGATAAATAAGAGAAACCTGCAACTCCCTATTTCAATGAGTATTGTGTTTGTATCTCGTGACCAATAAGTAAAGTATAAACTTAAGAGCTTTGTAAGAATGGAGAAAAAGCATGCAGGCTAGAATAAAAACAGGGTTTGAAGCCTTCTGGAAATGGACTGTGTTGCCTTGTAGTGTCTCGATCTCTCCCACGACAGAGTACTGCATCCTGCTCTGGGTCCCCAAGACAGGAAGGACATGGTCCCGTGAGATCTAGTCCAGAGGAGGGACAAAATTCTCTGAGGGCTGGAGCCCTTCTGCTTTGGAGACACAGGCTGGGAGAGCTGGCAGTGTTCAGCCTGGAAGAGAGAAGACTCCAGGGACACCTGATTGCTGCCTTTCAGTGTCTTCTGGGGGCTTGTAAAGAGACGGGACTGAATTTTTAGTAGAGCCTTTTGTGACCAGACAGAGAGGGAATGGTTTTAATCTAAAAGATGGTCAATTCAGACTAGATGAAACAAACACATTTTACACATTTGCTTTTGAAACCCTGGCACAGGTTGCCCAGAGAGGTGGACATCCATCCCTGCAGACATTCAAGCGCCTGCTCTGAGCAACCTGACCTACTTCAAGGTGTCCCCTGCTCATTGCAGGGCATTGGGACAAGATGGCCTTTAAATGTCCCTTCCAACCCAAGCCATTCTGTGCTCCTGTGCACCATCAAAGCAGTGCTGCATTAGTGCTGGGCTGATTGTGCTGGCACCTGTATTTTGGTACTTGTGCCATTTAGCAATTGGCCATGAGAGGATTGATGGGCTGGACAGTGAAGTCTGCAAATAACACTCAGTGTGCTCAAGGAGAAACAGGAGAGCAACACGGCTTCCAGTTCAGATAAATGCCAGCATTTTGCTGCCCATTCCTGGTTAGAGAAATAAAGGAATGTCCTGAAGATCCCTTCATGTGGGTGCATTATTGGCCATATCAGTACTTGTGTTCTGTAAAACAGGTAAGTTGTTACAGCTTCTTGCCCCATTTATCCCTGAATAAAACCCAAATACTGCATTGCTCCTTGTCTACTTTCTTCCAAGTCAGGGCAAATTTTGTTCATTACTGTGTGGGACATATTCATCTGTTCACAAGCAAATTCCTCTTGCCACTCTCACAATGGCAAGACTGCTTTGTTGATTTGCTCTAATCGGACTGTAATTAAGGCCTACCTCTCACTAGAATTAAAGCTGATGCATTGGGAGGCAAAGTGTTGAGTCATTTCTCCTGGAGTCTGACACTGTAGAGAGTTGTTCTGTAAGTAAATGCCATTTGAATACAGGTGTAGTCTACCATACTTCTGGCATACTAGAAGTGAGAAAAAACCCTTTGAATCAGGATTTTATCCTTTCTTCCTCCACCTCCTCCTCCCAGGAATTTTAATCTCTGAGGTCTAAGCTCTTCAGCTGCCTCACAAACATTCTTTTAATTCAGTCATCCATGCATTGAGCCACAAATCAGGACCGTGGTGTGAACCTTGAAGCAATGTAAGTTTATAGCACTGAAAATAATAATCCAATACCCAGGTTAAGCCAAGCCTATTGGTTATTTCCCAAATAACTCTGTCTATCCTCAGTGATGTTTCAAAAACGATCATTGTGAAAGCTAGGAGCGGGGAGAGAGAATGTTATCAAAATTAAAAATAGAGCTTTCTCAGATCTTCATATTACTATAAAAAGAGAGTCCAAACTATTCATCTATGGAACATTAAGTAAGAAGTGAACAAAAGACTGTCAAAATAATTGCTTGGGGAACAAAAAACCCATAAATAAAAACAAGCTTAAATGTAGATAATAAGTAAACCATCATGCAAAGAAAAAAAACAGACCTGCCAAAACTAAGACCAATAAGGCTGTTTCATCTGTCTCAACTAAAAAAAAAAAAAAAAAGAAAATAAAACCTGAAAATAATCAGAGATTCTCAAGGGCATTACTACACATAGAAACGTCCTACTATTGGGAAAAACATGAAGGAAAGTGTAGCATGCAATTCACAGATGTAACCTAGAATTTGTTAGGGAGGGCCAGGGCTGGCAGTGGCTGCTCAGGGATGGCTTTGGCCCGTGTCCCTGGCAGCAGCCACTGCCCAAGTAGCTGCGCTGCCCCCGGGCTCTCCTCCCGCCTGCTGGGCTTTGTTGGGTGGCACAGCCTGTGCCAAGGGCCGGCAAGGTGCCTGCAGGCCCCAGCTCTGGGGCAACAGAGAACGTCCTGCCCGTATCCACCGTGCTGCCAGCTCAGCAGTGCAGCACAGCAGGGGCTCACGCTCCCCATCGCTCCCACAGATGCGGCCGACCCCACAACACGTGTTTCCCATGCCCAGAAGAGCCTCAGAATGGGTTGCTGTTGGGGAACCCTCTGTTTGCATGTGATAAGGGCAAGTCTGGCTATCTGTTTCTGCCAGGAAATTATTTGGAAGTGCTCAACTGAACCTCAACTCAGAGTTTGGGCACTGCAGTTCATGTCTTTGATTGTAATTCGGTCCTAGCAGTCAGTTTTATACCCCTCCCCTTATTTTCTATTGTTATAGCATATTTTATTACCAAGGGCTTGCCCCTTTACCCCATGTGTTGGTTTTGCTCCACTTGTCCATTTCCCCAAAGACCTGCCCTTTTGTTCACTGTTCCTCCTCCCATTGCATGTCAGTCCCTCTCCAAGCTTGCCCCTTGCTCTAGAAATTTTCCTATCAATTTTGTATCCTTCGGAACCCCATTGGTTTGTTTAAGTTCTTCCCCTCCCCTGTAATCCCCAATTGGTTTAAACCTTGTATTCCCCGCCTGGTGTTCCACCCTCAGTTTCTCCCAATTGGCTAAAGATTGGATCCTCCCCTGGGACCCTGCGAAGTTTGGAAGTTGGTGTATGCCTTTAGTGCAGTGTTGGCCTGCCCCTGATGGTCTGTAGAATAATCACCTTCGGAAATCATAGAGCAGACCTCACCCTGTTCCTTGTCCCTACCCTCAGGGCAGTCCTACCCCCAAGGCAGTCCACCTGTGCTGTAGAGCAGCTGTGCCCTGCAGCCACAGCCCAGATTCGACAGTTTTCTGGGGGCGGCCCAGTGCCACTGTGGGTGTGGGCAGCTAGTGGGGCTGAAGACATGGGGCAGCAGAGCACTTCCCAAATCAGCTCTTCTGCTGCAATAAAGAGATGCAGTTGTCACGCGAGTGCCTGGGAGGTAGCACCAGCAAAGCCCACCTGGCAGCAGCACTGCCTGAGCTCCATGTCCAGGAGCAGCCGTGGAGGCCAGGACTGGGCCCAGCTGTGCAGGAGGGTCCCTGTGTGCCACTGGCAGCTGGGGCCTCAGACACCTCCTCTCTACACAGGTGCTCCTCTCCATCTCCAGAAGACCAGCCTAACAACGCAGGCAGCGAGAATTTGAGCCATGACCTCAGCTCTCCACTTCTGCCCCTATCTGCCCTGCCATGGCTGCAGCAGTGTCACGAGGCCATCCCAAAACCCACCGCTCCTCAACGAGAACCTCTGCCCCTGAGCCCCCTGGTCCTGTTCCCCGGCCAGGACTGAAGGTGGGCAGCCCTTGCCTGGCAGGGCAGGGCGTGGCCCACATTTTATATTCAAATAAAGAGTTGGAGTTTTCACAGTTATGTTCGTGTGGTAGCACCAGCAAAGCCCACCCGGCACCAGCAGTGGCTGAGCTCCGTGCCCAGGAGCAGCCGTGGATGGCCACGGTGTGGGCAGGCAGGAGCCAGGCAGGGGCTGCTGTGCCCAGCGGCGGGGCCCCGAGGGGATGGGGGAGCCCATGCTGAGCATCCCTGGGCTGAGGGCACATTTCCTTCTGTGGGATCATCTGGGCCTGGACCTGAAGAGGCACAAAGGGATATTTTGGGTTGCCTGATGAGGGTTCCAGGAGTCCCGCATGTTTTAAATGAATTAGCTTTTTTTGATTAATAAGGAGAATTTATTCCATAATTAAAATTCAGTCGTAGAAAATCTAGAAGCAAATATCAGATTGGCCCTGAAGCAGGCTAACAGCGTCAGGTGAGACAGGTGGGGCATTTCTCTCCCCTGTGCATCACGAAGGGACAGCTCTCTCAAAGTCTTTTTTGTCCATTTCCAAGCTCCAAGCGGTGTGGAGGGCAGGAGTTTTTCTGCTTTCTTATGGTTGTTTTTATCCTTTTTGCATATTCATGTATTTTTTCCTTTCTTGCTGCAGCTCTTGCTGAGAGTTTCCCCAAAACTGGTAAAAAATTCACTTTGTTAGAGGAAAATCTCCTGCAATATGCATTCTAGGAGGCACACATTTATCTTATAGATGATGCAAATCGAATGCACATTGCTGAGGTTTGGTCAGAGAAATAATCTTCTGGAATCAGCATTTCTGGGGACGAATATTCAGGCTAGGATTTTGGTGCATGTTGATTGCCCGGAACCCTCTTCTGGTATGCTAGGATTTTCATTAGGCGAGATTACTGTAGTCTCAGCATGAATTTGTGCATACAATCTATCAGAATCCCTCCCTTTCTCTATTAATCTATTAAATTTGTACTTTTAGGATACACTTTGACAAAGCTTACTTATTTTCTAATTTTATGTTTAGTATTTATAAAACTTGACAACTACACTTTTATACTACTAGTCAGGGTATAAAATTAACAGCTCTTCTCATAAGGTAGATTATTCTAAATCTTTAATTTCTTTTCTTTGGATTGTCAATTATATTTTTTTATATCAATGCATGTGCTTATTGTAATTTAGATATATTTTGACTCCATAGTCGTTTAAGGCTGGTAATATTTGTAAAATAAGTTTTTCATGTTTCCTTATGTTGCCTGCTAAAATGTGTCTTTATAACTGTCTCATGTTCTTGTTTTCTAATTCTTGAGCAATTTGCTTTATTCTACTCTCAGGATTTATTTCTTCTCTATCTCTTACAGAACAAAAAGTTTTAATATATTGCTTACAAATTTTGCCATTTTATTCTTTTTGCTCTATTTCACATTTTCTTTATTGCAGTGTCTTTTACTACTCATAGTGCACCTTCTGAATTTGTTAAAATTATAGCGTACTACACTAACTTGGGAGTGTGCATATGGCTCATTCTTTTTGGGCTTGGATGACTGATACAGTGACAATAATCCTCTGCAGTTTTAACACTCTAGCTCTCTCAAAGCCCCTTTGGGTTGCAGCCAAAGGGCCAAGATGTGTATCTTCTTGGTAGCAGAGCTTACACCTTGGGATCTAGTCACTGGTGTCCTTCGTCTCATTCTCAGTATTTACTTCATAAGATTTATAAGAGCCTTTTAAATTGTTTTTCAGGATTTAGGATAGCATCTGCTTATTTCTAATTGTTATAGTTTTATTTCTTTGACATTTTAGCTCTAAAGTTGTAATTAGTCTGTACACTTCTCTTTCTTTCAGCTATACTTGGCAGTTTTCCTTTACTTTAATTTGATCCTTATTAAATATCTAATGGCTTTTGTTATATCCTATCTGATTTAATGTTACTTTTAGTGTTTGTTGGAACTTAAATCCGGTTTGTATCTTATATACTTATTTTTTTTCCGATTTTTCACGAATCATATTATTGTTCTAATATATTCTTTACAGTGTTTCATTAGCTTTTACTTCTATTTCTTTTGTCTGTTATAACAAAAGCACTAAAATACTTTATTTTTTGAAATAAATTTGCATATCACACCTTAAATATTCAGTTCACTTAAAACAACCTCATCAATAATACAGTTTAAAATAAATTATTTTACTTCTCATAACAATGGGTTTTACAGCTTACAAGCTTAGGTATTAACATACATCAGTCTATTTTACTTCAAGGAGTAGTGGTGACTTTTTAGTGAGGTTTGGCTGGTGTTTCTGTTGGTGGATTTACAGGTCTTCTGTCCTGTCTTTCTTTGCAGCTGAACCTGCTGGTGAAGGTGGTGCAGCTTCCCAAGCCACGTCCAGGACTGAGGCTCTGGGAGATGGTGAGGGTGGGTCAAGGCCTTTCCCCTGGGAGAGCTGCCAGCTCAGAGCCCAAAGCTGGGCCAGGGGGGCATCGCTGCAGGTGCCAGCACAGAACCATGCACGTGTGTGCCCTCGCCCTGTGTGATTCCCTCACCCCTCCTGTGGCTCAGTGGTGCCCGTGCAGATCAGCAAAGATGGCAGAAGCTTCTGTGGCTGTTGTGTTACAGATGTGTCTACAGGGAGGACTTCTCCGGCTCCTTTGCTGATTCCTACACAGAAGCCTGGCAACCATCACAGGGGTGAGTAGTGTGTCCCTGCTGACCCCACAGGCTGAGCCCTGCTTTTGTAGGATCCACTGCTGGGAAATGGAACTACTTTCTCTTAAGGTCCTCCACCAGAAGAGATCAAAGACATGGCAGACAAGAAATTCCAGAATCCATTAGAAATTATGTGGCAAATGCTGAAGGAAGTGCTGCAGGGAGGACAAGGTGGGTGCATTTGCCTCATGCTTCCCCTGGGACTCAGCAGCCGGGGCCTTTGGCTGCACATCTGGACACGCCGTGCCCGGCACTTCGGGAAGGGATCCATGGCAGCCTCGCTGCCCTGCTACTGCTTCCACGCCCTGCAGGGCTGTTTCCCAGCCTGGCCTGGCTGCAGCTTCTGCCTAGCCTCTGCAGGAAGGCATTTGGCATCAGCTGACAGGCAGGCCTAATTGCACCACAGTCCATGCCCACCCTCAGATCCCCTGCAAATTCCTTCTGTCCAGGCAGATCAGATGTTGGGGCTGTTTGGGGAAGGAAGCAGCCTTGGGTTGTCCCAAAATCCTGGTTGTTTTCTGATCCTCATCCATTCCTTTCACAAGTGATGCCTCCTGAAATTGTCACCTTCCCCATTCCCAGTGAGGAATGTTTCCATCTGATCCAGCTGTCTCTTTTCCATTCTCCAGAAATGAAAGGAGAGCCTGTGGAGAAAGAAGCATTTCCCGGAGGAAGCAGTGGTTCCATGCCAGCCTCTGCTGCAGGAAGGGAGGCCATGCCAGGCACAGGCACAGGAGGTAATTGCTGTGCCTCTGGGCCTGAGCCCTGCTGAGGCTTGAGCTGCCCTCTCTGCTGCTTGGCAGTGCGGGCACAGCCTGGACTAGAGCAGCACAGCCCAGGGGAATTATCCCGAGCAGGCTCAGGCCACTCGGGTAACTGAGCAGTCCTGCTGGGATCCCTCTGTGGGAGACATGTCCTGAAACCTTGGAGTGACTCCACGGGGTGCCCACGGTGGGGAAAGGACAGAGGGGGAGAGCAAGGCTGCAGTGTGTCCTGAGAGGGCCTGGCTGTTTGCCCTTGGGATCTGGGGGGTGTCCCAGCAGAAGGAGAGCAGGAGGGACTATAGGAGGGAGGGATGGATAGCTGTGTCACTGCCTGCTGCAGTTTTCCCGAGGGCTTTAGGGAGGATTTTCTGTGAGTTTGAGGGAGAGAACCCCGGGGCCCTGGGCTACTCCAGCCACCCCTCCCAGGGATGTTGCTGAGGGCAGGGAAAGGGAGTGGAGAGTGATCAGGAGCCAGCCCAGAGCTCCCCAGGCCCCTGGGCAGCTTTGGCCATGTCCATTCCCATCTGGGTCCCATAGCCTTACCCGACCCCCTTGCAGTGCCCTTTTGCCTGTAGCATTAGGGGTTCCCAGCATGCCACAGATATGGTTCTGATCTCTGCTCCCTTTTAGACTGGAATCGTGACATGGGTTTTCAGGAAGTCCTGATGAAGGATGGTTTGAAGTTCCTGGAGGATGCTGGAGGCAAGTTTTCATTCTGCCTTTCCTGAGTGAATAATCAGGATCAATGCAACAAAAGCTCATTTATAAATCATTTCCCTTAACATTATGTAAGGGCTGAAGGATTCTGAGAATCTTTCCCTGCTCCCTTCTGCATCCCTGAGGGCTCCCACAGGATCGCTGTCAAGTGGGAGGAAGGAGCATTGATCTTTCAGTCCTCCTCCCGTGTGCTGTGCCAGTGTGTCCTTCCGTGTGCTCTGTGCAGTCAAAGAGAAGAGCAGAGAGGGAAGGGGCCGGGCCCAGGGCTGTGCCCCGGGGCTGAGCCTTGTAGGCAGCCTGAGGATCTCCTGCAGTGCCACAGCAGCTCTTCTGTCCTGCCTTTCTTTGCAGCTGAACCTGCCGGTGAAGGTCCCACATCCAGGACTGAGGCTCTGGGAGATGCTGAGGGTAGGTCAAGGCCTTTCCCCTGGGAGAGCTGCCAGCTCAGAGCCCAAAGCTGGCCCAGGGAGGCAGCGCTGGTCCTGTGGCTCAGTGGTGTCCGTGCAGATCAGCAGAGATGGCAGAAGCTTCTGTGGCTGTTGAGTTACAGGTGTGTCTGCAGGGAGGACTTCTCAAGCTCCAGGGCTGGATGCTTGGCCCCAACCCAGCTCCCATGGCAGGGGCGAGTAGTGTGTCCCTGCTGACCCCACAGGCTGAGCCCTGCTTTTGTGGGATCCATTCCTGGGAAATGGAACTACTTTCTCTTAAGGTCCTCCAAAAGTAAAGACCCAAGATACTGCAGCCAAAACGTCTCATGAGGCAGATGAATTCCTGAGACAAACACAGAAGGAAGCACCCCGAGGACAAGGTGAGTGCGTTTCCCTCATGCTCCCCCTGGGACTCAGCAGCCGGGGCCTTTGGCTGCACATCTGGAAACGCCGTGCCCGGCACAGCAGGAAGGGATCCATGGCAGCCTCGCTGCCCCGCTGCTGCTTTCACGCCCTGCAGGGCTGTTTCCCAGCCTGGCCTTGCTGCAATTCCTCCCCAGCCTCTGCAGGATGGAATTTGGCATTAGCTGATAGGGTGCCCCAGCTGTACCGTGGGCCTGAGTTCCCCTGCCATTTGCCAGTCTCTGAGAAGATCAGGAGGTGCAGCTGTTTGCATAAGGGAGTGCACTGGCCCAGCACCAATTACCTGGGCTTTTTCCTGATCTTTACCTGTGACTTAGACAAGCATTGCCTCATGAAGGTGCCACCTCCCCAGTGGGGAGTGTTTCCATTTGATCCAGTTGTCCCTTTTTCCCTTTTTCAAGTGATGGACCAAAAGGCTGTGCAGAAGGAGGAGCACCCAGGGAGAAGCAGTGGCTCATTGGCAGCCCCTGCTGCAGGAAGGAAGGCGATGCCAGACACGGGCACAGGCACAGCAGGTAATTGCTGTGCCGGGCTCAGCCCTGGCCGGGGCTGTGTAGCAGCAGCTCTTCCCCCAGGGCCTGCCCTTGCCCGGCCCGGCAGCAGCCAAAGCTGGAGGCGCCTCGGCTTCCAGGCCTCTGGAGCTGGTTCAGAGCCCCGGGGAAACGGGACTGGTGCAGCAACGTCCCTGGCGCTGCAGCTGCTGCGGAGCTGGCCCTGAGTGCCCAGAGGCCCAAGGCACAGGAGCAGCCCCGAGCGGGAGCCCTGCCGCCAGCCCAGGGCCAGAGCCAGCCCTGGCTCCCGACTGGGCAGGGGCTGCGCTGGGTCCTGACAGGGCCTGAGCCTGTCCCCTGGGGCTGGGGGAGCTGTCACGGGGCTGGGAGGGCCAGGGGTGGCAGTGGCTGCTCAGGGATGGCTTTGGCCCGTGTCCCTGGCAGCAGCCGCTGCCCAAGCAGCTGTGCTGCCCCCGGGCTCTCCTCCCAGCCTGCTGGGCTTTGTTGGCTGGCGCAGCCTGTGCCAAGGGCCGGCAAGGTGCCTGCAGGCCCCAGCTCTGGGGGAAACAGAGAACGTCCTGCCCGTATTCACCGAGCTGCCAGCTCAGCAGTGCAGCACAACACAGGCTCACGCTCCCCATTGCTCCCACAGATGCAGCCAGCACCACAAGACCTGTTCCCAATGCCCAGGATGGCCTCAGAAGGGGTTTCTGTCAGGGAACCGGCTGCTGGCTAGGGTGTGTGGCAGGCATGCTTTATTTGGAGCTTGTCTTCATGTTGTTCTGCATTGGAATCTGGTATTCCTGGAACAGAAAACAGTGAGTGTTTTATTGCCTGCCCCCTCCAACAGCTTCTTTTCAAAGTCCAGCGTGGACAGGGAACATTCCCATTGAGGCTGCAGTGGAGTTGTGGCCAGTCCATGATTGTCCAAATGACTCTGCTGAGGGTTCTGCTGCTGCCCAGTGCTTCCATTGGCCTCTCAATTGCTGGGCCTTGTCCTGGGGGCCCCGCTGGGGCTGCAGCCAGAGCTGGCTCCCACTGAGGCTGCCTGGCCAAGAGCAGCCCCAGGGGCACAGGGCAGAGGCAGAGGGAGGTGGGGAGGAGAAAGAGCAGGGCCGAGATTGCCCTTGAAAGGCAGAGGCGCTCTGGGGCCCGCTCCTGGCCAGGGACCCTGCCCAGAGCCGTGCCCTGCTGGCCGGGGCCTTGAGGGGCAGCTGTCCAGCTGAGCCCAGCTGTGCCAGCAGCTCCAGCCGTGCTGGGGAGCCTTGCCAGCTCTGGGCCCTGCTGTGCAGGAGGCTCCCTGTGTGCCACTGGCAGCTGGGGCCTCAGCCACCTCCTCTCTGCACAGGAGCACCTCGGGACAGGAGTTGGAAGACGGTGGCTGCACCTCACACCAGACAGCGTGAGCAGCTCCTCCAGCAGCAGGAACGGCCCGGACAGCCCTCTGAAGTGTTCTGTGAAGAGGACCCCAGAACAACCAACTACGAGGAAGCCTCTTGTTGCCCCGTAGATCCCACTGCCACCTGCTCTCCCCATGGGCCTCCCCAAGCTGCCTTCATCCCTTTTTTTATCTTTGTCTGTCCCATCCCAGCCAACTCGAGTACCTCTAGGGTCCCCAGGACCAGCCCAGCACCCTCCAGCCCTTCCTGAGACCAACACATCCCTTCCTCTGCCCCTGAGCCCCCTGGCCTTGCCCTCTAGGAATCACTGAAGGTGACACCACCCCCACCCCCCCCGCTTGCAGAGCAGGCAATGGCCTATTCTTCTGTTTAAATAAAGAGAAGGATCTTTGTTCTGGTTGGAAAGCAAAACCAGTGAGAGACTCCAAGTCAGAAATACAATTTATTAGAAAAAGGAAAAAAAATCAAAACACATACAATAATACAAAAGAAAAACCACTGACAGGCTCAGAATACAGCCTGCTGACACCCTGCTAGTTAGGGTGGTGGTAGCAGTCCAGATGAAATGGACTTGTAGAAGTGGTGATCCTGTAGAAACAATCTGGTAGCTCTCATCCTCTGGAAAAGCAGTGGGTAAGGGCCACGGTTCCTCTGGGAATCCAGTGGAAAGACTGCTTGTTGTGTCCCAAAACCCAGATTATATCCAGCTGGGGATGCTTAGCTCCTCCCCCATGGGCAGAGCATCTCACAGTGGGCTGATATCATTCTGCCTCATGCTGTGGGTCCTTGATTAGCCATTAAACAGAAATGGCTCTGGGAGGGAGTTATCTCTGAGTCATGTGGCAAGACATTGATGGGCCCATTAACAGGAGATAAGGAAGAAACAATGCCCCTCCTGGTTTCAGCAGCTCTTGAGGATGGCATTAGAATACATCTTTACACTGCAACCCAGGACAAGCGGTCACCCCAGTGTCCAGGTGGCAGCAGCAGCAAAGCCCACCCAGCACCAGCACTGACTGAGCTCCATGCCCAGGAGGAGCCGTGGATGCTCACGGTGTGGGCAGGCAGAAGCCAGGCCGGGGCTGCTGTTGAAATGGAGGTTTTGGGGGGTTCAATTAAGTTAGCAATATGGACTAAGCATTTATATTTTACATTGTAGAATTATGTGTTGAATTTTAACCTTTTACTTAAGAAACCTCTGCCAAGGTACAAAGGGCATAGGAAAATGCAAATTTCTGAAGCTTCTTGCTATGAAGGACAATACCAGTGTCATAAATAGGGCAGGAGATCTTTCTCCTTTTTAATGCCTTTATTAAAAAAATTCAGCTCAGGTTGTGGGAAACGACAGGTCGCCCGCACCCCCGCTGCTCCCAGGAGTGGCACGGAGGAGGAGGATGATGCAGCTGTGTCCGCTGGTATGCAGGCAGAGCTGGGGCTTCCGTCCTCGAGGGAGTAGTGGGAATTCCGCTTCTTTGGTCTAACATTCCAGGTCCTCTTCCTAGCTGACATCCTTTCAGGTTAGGGTGAGGAGTAAAAAGGATCTTAGCAGATACTAAGGATTAAGTTCCTCAACTTTAGACATTACTTAGGATTCATAAATCCATGTTGGCGTCTTGTTTTTAGGGGTTTTTTCCTGGAAAATTGCAAACTGTGGTGAAATGCATTCTCATCTGCATACTAGCTCTGATGTCACCTCCCCCTGCTACCTGCAGGCTCTGGGGAAGCAGCAGGGGGACAATTGCGCTTGATTTCTAACCACTGACAGGTAATTGAAGAAAAACTATTAACAAGAGGTGATTGCTACATGAAGCTATCAACAACAAATAGTCAACATTTCAACTCTCAGCAACTGGCCCAACCTGTTTAACTTTGCAGCCTTAAAAAAAATGGATAATTTGTTGGGGAGAACACCCCAGGTGTGGAGACACGAGGCTTGACTCCATTTCAGAAGGCTGATTTATTATATATTCTATTAAAATACTACGTTAAAACTATACTAAAAGAACAGAGAGGAAAAAATGACCAGAAGGCTACAAAGAAGAAGAATAGAATGGAATGCATAACAAAAATCTTGTGACTGCTCACAGGCTCAACACAGTTGGCTGTGATTGGTCATCAAGTGAAAACAATCCACATGGACCAATGGAAGATGCACCTGTTGCATTCCACAGCAGCAGATAGTTATTGTTTACATTTCTTTCCTGAGGCCCTCAGCTCCTCAGGAGGGGAAAAATCCTAGAAAAGGATTTTTAATAAAATATCATAGCTACAGATGAGTGTTTTACTCATAACACCAGGAGAAGACCAGGGAATGCAAGAAGCCTAGACTAAGGAGCTCCTCTGTCTCCAAGCTGATCCAAACCAACAGACCTACTCAGATAAGCACCAGGGGACCACAGTGCACGCACAAAGGAGAAAAGTTCAAAAGTTCAGTCATGAGCAAGACCACAGCCTTCGGCCTCAGAGACCACCAAAGACCCCAGTGTGACCACCACAGGAAACAACGCGTGCCCAGAAGGGCGTGGATCTAATCGCCATGTGAGGGGAGGACAGGCGGGGCCAGGGGTTGAATGTGCATGAAGAGATTGTGTAATGTATTGCATATGGAACATGTTTGTGAACAAAGATGTGGCTCGGACCAGGGCTCGGGGCACAAGTTTTCACAAGAGCCATCTGGCTTGTGCCAGGCCCTGACACGCATACCCACTTCACAACTACATCAGGTTGTGGAGTGCCGCTATAGGACATGAAATAAAACAACACAGACATGCATCTCTCCAAGGTAAAAAAGGGGGCAGTTGAATTTCTGACTCCAAAATTTACAGATTTCCAAAAGTGAGAGTGGATTGGAGGGTGAAAGTGCCACCTCTCCAATGACACTGGACAAAGCAACAGTCCATCAAATTTCTCCTCTTGCAGAAAAGAATGCATAACAATACGTTATTTGCATAAAGTGCGTGAGAAAGTTTGCTACAAGAATGTAAACATCAGAAGGCTTAGAAGAACTTGTCCTAGGGTGAGGTTATGATGCTTGCATCCCCAGTCGTGTGTTCTGTTAATGCTGGATATTACGTACTGTGCCTTCACGACTGGCCCTGAAGAGCAAGGTTTGTTTTGGTTTGTTATCAGCCTGCTCCCCCACGGCTGGCAGTTCAGACAGACGGCGCAGTTCATAGTGCAGCTTTTGCTTTTTGCTTTGCTTTCTGTTGCTTGCTTTGCTCTTGCTTCTGCTCTGCTCCCGCTTTGCTTTTGCTTTTTGGCTTCTGCTTGTTAGTTTAGCTAAGCAGTCCCAATTTTTCCCTGGACTGTTTTTCCTTTCCCTTTTTCGAACCACTCACACCTGCTCCGGACTGGGACCTGGGAAACACCGAGAGTTTGCATCCTGTGGCTGCAGCAGCTATCCCCAGCGCCGGAGGGAGCGACAGCAGAGCCACCACTGCCAGGAAAGACTTTCTGAATTTGTCATCCTTTTCAGATGGGTGAAAGCATTGTCAT
Organism: Passer domesticus; assembly: GCF_036417665.1. Lineage (NCBI taxonomy): Eukaryota > Metazoa > Chordata > Aves > Passeriformes > Passeridae > Passer > Passer domesticus. The sequence continues at coordinate 2,681,787 of NC_087482.1, read as the reverse complement.
CTGGTATTGTTCATTTTGTGTGCTGGGGGTGTTTTGCCTGTCAAATAAACAGGTTCTTTCCACTTCTCTCCAAGGAATCCTTCCCGACCTGCTGGGGGGAAGGGGCCATGTGGGGTTGCTTTCTGGGGGGGCCCCTTTGGAGGTTTTCTCCCAGATTTACCCTAATCCAGGACAGAACATTAAAAACCAGGGCGACAGTGGAGTCTCTTTATTCTGCAGATCGCTTCACTGTGACCAGCGGTGGGGCCCCGAGGGGATGGGGCAGCCCATGCTGAGCGACCCTGGGCTGAGGGACATTTCCTTCCGTGGGATCATCTGGGCCCAGACCTCCTCCAGTGCCATGGCCAGGAAAAGAGGGAAGCCATCAAGAGCATCTCCAGGGACACAGCCTGACCGGCAATGTCAGCAGGCAAAACAAAGCTCCTCCCTAATTAACACACACTTGATAGGACCTAATTGATGGGCCATCACCAATGCAGGGTGCTGCACAGGGTCTGCTGCTCTCAGCCAGGGCCAGAAGGAAGGGAAGGGAAGGGAAGGGAAGGGAAGGGAAGGGAAGGGAAGGGAAGGGAAGGGAAGGGAAGGGAAGGGAAGGGAAGGGAAGGGAAGGGAAGGGAAGGGAAGGGAAGGGAAGGGAAGGGAAGGGAAGGGAAGGGAAGGGAAGGGAAGGGAAGGGAAGGGAAGGGAAGGGAAGGGAAGGGAAGGGAAGGGAAGGGAAGGGAAGGGAAGGGAAGGGAAGGGAAGGGAAGGGAAGGGAAGGGAAGGGAAGGGAAGGGAAGGGAAGGGAAGGGAAGGGAAGGGAAGGGAAGGGAAGGGAAGGGAAGGGAAGGGAAGGGAAGGGAAGGGAAGGGAAGGGAAGGGAAGGGAAGGGAAGGGAAGGGAAGGGAAGGGAAGGGAAGGGAAGGGCTGTGTGGCCTCAGGGTCCGACAGGGCTGGTGAGCAGCCCCAGAGACACAACAACCCAGCTGCAACCAGACTTTATTTCCAGGTCAAAACACTCGGCATAGCTGGCCTGGACTTCCCTGTAGGGCACGTGGGGGCTTTGGAGTCCCCCTAAGCTGCACGAGGGGGTGGGGTCCCTCGTGGCACACCTAGGGATATTTTAAGTTTCCTCTGAGGCATGGAGGCCACTGGGGTCCCCTTCAAGTCGTGCAAGGGATTTGGAATCCTGTGTGAGGCATGCAGAGGGTTTGGGATCTCTCCCAAGGTGTGCAGGGTGCTGGGATCTCTCCTGAGGCACATGTCACGGTTCTGGGGTCTCATTTCACATGTAGAAAGGGCTGTGGACTCTCGTAAGCGTGCAGGTGCTTTGTGTCCCTCCTGCTGCACGCAGTGGGGCTGGAGTGTCTGCTGAGGCACGCAGGGGACGGGGACCTCCAGCAGTCCCTCCCGGGCCCATGCGGCTCGGGGCTGCCGCGGCCCAGGGCCAGCTGCCGTGCCGGGATGGCAGTGGCGAGGCACCGAGGTGGAGCTGCCGGGCCGGGTCACGCTGCATCGGCACGGCACGGGCGGTGCTGAGCGCCGGGCAGGCGGCACCGCCAGCCCAGGGGCCACAGCCTTGGCCCTGCCTCTTTTGGGGCCGGGCACAGACAGCCCCGCGGGATGGGCACCGCTCAGCGCCCGAGGGGACGGAACAGATGCCAGAGGAGCCCCAGGAGCCCTGGACAGGGCCCTGGCGTTGCCCGCCCGGCTCCCCCGGGCCTGTGGCCATCCCGGGCAGCAGGGGCTCACTCTGGGCCGTGCTCTCTCCGGCCAGCGGGGCTCTGGGCCAGCACGCGGCTCCTGCCACTGCCCTGAGAATGCTGAGGGGCTTTCGGGGCAGAACTGAACTTGACAGGGACAGAATTCATAGGAGACTTGTTTTGGCCTTTTACAAGGTTAACTGAGAAACAACTTAAAATCCCCGGCTAAATCGTCTGCTTTAACGTGTGGGGATTCCTTCAAGACCCTTCCTAACTCCCGTGGTGCCGGGCCGGGCCGCGTCCCAGCGAGCACCAACACCCAGCAGCTCGATGGATGCAGCACGGCTGGCACCAGGGAAACGAGTCAGTATCCCTACAGCTGCCCGCTCTGCCTGCAGGGCTGTCACACAACAGCAATGTTCCAGAAGGAACAGGCATTTTTACATCCTCACGACCGTGTGATCTTTGGTCCTGGTGGTGGATCAGAGAGAAAAGCCAAATGTGACAGACTAAACTTGACTGTCGGAGAGGGATGCCTCAGCAGAGGGTCTGGGGACCTGTGGTGCCAGCCAGTGGCCTGGCACTCGGACACAGCAGGAAGACCCCAGACTATCACACTTCACCTGGGAAGGTAGAAAAGCTCAAGGGTTCTTTGTTCAAGGTCCCCCAGAGGCACCAGCTGAAGCTGCCACAGTTCCACCTTGATAAAATTGTTTAAAAAGATTCAGAGGTCTGACACTCTGCTGTGGAGGACATTCCACATGTTATATTTGCCAAATTTTCCAATCAAAAAAACCAAAAAAACAAACCCAAACAAAATTAAATAAAACAGCAATTTTAATTATGTAACTTAATATATATACAATTGAATAAACTCGAAACACTGACTATATAATTTGGTTTAAATTACGAATAATTTGGTCCTGATAATAGCGTATAAGCAAAACTAACCATGCGGGGTATGCATGGGGTACGGGTGCAGGGCTTTTGGACCCCTATCACCTCACGGACTAGCTTGTGAAGACAAAATTCCCCTTTTTATGCTGTATGTCATTACCATCTCCTCCCATTTTTGATTCGTCACACTTGTATCACCGCCCTCATCATCACCTTTACCACTCATGCTCCACACTTCTTTAAGTAAGTTGTACCACTCTTTGGGGATCTTCTTTGAGGAAGGCCTCTCCTCTTCCTCCATGTCCTGTAGTTCATCTTTTGAATTACACATGCACATCAAGCTGGTACTGTATAAACCAATATTGAGTTCTAACATTAAAGCAGTGAATCTCATATAATCAACATTTGCCTGGTGTCCAACCAAATTCTCCTCTCTTCCAACTAAATTCAGTCATTGTTATCTCTTGCTTCTTCCTGTTCTGAACAGCTGCAGGAGAACGGTGGGGAGAGGGATAACCCCTCCTCTCCCTTTCTTGCTTGGCATTACACCTTTAACTGTTTTATTATTTCCAAATATTAATTACTGTATCAGTATTGATTACTCTTTCAATTTTGTCAGCATGAATCATACCTATTTACCACACACAGTTCTCATCTTTTGGGCATTTAGGAGCTTTTCATTTTGCTTTGCACCCAAGAAAAATATACCCCCAAATGTGCACAAATAACTCCTTTAGCATGTCCTCCTTTTCAGCTGGCTTTTCCATTGTTCTCTGCTATCCTGTCCTCATCTTTCCACAATTCCTGTGTCTATTCAAGTCCAGCCTGGCACAGTGCACACATTTGCTTTAGTTCTGTAGTGATTTATGGCCAGCCATCCTGCCAACCACACCCATTTCAATGTTGCAACAACCTAACTCTGGGCTGCAGTATGTGAATCACACTCTGCTGTGTGAGATGGCAGAGCACCAGAGCAGGCACTGAAGAAGGGGCATTCGGTACATTAGTGAAGTGAGTGCTGGAACCTGGGCTAGCTCTTACAACTCCGGCACTACGGCAGGAGTCGGGAACTGCCTCGCTATGGGGATTTACCAGAGGCAGAGCCTTTAGTGCCACTTGCTCTCCAGTGCCAGACACAAGCCACGACAGGAACGAAGCACAGGAGAAAGGAGGAGGCTCCCTGTCTTCAGGTTCTGCAAGGAACACCTTAGTCCAGGTGAAGAGAACGGGATGAAAAGCCCCTAGCTGTACTGCCCAAGGGGTTTTGTACACATACAAGTCATGGGGTGGATGCAAACAATGAACCAATAGGGAATCCTCAGGAGAGGAGTGAGGGGATTACATCAAGTGTCTGGGGCCAGTTGGGGTAGGAGGGTGGAGAGGATGGGTCACAAGGGCCAGTGGGGCTCCCAGGAGTAGGGGAATGCCAAAGGGGAGTTGCAGTCAGGGATTGGCCCAAAGGTTGGGGAACCAAGGGGCTGGGTTGCCTTGAGAGGCAGGGAAAGAGCTGGAACAAGGGGTGGGGAAGGACACGAGGGACAGTTTGGAGGGAGGGTAAAACCCACAGGTAAACCAACTCAGGAAAAAAATGGGGGCACAACAGAGCCCTTAAACAACACTTAAAATGAAATCAATAAAATAAATTTGAACTGCAACAATCAAGAGCATCTTGAGGGACGCAGCCTGACCAGCAATGTCAGCAGGCAAAAGAAAGGTTTTGCTGAGCAATGGCCCTTTGATGAAGCAAAACATTTACAATCAGGGCAGTCCATTCATGCAGACGGGCACACACTCTGGGGGTACAGCTGAGGCCATGAGGTCACAGCAGGGCTCTGGGGTCACAGCAGGCTGAGCTCTCAGCAGGCCCTGAGGTCACAGAGGTGCCAGAGGTGCCAGAGCCCCGTGGTTGCACAGCAGCACAAGGACCCAGCAGTCAGTCCCTGAGCACAACTGTTGCGGCAGCAGCGGCGGTGGCAGCAGCGGTGCTGACGTTGGGACAGCGGTGTCGGGACAGCGGTGGCAGCAAGAGCTGCGGGACTGGCGGAGGACAAGGCACCATGGCCCTTGCTCTGCGCCTCCTACTCCTGCTGCTCCTGGCCGTGGCCCTGCCTGCCAGGGCTGCCCAGGCTGCTCCGCTGCAAGCGCGGCGAGCAGGTGAGCCGGCAGCCTGGCTGCCCTATCCCGGGACAGCGCTCCCTGCTCCCTGGGAAGCGCTGGGGATGGTTTTGCCCCGGGCTTTAGGGAGGGTTTCCTCTGTGGGAGGGAGAGAGACCCCACGGGCCCTGGGCTACTCCAGCTACCCCTCCAGAGATGTTGCAAAGGGCCTGCAAAGAGGTTGGAGAGTGACCAGGAGCCAGCCCAGAGCTCCCCAGGCCCCTGTGCAGCTTTGGCCATGTCCATTCACATCTGGCTCCCACAGCCTTACCCAACACCCCTGCATTGCCCAGTTCCCTGTGGCAGAAGGGGATCCTAGCACACCATGGAAATGGTTCTGATCTCTGCTCCCTTCTAGACTGGAATAGTGACATGGGTTTTCAGGAAGTCCTGATGAAGGATGGTTTGAAGTTCCTTGAGGATGCTGGAGGCAAGTTTTCACTCTGCCTTTCCTGAGTGAATAATCAGGATTAATGCAACAAAAGCTCACTTACAAACCATTTCCCTTAACATAATCTTAAGGTTGAAAGAATCTGGAAACCTTGCCCTGCTCCCTTCTGGAGCCCTGAGGGCTCCCACAGGATCACTGTCATTGGGAGGAAGGAGCATTTAGCTTTCAATCTTCCTCCCGTGTGCAATGCCAGGGGGTCCTTCTGTGTGCTCTGTGCAGCCACAGAGAAGAGCAGAGAGGGAAGGGGCCGGGCCGGGCCCAGGGCTGTGCCCCGGGGCTGAGCCTTGTGGGCAGCCTGAGGATCTCCTGCAGTGCCACAGGAGCTCTTCTGTCCTGCCTTTCTTTGCAGCTGAACCTGCCGGTGAAGGCCCCACATCCAGGACTGAGGCTCTGGGAGATGCTGAGGGTAGGTCAAGGCCTTTCCCCTGGGAGAGCTGCCAGCTCAGAGCCCAAAGCTGGGCCAGGGAGGCAGCGCTGCAGGTGCCAGCACAGAACCATGCACGTGTGTGCCCTCGCCCTGCACGATCCCCTCACCGCTGCTGCGGCTCAGTGGTGCCCGTGCAGATCAGCAGAGATGGCAGAAGCTTCTGTGGCTGTTGAGTTACAGGTGTGTCTACAGGGAGGAGATTCATACGTACATTGGTGGTTATTGCCAACAAGACCAGTTTGCATAGCAGGGGTGAGTAGTGTGTCCCTGCTGACCTCACAAGTTGAGCACTGGTTTTGTGAGATGCATTCCTGGGAAATGGAAATATTTTTCTCCAAGTTCCTCCGAAGAGGAAGATGCAAGACACAACAGAGAAGATATCCCTGGAACCATCCAAACAGATGAGGCAAGTGCTGAAGAAAATGCTGCAGGGAGGACAAGGTGGGTGCATTTGCCTCATGCTTCCCCTGGGACTCAGCAGCCGGGGGCTTTGGCTGCACATCTGAACGCATGGTTCCCGGCACAGCAGGATGGGATCCATGGCTCATTCCCAATGAGGAATGTTTCCATCTGATCCAGATGTCTCTTTTGCATTCTCCAGAAATCAAAGGAGAGCCTGCGGAGAAAGAAGCATTTCCTGGAGGAAGCAGTGGTTCCGTGCCAGCATCTGTTGAAGGAGGGGAGGCGATGCCAGGCACAGGCCCAGGAGGTAATTGCTGTGCCTCTGGGCCTGAGCCTTGCTGAGGCTTGAGCTGCCCTCTCTGCTGTTTGGCAGTGCGGGCACAGCCTGGACTAGAGCGGCACAGCCCAGGGGAATTATCCCGAGCAGGCTCAGGGCACTCGGGTACTGAGCAGTCCTGCTGGGGTCCCTCCATGGGAGACATGTCCTGAAACCTGGGAGTGACTGCACAGGGTGCACACGGTGGGGAAAGGACAGAGGGGGAGAGCAAGGCTCCAGTGTGTCCTGAGAGGGCCTGGCTGTTTGCCCTTGGGATCTGGGAGCTGTCCCAGCAGAAGGAGGACAGGAGGGACAGAGGGAGGGATGGATAACTGTGTCACTGCCTGCTGCAGTTTTCGCCAGGGTTTTAGAGAGGATTTCCTCTGTGTCTGAGGGAGAGAACCCCGGGACCCGGCGCTGCTCCCGCCACCCCTCCCAGGGATCTTGCTGAGGGCAGGGAAAGAGTGTGGAAAGTGACCAGGAGCCAGCCCAGAGCTCCCCAGGCCCCTGTGCACCTTTGGCCATGCCTATTCACATCTGGCTCCCACGGCCTTAGCCGACCCCCTGGCAGTGCACAGTTCCCTGTGGCAGAAGGGGATCCCAGCACACCCTGGAAAGTGTTCTCATCTGTGCTCCGTTCTAGATGAGGTTGCTGGGAAGGCTTCTCCATCAGCTTGGATGAAGAAAGTTTTGAAGCCCTTGGAGCCTCCTGCAGGTATGTTCTCAGTTTGCCACCAAGGAAGAATTGTAGACAAGCGGGCAGGAACCAGGTGACAGAAGCTGCTGTGGCTGTTGTGTTACAGATGTGTCTACAGGGAGGACTTCTCCAGCTTCTCCAGCTCCTACCTTGGATTTTGCACTCAAGCCCAGCTCCCATCACAGTGGTGAGTAGTGTGTCCCTGCTGAACCCACAGGCTGAGCCTTGCTTTTGTAGGATCCATTCCTGGGAAATGGAAATATTTTTCTCTAAGTTACTCCAACAGGGAAAGTCCAAGATACAACAGATAAGATGTCCCTGCAACCATCCAAACAGATGAGGCAAGAGCTGAAGGAACCCCTGCAGACAAGAGAAGGTGGGTGCATTTCCCTCATGCTTCCCCTGGGATTCAGCAGCCGGGGTCTTTGGCTGCACATCTGGACACGCCATGCCCGGCACAGCGGGAAGGGATCCATGGCAGCCTTGCTGCCCCGCTGCTGCTTTCACGCCCTGCAGGGCTGTTTCCCAGCCTGGCCTGGCTGCAGCTTCTGCCCAGCCTCTGCCGAAGGCATTTGGCATCAGCTGACAGTCAGCCCAAACTGTAACACACCCTGAGATCCCCCACTATATCCAGCCCTGCAGATTAGGAAGAGGGTGGCTGTTTGGAGGTGGAAGTGCTCACATCATGCCACTGGAATCTGGCCATTTTCCTGCTCCATAAATTTCACAAATATTACCTCTGATGCCACCGCCCAAGTGGGGAACAGCTCCATCTGATGCAGCTGTCTCCCTTCCTTTGTCAAGAGATGGACATAGAGCTTCAGTGGAAGGTGGCAATTCCTGAAGGAAGCACTCCATCTTCAATGCGAGCCCCTGCTGCAGGAAGGAAGGCGATGCCAGACACGGGCACAGGCACAGCAGGTAATTGCTGTGCCGGGCTCAGGCCTGGCCGGGGCTGTGTGGCAGCAGCTCTTCCCCCAGGGCCTGCCCTTGCCCGGCCCAGCAGCAGCCAAAGCTGGAGGCGCCTCAGCTTCCAGGCCTCTGGAGCTGGTTCAGAGCCCCGGGGAAACGGGACTGGTGCAGCAACGTCCCTGGCGCTGCAGCTGCTGCGGAGCTGGCCCTGAGTGCCCAGAGGCCCAAGGCACAGGATCAGCCCCGAGCAGGAGCCCTGCCTCCAGCCCAGGGCCAGAGCCAGCCCTGGCACACAATGGAAACAGTTCTCATCTTGGTTTGCTTCCAGACTGGGATGCTGGGACGGTTCCTCCATTAGCCTGGCGCTCTGAAGTTGTGAAGCCCTCTGGGCATTCTGCAGGTGTGTTCTCACTGTCCCACCAAGGTGTAATGTTTGACTGACTGGTAAGAACCAGGTGACAGAAGCTTCTGTGGCTGTTGTTTTACAGCCGTGTCTGCAGGGACAACTCCACCAACTCCTACCTTGGATGCTGCACATAAGCCCAGCTCCCATGGCAGGGGTGAGTAGTGTGTCCCTGCTGAACCCAAAGGCTGAGACCTGATTTTGTGGGATCCATTCCTGGGAAATGGAACTACTTTCTCTTAAGGTCCTCCACCAGAAGAGATCAAAGACATGGCAGAAAAGAAATTCCTGGACCCATTAGAAATCATGTGGCAAATGCTGAAGGAACGTCTGCAGAGAAGGCAAGGTGGGTGCATTTCCCTCATGCTTCCCCTGGGACTCAGCAGCCAGGGGCTTTGGCTGCACATCTGGACACGCCGTGCCCGGCACAGCAGGAAGGGATCCATGGCAGCCTCGATGCCCCGCTGCTGCTTTCACGCCCTGCAGGGCTGTTTCCCAGCCTGGCCTGGCTGCAGCTTCTGCCCAGCATCTGCAGGAAGGCATTTGGCATCAGCTGACTGGCAGCCCCAGTTGCACCACAGTCCATGCCCACCCTCAGATGCCCTGCAATTTCCTGGTGTCCAGGCAGATCAGATGTTGGGGCTGTTTGGGGAAGGAAGCAGCCTTGGGTTGTCCCAAAATCCTGGGTGTTTTCTGATCCTTATGCATTCCTTTCACAAGTGATGCCTCCTGAAATTGTCACCTTCCCCATTCCCAGTCAGGAATGTTTCCATCTGATCCATCTGTCTCTTTTGCATTCTCCAGAAATCAAAGGAGAGCCTGAGGAGAAAGAAGCATTTCCCGGAGGAAGCAGGGGCTCCATGCCAGCCTCTGCTACAGGAAGGGAGGCCATGCCAGGCACAGGCACAGGAGGTAATTGCTGTGCCTCTGGGCCTGAGCCCTGCTGAGGCTTGAGCTGCCCTCTCTGCTGCTTGGCAGTGCGGGCACAGCCTGGTCTAGAGCAGCACAGCCCAGGGGAATTATCCCGAGCAGGCTCAGGGCACTCGGGTACTGAGCAGTCCTGCTGGGGTCCCTCCATGGGAGACATGTCCTGAAACCTGGCAGCGACTGCACGGGGTGCCCACGGTGGGGAAAGGACAGAGGAGGAGAGGAAGGCTCCAGTGTGTCCTGAGAGGGCCTGGCTGATTGCCCTTGGGATCTGGGGGGTTTCCCCACAGAAGGAGGGCAGGAGGGACAGAAGGAGGTAGGGAGGCATAACTGTGGCACTGCCTGCTGCAGTTTGCCTCAGGGATTTAGGGAGGATTTCCTCTGTGTCTGAGGGAGAGAGCCCCAGGGCCTTGTGCTGCTCCAGCCACCCCTTCCTGGGATGTTGCTGAGGGCAGGGAAAGAGTGTGGAGAGTGACCAGGAGCCAGCCCAGATCTCCCCAGGCCCCTGTGCACCTTTGGCCATGTCTATTCACATCTGGCTCCCACGGCCTTAGCCGACCCCCTGGCAGTGCCCAGTTCCCTGTGGCAGAAGGGGATCCCAGCACACCCTGGAAAGTGTTCTCATCTGTGCTCCGTTCTAGATGAGGTTGCTGGGAAGGCTTCTCCATCAGCTTGGATGAATAAAGTTTTGAAGCCCTTGGAGCCTCCTGCAGGTATGTTCTCGGTGTGTCACCAAGGAAGAATTGTAGACAAGCGGGCAGGAAGCAGGTGACAGAAGCTTCTGTGGCTGTTGTGTTACAGATGTGTCTACAGGGAGGACTTCTCCAGCTTCTCCAGCTCCTACCTTGGATGCTATACGCAAGCCCAGCTCCCATCACAGTGGTGAGTAGTGTGTCCCTGCTGACCTCAAAGGCTGAGCCTTGCTTTTGTAGGATCCATTGCTGGGAAATGGAAATATTTTTCTCTAAGTTACTCCAACAGGGAAAGTCCAAGATACAACAGATAAGATGTCCCTGCAACCATCCAAAGAGATAAGGCTAGAGCTTAAGGAACCCCTGCAGACAAGAGAAGGTGGGTGCATTTGCCTCATGCTTCCCCTGGGACTCAGCAGCCGGGGGCTTTGGCTGCACATCTGGACACGCCGTGCCCGGCACAGCAGGAAGGGATCCATGGCAGCCTCGCTGCCCCGCTGCTGCTTTCACGCCCTGCAGGGCTGTTTCCCAGCCTGGCCTGGCTGCAGCTTCTGCCCAGCCTCTGCAGGAAGGCATTTGGCATCAGCTGACAGGCAGCCCAAACTGTAACACACCCTGAGATCCCCCACTATATCCAGTCCTGCAGATTAGGAAAAGGGTGGCTGTTTGGAGGTGGAAGTGCTCACATCATGCCACTGTAATCTGGCCATTTTCCTGCTCCATAAATTTCACAAATATTACCTCTGATGCCACCGCCCAAGTGGGGAACAGCTCCATCTGATGCAGCTGTCTCCCTTCCTTTGTCAAGAGATGGACATAGTGCTTCAGTGGAAGGTGGCATTTCTTGAAGGAAGCACTCCATCTTCGGTGCCAGCCCCTGCTGCCGGAAAGAAGGCAAAGCCAGACACGGGCACAGGCACAGCAGGTAATTGCTGTGCCGGGCTCAGCCCTGGCCGGGGCTGTGTGGCAGCAGCTCTTCCCCCAGGGCCTGCACTTGCCCGGCCCGGCAGCAGCCAAAGCTGGAGGCGCCTCGGCTTCCAGGCCTCTGGAGCTCGTCCAGAGCCCCGGGGAAACGGGACTGGTGCAGCAACGTCCCTGGCGCTGCAGCTGCTGCGGAGCTGGCCCTGAGTGCCCAGAGACCCAAGGCACAGGAGCAGCCCCGAGCGGGAGCCCTGCCGCCAGCCCAGGGCCAGAGCCAGCCCTAGCACACAATGGAAACAGTTCTCATCTTGGTTTGCTTCCAGACTGGGAGGCTGGGAAGGATTACCCATTAGCCTGGCGCTCTGAAGTTGTGAAGCCCTCTGGGCATTCTGCAGGTAGGTTCTCACTGTCCCACCAAGGCGTAATGTTTGACTGTCTGGTCAGGACCAGGTGACAGAAGCTTCTCTGGCTGTTGTGTTACAGGCGTGTCTGCAGGGACGACCTCACCAACTCCTACCTTGGATGCTGCACAAAAGCCCAGCTCCCATGGCAGGGGTGAGTAGTGTGTCCCTGCTGACCCCAAAGGCTGAGCCGTGCTTTTGGGAGATCCATTCCTGGGAAATGGAACTATTTTATCTTAAGGTCCTACGACAGGAGAGACCAAAGACATGGCAGGCAAGAAATTCCAGGACCCATTAGAAATCATGTGGCAAATGCTGAAGGAATGTCTGCAGAGAAGGCAAGGTGGGTGCATTTCCCTCATGCTTCCCCTGGGACTCAGCAGCCAGGAGCTTTGGCTGCACATCTGGACACGCCGTGCCCGGCACAGCGGGAAGGGATCCATGGCAGCCTCGCTGCCCCGCTGCTGCTTTCACGCCCTGCAGGGCTGTTTCCCAGCCTGGCCTGGCTGCAGCTTCTGCCCAGCCTCTGCAGGAAGGCATTTGGCATCAGCTGACAGACAGCCCCAGTTGCACCACATTCCATGCCCACCCTCAGATGCCCTGCAATTTCCTGGTGTCCAGGCAGATCAGATGTTGGGGCTGTTTGAGGAAGGAAGCAGCCTTAGGTTGTCCCAAACTCCTGGTTGTTTTCTGATCCTTATCCATTCCTTTCACAAGTGATGCCTCACCTTCCCCATTCCCAGTGAGGAATGTTTCCATCTGATCCAGCTGTCTCTTTTCCATTTTCCAGAAATGAAAGGAGAGCCTGTGCAGAAGGAAGCATTTCCCGGAGGAAGCAGTGGTTCCGTGCCAGCCTCGGCTGCAGGAAGGGAGGCCATGCCAGGCACAGGCCCAGGAGGTAATTGCTGTGCCTCTGGGCCTGAGCCCTGCTGAGGCTTGAGCTGCCCTCTCTGCTGCTTGGCAGTGCGGGCACAGCCTGGACTAGAGCGGCACAGCCCAGGGGAATTATCCCGAGCAGGCTCAGGGCACTCAGGTACTGAGCAGTCCTGCTGGGGTCCCTCCGTGGGAGACATGTCCTGAAACCTGGCAGTGACTGCACGGGGTGCCTACGGTGGGGAAAGGACAGAGGGGGAGAGCAAGGCTGCAGTGTGTCCTGAGAGGGCCTGGCTGTTTGCCCTTGGGATCTGGGGGGCTGTCCCAGCAGAAGGAGGGCAGGAGGGAGTGTAGCAGGGAGGCATAGCTGTGGCACTGCCTGCTGCAGTCTTCCCCAAGGATTTAGTGTGGATTTTCTGTGAGTTTGAGGGAGAGAGCCCCAGGGCCCTGGGCTACTCCAGCCACCCCTCCCAGGGATGTTGCTGAGGGCAGGGAAAGAGTGTGGAGAGTGATCAGGAGCCAGCTCAGAGCTCCCCAGGCCCCTGTGCACCTTTGGCCATGTCCATTCCCATCTGGGTCCCATAGCCTTACCCGACCCCCTTGCAGTGCCCTTTTCCCTGTAGCATTAGGGGATCCCAGCTTGCCACAGATATGGTTCTGATCTCTGCTCCCTTTTAGACTGGAGTTGTGACATGGGTTTTCAGAAAGTCCTGATGAAGGATGGTTTGAAGTTCCTGGAGGATGCTGGGGGCAAGTTTTCATTCGGCCTTTCCTTAGTGAATAATCAAGATCAATGCAACCAAAGCTCATTTATAAACCATTTCCCTTAACATTATGTAAGGGCTGAAGGATTCTGAGAATCTTTCCCTGCTCCCTTCTGGAGGCCTGAGGGCTCCCACAGGATCGCTGTCAGTGGGAGGAAGGAGCATTTAGCTTTCAGTCCTCCTCCCGTGTGCTGTGCCAGTGTGTCCTTCCGTGTGCTCTGTGCAGTCACAGAGAAGAGCAGAGAGGGAAGGGGCCGGGCCCAGGGCTGTGCCCCGGGGCTGAGCCTTGTGGGCAGCCTGAGGATCTCCTGCAGTGCCACAGGAGCTCTTCTGTCCTGCCTTTCCTTGCAGCTGAACCTGCCGGTGAAGGTCCCACATCCAGGACTGAGGCTCTGGGAGATGCTGAGGGTAGGTCAAGGCCTTTCCCCTGGGAGAGCTGCCAGCTCAGAGCCCAAAGCTGGCCCAGGGAGGCATCGCTGCAGGTGCCAGCACAGAACCATGCACGTGTGTGCCCTCGCCCTGCACGAACCCCTCACCGCTCCTGCGGCTCAGTGGTGCCCGTGCAGATCAGCAGAGATGACAGAAGCTTCTGTGGCTGTTGAGTTACAGGTGTGTCTGCGGGGAGGACTTCTCCAGCTCCAGGGCTGGATGCTTGGCCCCAACCCAGCTCCCGTGGCAGGGGTGAGTAGTGTGTCCCTGCTGACCCCACAGGCTGAGTCCCGCTTTTGTGGGATCCATTCCTGGGAAATGGAACTACTTTCTCTTAAGGTCCTCCAAAAGGAAAGACCCAAGGTTTTGCCGCCAAAAAGTCTCATGACTCAGATGAATTCCTGAGACAAACACAGAAGGAAGCACCCGGAGGACAAGGTGGGTGCGTTTCCCTCATGCTTCCCCTGGGACTCAGCAGCCGGTGCCTTTGGCTGTACATCTGGACACGCCGTGCCCGGCACAGCAGGAAGGGATCCATGGCAGCCTCGCTGCCCCGCTGCTGCTTTCACACCCTGCAGGGCTGTTTCCCAGCCTGGCCTGGCTGCAATTCCTCCCCAGCCTCTGCAGGATGGAATTTGGCATTAGCTGATAGGGTGCCCCAACTGTACCGTGGGCCTGAGATCCCCTGCCATCTCCCAGTCTCTGAGAATATCAGGAGGTGCAGCTGTTTGCACAAGGGAGTGCACTGGCCCAGCCCCAATTACCTGGGCTTTTTCCTGATCTTTACCTGTGACTTAGACAAGCATTGCCTCCTGAAGGTGCCACCTCCCCAGTGGGGAATATTTCCATTTGATCCAGTAGTCCCTTTTTTCCTTTTTCAAGTGATGGACCAAAAGGCTGTTCAGGAGGAGGAACACTCAGGGAGAAGCAGTGGCTCATTGGCAGCCCCTGCTGCAGGAAGGAAGGCGATGCCAGACATGGGCACAGGCACAGCAAGTAATTGCTGTGCCGGGCTCAGCCCTGGCTGGGGCTGTGTGGCAGCAGCTCTTCCCCCAGGGCCTGCCCTTGCCCAGCCCGGCAGCAGCCAAAGCTGGAGGCGCCTCGGCTTCCAGGCCTCTGGAGCTGGTTCACAGCCCCGGGGAAACGGGACTGGTGCAGCCACGTCCCTCCCGCTGCAGCTGCTGCGGAGCTGGCCCTGAGTGCCCAGAGGCCCAAGGCACAGGAGCAGCCCCGAGCGGGAGCCCTGCCGCCAGCCCAGGGCCAGAGCCAGCCCTGGCTCCCGACTGGGCAGGGGCTGCGCTGGGTCCTGACAGGGCCTGAGCCTGTCCCCTGGGGCTGGGGTTGCTGTCACGGGGCAGGGAGGGCCAGGGGTGGCAGTGGCTGCTCAGGGATGGCTTTGGCCCGTGTCCCTGGCAGCAGCCACTGCCCAAGCAGCTGCGCTGCCCCCGGGCTCTCCTCCCGGCCTGCTGGGCTTTGTTGGCTGGCACAGCCTGTGCCAAGGGCCGGCAAGGTGCCTGCAGGCCCCAGCTCTGGGGGAAACAGAGAACGTCCTGCCCGTATCCACCATGCTGCCAGCTCAGCAGTGCAGCACAGTATGGTCTCACGGTCCCCATTGCTCCCACAGATGCAGCTGGCACCACAAGACCTGTTCCCAATGCCCAGGATGGCCTCGGAAGGGGTTTCTGTCAGGGAACCGGCTGCTGGCTAGGGTTTCTGGCAGGCATGCTTTATTTGGAGCTTGTCTTCATGTTGTTCTGCATTGGAATCTGGTATTCCTGGAACAGAAAACAGTGAGTGTTTTATTGCCTGCCCCCTCCAACAGCTTCTCTTCAAAGTCCAGCGTGGACAGGGAACATTCCCATTGAGGCTGCAGTGGAGTTGTGGCCAGCCCGTGATTGTCCAAAGAACTCTGCTGAGGCTTCTGCTGCTGCCCAGTGCTTCCATTGGCCTCTCAATTGCTGGGCCTTGTCCTGGGGGCCCCGCTGGGGCTGCAGCCAGAGCTGGCTCCCACTGAGGCTGCCTGGCTAAGAGCAGCTCCAGGGGCACGGGGCAGAGGCAGAGGGAGGTGGGGAGGAGAAAGAGCAGGGCCGAGATTGCCCTTGAAAGGCAGAGGCGCTCTGGGGCCCGCTCCTGGCCAGGGACCCTGCCCAGAGCCGTGCCCTGCTGGCCGGGGCCTTGAGGGGCAGCTGTCCAGCTGGGCCCAGCTGTGCCAGCAGCTCCAGCCGTGCTGGGGAGCCTTGCCAGCTCTGGGCCCTGCTGTGCACGAGCGTCCCTGTGTGCCACTGCCAGCTGGGGCCTCGGCCACCTCCTGTCTGCACAGGAGCACCTCGGGACAGGAGTTGGAAGACGGTGGCTGCACCTCACACCCAGACAGCGTGGGCAGCTCCTCCAGCAGCAGGAACGGCCCGGACAGCCCTCTCAAGTGTTCTGTGAAAAGGACCCCAGAACAACCGTCGACAAGGAAGCCTCTTATTGCCCCGTAGATCCCACTGCCACCTGCTCTCCCCATGGGCCTTCCCAAGCTTCCTTTATTCCTTTTTTTCTCTCTGTCTGTCCCATCCCAGCCAACCCGAGTTCCGCTAGGGACCCCAGGACCAGCCCAGCACCTTCCAGCACCTCCTGAGACCAACACATCCCTCCCTCTGCCCCTGAGCCCCCTGGCCTTGCCCTCTAGGAATCACTGAAGGTGACACCCCACCCCACCCCACCCCACCCTCCCCGCCCCTCCAACTCCCGCTTGCACGGTAGGCAATGGCCCATTCCTGTGTTCAAATAAAGAGATGGATTTGTTTCCTAGTTTGAAAGCAAAACCAGTGTGAGGCTCTCTTGTTTAAACTGCGACCCTTTGGACGAGGACACGAGGCTTGACTCCATTTTCATCAGAAGGCTGATTTATTATGTTATATATTATACTAAAATACTACATTACAACTATACGAAAAGGACAGAGAGAAGAAGATCAGAAAGCTACCAAGACAAGAATAGAATAGGAATCAATAACAAAAACCTGTGACTGCTCACAGCCTTGGCACAGGTGGCTGTGATTGGTCACTGGTTGAAAACAATCTACACGAACTAATGGAAGATGCACCCATGGCATTCCACAGCAGCAGATAGCCATTGTTTACATTTCTTTCCTGAGGCTCTCAACTCCTCAGGACAGGAAAAGTCCTAGCAGAGGCTTTTTCCCTAAATTATCATGGCAACATCTCACCCTTTTAAATTATTAAATTAAATAGAAAAAGAAATGTTTGCAATTTCTTCTACTAGGGCTTTGTAGAAGAGAGAACAACACCTCTTGAGGTTCATCTGTTGCCAATCAAAATCTCAATCATTTGCTGATGTGGAATGGTCAGGGAAATTCTTCACCTGTAGAACATTCAGGGAAATTCTTCACTTATCAAACATCTAATTATATCATATCACTAAAACAATCTTAAAAAATAAGAAAATGCAAAAACTCATGCAAGGAAAGTTCATTGTTTCAAGTCCAAGCAGCTGAACTTCAGGACAGAGTCCATGGACTGAAGATGTTCTTTTTTGACATCTCTGGAAGTCCCCTTTGGTCCTGAAACAGGCTTGCAGAATTCTGAAACAAAGAACTGCTAAAGAAAACAAGAATTAGCAAATAATTCATTGACAGTCATGAAACAATTCAGAGAAAATTTCTGGAATGCCCTGGCCACAGCCCTTCATTGAACCACTTGGGCTGAGGCTAATTTTTGGCTTTTCAATGCTTTTGAGCTGCTAGCTCTTTCCACTTTTCTTTATTATTATTATTTTTTTTCATTAGAAGAAGAGTAGCAGCAGCAGAGTGTCTCTAGGACCCTTGGGTGGCTCTGGTCCTGGTGGGCGGACCAGAGAACTCAGACTTGGCTCACAGAATGGTGGCCTAGGTTCTTGTGGGGAAAGCAAAGCTTTTGAACTCAGCACTGGACGGGGCGATGGCCCCGGCCCAGGGAAATGAGTTAAACGGCTTAGAACTAGCTTGTGAGGCGGGCTCTGCACGCTCAGAACTTGGTAGGACTATGCTGCTAGTGTTTTGAGAGTAGAAATGACGAAATGTTTTTTTTTTTAGAAGCACTGGTGCACACTGGCAGCTGGAGAAGAGAAGTTTTCTCAGGAATTGTTATTTTAGATTTGAGGGTTTCTTGTCTCCAGAGCAAGCGAGCAGTGCTTGCTTTGCTCTGTGTCTCTTGTTTTTGTAAGGTAAATGTTATTTTTTCTGCTTTTTGCTTTTTGGCACTACTTTTATCTCTACTGGGTTGGGAACTAGAGGTAGATGTTACAGGAGCCAACTCCCCCACGCCGCTGGGGCGCTCGGGGGAAGGCAGGCACTTTAACTTCTAGGGAGAAGCTCTCGACTATACGCGAAGTGATTTAAAAACTATATTGATTTTGAACACAGCCAGCCGAACTGCTCCTGCAGTCAGCTGGAGGGTTATGCTTTTTTTACGGAAGGATAGGCTTTTCGCAGGGTTTGATGTGAATGATGGAGTTTCGGAAACCTGCGGGACAACTGGGGTGGGTGGTGCAGGCAGCACGGGCGCTGGTGTCGACTCTTGAGGCGATCTCGTGGGCTCAGCACTATTCTCAGCAAGCTCTTGCACTGCAATTGGATCGGCAGGGAGCGGCGGGACAGGCGGGGGCGGCGGGCTCGGAGCGGGGTCGGCCCGCGCAGGCGCCGCCTGCACCGTTGCGAATTCCGTTGCCGGCTGGGATGCAGAGAAAGAAGAAGACACGGAGGCAGCTCCTGCAGCTCCCGGGAACAGCAGCACAGCCGGGGAATCACTGTTGTTGATCGCGCTGCCTGGCAACACGGGCGGATCGGCGGGAGGCGGTTCCGGGTGCCGCGGCGCAGGCGCAGTCATCAGAGCCGGCGGAGCTGGCCCGGGCGGCTGCGGGGCCGCGGGCGGAGCCGGCTGAGGCGGAGCCGCGGGGTCCGGCGCCTCCCGCGGGGCTGGCTGAGGCGGAGCCGCGGGGTCCGGCGCCTCCCGCGGGGCTGGCTGAGGCGGAATCGGATCCGCCCCCTCCCGGGGTGGGGAAGGCGGAAAGATCCGCGGTGAAATGGGCGGGGCCGGCCCGGAAAGCGGCGGGCTCGGCTCCCCATCCCCCCCAAGAGAAGGAGAGGGGGGGGGAAGGCAGCTCTGTCTGCTCCGAAGGAACAGAGAAAAACTTTTGCTCAGCTGTGGGCAGTGCGGGGGGGCTGCAAACCCGCGGTTCGTCTTTTTGGAGAGGCTTCTCTCGTGCCGAACCTGGCGGGTACGGAGCGCGGCCGCGCCACCGAGCCATGACGTCCCCCCCAGCCTTTTTTACTGTCAAAACCCAGGATAAGATGTCTTGGGATATTGAATATATCAACGGGCGTTTAACACCCTGGTGCTCTGTCCACTCAACAGCAGCCTTCATGAACTCCCAAACATCTAAATCGAGGGAGTATATCACATTTGTAAAAAATCTATGAAATTTTGCCTATCTGAAAACGTCATAATAATCTTCCTTCCAAAAAATCAAATCGTGTCCCCATTTGCACCAGAGTTTAATAACTTTCTCCTCTGACGCAGTAAACGGAACCTGAGCTTCCGAAGGTGCATTTTCCCAACTTTCCTCCCACCTTTTGCGAATGGCAGGATCTTCAGGAAGGGAAAAAATAACAGTACCTTTAGACAGTGTCCTTGTGGATCCAGCTGTGCAGCTCTGCTGCTCTGCGGTCTCTGGACACAATCTCCAGGAAAGTCCAACAGGTTCTCCTGTTTGCCTTGGCTGTGAACTCTGCCCATCTTCAGGGTCTCGTTTCTTCAGCTCCAGGCTAGATTCCACGGTCACTCTTGGGGTGACCATCAGTTTCACATGTCCAGGGGTCACCAATTCTTGCTTTGACTGCAACCCCTGGTGCGAGGACACGAGGCTTGACTCCACTTTCATCAGAAGGCTGATTTATTATGATATATATTATACTAAAATGCTACATTACAACTATACTAAAAGAACAGAGAGAAAGATCAGAAGGCTACAAAGACAAGAATAGAACAGGAATCAATAACAAAAATCCTGTGACTGCTCACAGCCTTGGCACAGGTAGCTGTGATTGGTCACTGATTGAAAACAATCCACATGAACCAATGGAAGATTCACCTGTGGCACTCCACAGGAGCAGATAGTTATTGTTTACATTTCTTTCCTGAGGCCCTCAGCTCCTCAGGACAGGAAAAATCCTAGCAGAGGCTTTTTCACTAAAAATCCTGGCAACACCATATTTTGCCCATCTATGGTGATCCAGCAGAATGTCAAACCCAAGAGCAATGCCCCAAGAGCAGAGGTGGTGCTGGGGAAAGGGAGGCAGGGCTTCAAAGTGTCTCAGGATGGGTCCCCAGCTGGACTTGGCTGTTATTTCAGCCAGAGCTTGGCCAGTTCTGTGTGATTCCAGCAACTGAAAGCTTAAGGACAATGACTCATCTTTGGGATTATGTTTTGCAATTCCTCCTTCATCACAGGGACCATGCTTAGAAGGTTTGCCTGCTTGCATGGTACATCCATTCCCTCCCTTCTCTTTCTAGCTCCTCATATGTTCCTTTGTCCTCCATTTTCTCCAGGCCAAGACCCAGCACCAGAAGCCAAGAGAAGAGCCCGGAGTATGCAGGTAGGCACAGGGCTCCAGTGTACTTTTCACCTCACTCTTCGCATCTCCTGTGGTGATTTGGCACAGTCAGCTGTCCCACGTATTTAGGTGAACTTTTCTGTATTCCACATTTTGTCCAAAAGTGGCCTTTCTAGTCTTCACACTGAGTTGACATTTGGAAATCTTGGTTAACACCCATTCATTTAAAGGTATCTTTAAATGTATTTCAATTTCCTAATGGGCTCAGAGGACTCTCCCAGAGCCCAGTCCCTAGGAGTGTTCTCTGGTGGTGCAGTGAAAATTCCTCCAGTGTTAATTTTTGAGTGGAAGGAGCTGGAGGGATACCTTGGGGTCTTGGATAAGCTGGGCAGGAAACGGATACATTCCTCTCCATCCTGCACATCCCTTTTACCTCCTTGCAGCCTTTCTAGTGCCAAATGGGGAATGGAAAAATAAGCCAATTAGCATGAAATGAGAAATGTTTCCACTCCTTCCGACTGCCCTTGAAGGAGAAAACCATTCCTTGGGGTAGTTTCTGATCTGAATCCCTTGAGAGTTGAAGGAGATTCCTGTATATTGCCTGGTTTTGCACTGGGAGGAATAGGGAAACCTCCTATGATGGAAAGTCCTTTTGAATTTTCCAGTGAAGGAGAAGGAGACTTCCAAATGGCTGCAGCCTAGGCAGGGTGTGAGTTTGTCATCCTCTGACAGCACAAGCCCAAAGCCACCTGTGGCAGGTTCCCAATGACAAATCTCTTCCCCAGCTGTCTCTGCCTGTGTCAGTGCTGCAGGCTGAGGCTGGGGAGGAGATGCCTCCTGCCTTGTCCCTGTCCCTGCCTTGCCTGATCCCTGACAAGTGGAATTGTGCCAGGCAAAATGCAGTCTCTGGCACCTCTGGGTCATCCACTGCTTTCAAGCTGTAAGCTTCAATGACACTGTTGTAGTTCCTTTGACATCTCTGGTTGTGTAATGATAGGAGAGATGAGACTTGGAGAAGTAATTCTGCCGATGCAGAAAAAGGGATCAGATCCCCTGGTCCCTTTGCTCAGGGTTAGTTCTGCCAAATGCTGGGTATGGCACCTTTGGAATGACTCCTTCATTGCTGGAATGCATCTGCAATGCTGAATGCAGCAAGGGAGTAGTATCACTCATCAATGTCGTTGCCAATTTTGCTGTATGAATTCTGGACTAGGAATGAACCATCTCATTAATCCATCACTGTCTCTCTTTTGTTACTGACCGGGATGTTTTATAGCAGGAAACAAATCCAGTTTTAAGAGAGCGGTATTCCTCACTAATGGCCTGTATACCACATGGGTTTATTCTTGGTGAAACTATGTAAAAACTTAGTTCTCTTACTTCCAACAGTTCAGTTGGAGAATATATCAGAATGACCTGCCCTGTACTATTTCCACTGAGAAAAATTTGAATTGATAGTATTAGCCAAGATCAGAAATGTTTTGAGGCAGATCATGTTTATGTAGGTTTTGGGTTTTATGATGGTAGTTTGTTGACTGCATGAAAGAAATCAGGAAGAAAAACCCATGGAGCAATGAAGCACAGCAAAAGTGGCAATTTCCAATTGAATGGCCAGTTTATGCCCTGCAAATGCAGACTCCTTGAGTACTGGGGACATGTAACCTGGATTGCAAAGCTTCTTCCAACATGAGGTGCCATTGTTCATGTGCCAGCACTTCCTCTGTTGTGAAGAGAAAGAAAAGTAATGAAGCAATAAAACCCAACCTAGAACTGAGTGGGAGTTACTGAAACAAAGGCCATGAACACTAACTTGGAAAGCAATTACTTCTGAGTTGTAATTGTCAAATTCTGTTGACCACTGTGGGTTGCCCACAGTTTAGAAGGAAAGGGATTTCAAAGTAGTGGATGGGTAATGAACAACACATAAGCAAAGTTGTAGAAGCTTTCTCTCCTGGTTTGCCAGCTCCATACATTTCAAAGGAATTCTAGTGATGGTAGTTGCATGAAAAGAAAAAGCAGAGAGATCTTCTGAATAATGAAAACACCCCTTGCATGCCTCACCCATTAGATGGATTGATTGTAAAGGTGGGAATTCACCGAACTCACTTCTTCCCTTGTGAGCGTGGCTCAGCCTCACACAGAGGTGAGGTGGGAGCTGGGCCGCTCTCTGTTGGGAGGAAGGGTCTTGTGGCAGCCCAGAGAGGCTGTGCACATTGGCAGGGAACAGCTGTGCCCTGCATGTGCCCCTGCAATGAGCTGTGCTGCTGGCAGTGCCCCGTGGAACTGTAGGGCTGCTCAGCTGTGGGGCAGGGAGAGGAGCAGCAGGGTGCATGTGCAGCTGAGCCATGGCTGGAGAGCACAGGGCTCTGGGCTCCCTGCTGTCCCAGGGCAGCCCAGAGGCCAGGCTGTTCCTGTGGCAGCTCTGTGGAAGTGGGGCAGGGTTTTCCCCCTGGCCTGCTTCAAGCTGCTGGTGGCAGGAGCATGTTTCCCTGTGCAGCTATTTAGAAGCTTCCAAGGAATCTGTCCCATGAAATACGGAGCTTCAGATGATTTAGATTTACTTTGTGGACTCTCTTATATTTTATGTCTCCACTTTGCAGCTCTGACTGGCTATCCTCTTGCCAAGAGGTTTTCCCTGGCAAGTCCCTCGATGCTCCTTCCCTCCAAGCCGTTGCCTCCCATCCAGAGGAGCTCTCCTTCTGCCACGCCAAGCAAGATGTGCAGCGGAGAGCAGGAGACTGGGAATGCTGGCAACGGCTGGGATGAGGAGAGTAGAAAAAGCCAGGAGCTCAGAGCAGAGGGAAAAGGAAGAGAGGTAAGGAGACCAAGCTAAGTCCTTTGTGCTAAATTTTCATATCATGTGCTGTCAGCAGAGCTCTGAGACCTCTTCCCTGACAGGAACTGACCCTTTCACTGAATTTTGAACAGGTCCTGGCTTGGCTCTTTGGCTGGGCCAGAAATGATGGGATACTAAGCATGGGTGTGCATCTGCCCCTGCTGCCTCCACCCCCATTCCTGGCCATGGCATGGGGGCTCTGGAGCAAGTTGGGCAGGCAGAGACCTTGCAGAGAGCAGCAGGGCAGGGAGCTCTGCTGAACTCCCTAAATGGCAGTGAGGCTGAGATGATGGATGTGGGGGAGCTGGAGAGCAGCGAGCATCCCGAGAGCTCAGCAGCAGCATCTGGGCTCCAAGGCTGCTGGGGAAGTGTAGGAGGGAAGGGCAGCAGCAGAAGGAATGAGGGACTTGAGACAAGCAGGTTTGGACATGCTGCAGAATGGCTTTGTGGGGATTTGGCTGGAGATCAGCACTGGCTGTGAGACACGTTAGGGGCAGGGAGAGAACAGTGATCTAAACCCACTGCCATGGCATCCAAAAGGCCAGGGGAGGCAGTGGCACCCCAGAACACCTTGATGTCAAACATGTGGATGCCAGCTGGGAATGTAGTCACATTTCCAGGGAAGTGAGAAGGTGGGGAGAGCTCGGAAATGTGGGACATGGTCTCTCCCAGTTCCCTTTGCATTCCCAATCCACAGCCAAGCTGCTGCATCAGTTTGACTTTTCCTACCAGGTCCCAGTTAAGAGCATTGATAAAATTCTTGAGGCATCAAAGGGGGCAAGTGTGGATGATTGATCTGAGCACTGTGTTCTACTCTTTCCAGACCTCCTTGCTGTGCTCCACTGGCGGGGAAATGAAGAAGAGACAATTGGGAAAATCTTTAATCCCCCGTCTACGCAAGGCAGGAATTCCCCCTGTGGGCAGTGCTGCTGGGTCTGTGCACAGCTCTCCAAAGATGGAATTGCAGGAGTCCCAGGAGATGAGGTAAGCCAAGGTGTCTGCTGCTCCAGTGTGCTCTTCAACTCACTCTTCCCATCTCCTGTGGTGATTTGGCACAGTCTCCCATGTATTTAGGCAAACCTCTGAATATTCCGCATTTTGCCCATCCAATGTCAAACCCAAGAGCAACGCCCCAAGAGCAGAGGTGGTGCTGGGGAAGAGGAGGCAGGGCTTCAAAGTGTCTCAGGATGGGTCCCCAGCTGGACTTGGCTGTTATTTCAGCCAGAGCTTGCCCAGTTCTGTGTGATTCCAGCAACTGAAAGCTTAAGGACAATAAATCATCTTTGGGATTATGTTTTGCAATTCCTCCTTCATCACAGGGACCATGCTTAGAAGGTTTGCCTGCTTGCATGGTACATCCATTCCCTCCCTTCTCTTTCTAGCTCCTCATATGTTCCTTTGTCCTCCATTTTCTCCAGGCCAAGACCCAGCACCAGAAGCCAAGAGAAGAGCCCGGAGTATGCAGGTAGGCACAGGGCTCCAGTGTACTTTTCACCTCACTCTTCGCATCTCCTGTGGTGATTTGGCACAGTCAGCTGTCCCACGTATTTAGGTGAACTTTTCTGTATTCCACATTTTGTCCAAAAGTGGCCTTTCTAGTCTTCACACTGAGTTGACATTTGGAAATCTTGGTTAACACCCATTCATTTAAAGGTATCTTTAAATGTATTTCAATTTCCTAATGGGCTCAGAGGACTCTCCCAGAGCCCAGTCCCTAGGAGTGTTCTCTGGTGGTGCAGTGAAAATTCCTCCAGTGTTAATTTTTGAGTGGAAGGAGCTGGAGGGATACCTTGGGGTCTTGGATAAGCTGGGCAGGAAACGGATACATTCCTCTCCATCCTGCACATCCCTTTTACCTCCTTGCAGCCTTTCTAGTGCCAAATGGGGAATGGAAAAATAAGCCAATTAGCATGAAATGAGAAATGTTTCCACTCCTTCCGACTGCCCTTGAAGGAGAAAACCATTCCTTGGGGTAGTTTCTGATCTGAATCCCTTGAGAGTTGAAGGAGATTCCTGTATATTGCCTGGTTTTGCACTGGGAGGAATAGGGAAACCTCCTATGATGGAAAGTCCTTTTGAATTTTCCAGTGAAGGAGAAGGAGACTTCCAAATGGCTGCAGCCTAGGCAGGGTGTGAGTTTGTCATCCTCTGACAGCACAAGCCCAAAGCCACCTGTGGCAGGTTCCCAATGACAAATCTCTTCCCCAGCTGTCTCTGCCTGTGTCAGTGCTGCAGGCTGAGGCTGGGGAGGAGATGCCTCCTGCCTTGTCCCTGTCCCTGCCTTGCCTGATCCCTGACAAGTGGAATTGTGCCAGGCAAAATGCAGTCTCTGGCACCTCTGGGTCATCCACTGCTTTCAAGCTGTAAGCTTCAATGACACTGTTGTAGTTCCTTTGACATCTCTGGTTGTGTAATGATAGGAGAGATGAGACTTGGAGAAGTAATTCTGCCGATGCAGAAAAAGGGATCAGATCCCCTGGTCCCTTTGCTCAGGGTTAGTTCTGCCAAATGCTGGGTATGGCACCTTTGGAATGACTCCTTCATTGCTGGAATGCATCTGCAATGCTGAATGCAGCAAGGGAGTAGTATCACTCATCAATGTCGTTGCCAATTTTGCTGTATGAATTCTGGACTAGGAATGAACCATCTCATTAATCCATCACTGTCTCTCTTTTGTTACTGACCGGGATGTTTTATAGCAGGAAACAAATCCAGTTTTAAGAGAGCGGTATTCCTCACTAATGGCCTGTATACCACATGGGTTTATTCTTGGTGAAACTATGTAAAAACTTAGTTCTCTTACTTCCAACAGTTCAGTTGGAGAATATATCAGAATGACCTGCCCTGTACTATTTCCACTGAGAAAAATTTGAATTGATAGTATTAGCCAAGATCAGAAATGTTTTGAGGCAGATCATGTTTATGTAGGTTTTGGGTTTTATGATGGTAGTTTGTTGACTGCATGAAAGAAATCAGGAAGAAAAACCCATGGAGCAATGAAGCACAGCAAAAGTGGCAATTTCCAATTGAATGGCCAGTTTATGCCCTGCAAATGCAGACTCCTTGAGTACTGGGGACATGTAACCTGGATTGCAAAGCTTCTTCCAACATGAGGTGCCATTGTTCATGTGCCAGCACTTCCTCTGTTGTGAAGAGAAAGAAAAGTAATGAAGCAATAAAACCCAACCTAGAACTGAGTGGGAGTTACTGAAACAAAGGCCATGAACACTAACTTGGAAAGCAATTACTTCTGAGTTGTAATTGTCAAATTCTGTTGACCACTGTGGGTTGCCCACAGTTTAGAAGGAAAGGGATTTCAAAGTAGTGGATGGGTAATGAACAACACATAAGCAAAGTTGTAGAAGCTTTCTCTCCTGGTTTGCCAGCTCCATACATTTCAAAGGAATTCTAGTGATGGTAGTTGCATGAAAAGAAAAAGCAGAGAGATCTTCTGAATAATGAAAACACCCCTTGCATGCCTCACCCATTAGATGGATTGATTGTAAAGGTGGGAATTCACCGAACTCACTTCTTCCCTTGTGAGCGTGGCTCAGCCTCACACAGAGGTGAGGTGGGAGCTGGGCCGCTCTCTGTTGGGAGGAAGGGTCTTGTGGCAGCCCAGAGAGGCTGTGCACATTGGCAGGGAACAGCTGTGCCCTGCATGTGCCCCTGCAATGAGCTGTGCTGCTGGCAGTGCCCCGTGGAACTGTAGGGCTGCTCAGCTGTGGGGCAGGGAGAGGAGCAGCAGGGTGCATGTGCAGCTGAGCCATGGCTGGAGAGCACAGGGCTCTGGGCTCCCTGCTGTCCCAGGGCAGCCCAGAGGCCAGGCTGTTCCTGTGGCAGCTCTGTGGAAGTGGGGCAGGGTTTTCCCCCTGGCCTGCTTCAAGCTGCTGGTGGCAGGAGCATGTTTCCCTGTGCAGCTATTTAGAAGCTTCCAAGGAATCTGTCCCATGAAATACGGAGCTTCAGATGATTTAGATTTACTTTGTGGACTCTCTTATATTTTATGTCTCCACTTTGCAGCTCTGACTGGCTATCCTCTTGCCAAGAGGTTTTCCCTGGCAAGTCCCTCGATGCTCCTTCCCTCCAAGCCGTTGCCTCCCATCCAGAGGAGCTCTCCTTCTGCCACGCCAAGCAAGATGTGCAGCGGAGAGCAGGAGACTGGGAATGCTGGCAACGGCTGGGATGAGGAGAGTAGAAAAAGCCAGGAGCTCAGAGCAGAGGGAAAAGGAAGAGAGGTAAGGAGACCAAGCTAAGTCCTTTGTGCTAAATTTTCATATCATGTGCTGTCAGCAGAGCTCTGAGACCTCTTCCCTGACAGGAACTGACCCTTTCACTGAATTTTGAACAGGTCCTGGCTTGGCTCTTTGGCTGGGCCAGAAATGATGGGATACTAAGCATGGGTGTGCATCTGCCCCTGCTGCCTCCACCCCCATTCCTGGCCATGGCATGGGGGCTCTGGAGCAAGTTGGGCAGGCAGAGACCTTGCAGAGAGCAGCAGGGCAGGGAGCTCTGCTGAACTCCCTAAATGGCAGTGAGGCTGAGATGATGGATGTGGGGGAGCTGGAGAGCAGCGAGCATCCCGAGAGCTCAGCAGCAGCATCTGGGCTCCAAGGCTGCTGGGGAAGTGTAGGAGGGAAGGGCAGCAGCAGAAGGAATGAGGGACTTGAGACAAGCAGGTTTGGACATGCTGCAGAATGGCTTTGTGGGGATTTGGCTGGAGATCAGCACTGGCTGTGAGACACGTTAGGGGCAGGGAGAGAACAGTGATCTAAACCCACTGCCATGGCATCCAAAAGGCCAGGGGAGGCAGTGGCACCCCAGAACACCTTGATGTCAAACATGTGGATGCCAGCTGGGAATGTAGTCACATTTCCAGGGAAGTGAGAAGGTGGGGAGAGCTCGGAAATGTGGGACATGGTCTCTCCCAGTTCCCTTTGCATTCCCAATCCACAGCCAAGCTGCTGCATCAGTTTGACTTTTCCTACCAGGTCCCAGTTAAGAGCATTGATAAAATTCTTGAGGCATCAAAGGGGGCAAGTGTGGATGATTGATCTGAGCACTGTGTTCTACTCTTTCCAGACCTCCTTGCTGTGCTCCACTGGCGGGGAAATGAAGAAGAGACAATTGGGAAAATCTTTAATCCCCCGTCTACGCAAGGCAGGAATTCCCCCTGTGGGCAGTGCTGCTGGGTCTGTGCACAGCTCTCCAAAGATGGAATTGCAGGAGTCCCAGGAGATGAGGTAAGCCAAGGTGTCTGCTGCTCCAGTGTGCTCTTCAACTCACTCTTCCCATCTCCTGTGGTGATTTGGCACAGTCTCCCATGTATTTAGGCAAACCTCTGAATATTCCGCATTTTGCCCATCCAATGTCAAACCCAAGAGCAACGCCCCAAGAGCAGAGGTGGTGCTGGGGAAGAGGAGGCAGGGCTTCAAAGTGTCTCAGGATGGGTCCCCAGCTGGACTTGGCTGTTATTTCAGCCAGAGCTTGCCCAGTTCTGTGTGATTCCAGCAACTGAAAGCTTAAGGACAATAAATCATCTTTGGGATTATGTTTTGCAATTCCTCCTTCATCACAGGGACCATGCTTAGAAGGTTTGCCTGCTTGCATGGTACATCCATTCCCTCCCTTCTCTTTCTAGCTCCTCATATGTTCCTTTGTCCTCCATTTTCTCCAGGCCAAGACCCAGCACCAGAAGCCAAGAGAAGAGCCCGGAGTATGCAGGTAGGCACAGGGCTCCAGTGTACTTTTCACCTCACTCTTCGCATCTCCTGTGGTGATTTGGCACAGTCAGCTGTCCCACGTATTTAGGTGAACTTTTCTGTATTCCACATTTTGTCCAAAAGTGGCCTTTCTAGTCTTCACACTGAGTTGACATTTGGAAATCTTGGTTAACACCCATTCATTTAAAGGTATCTTTAAATGTATTTCAATTTCCTAATGGGCTCAGAGGACTCTCCCAGAGCCCAGTCCCTAGGAGTGTTCTCTGGTGGTGCAGTGAAAATTCCTCCAGTGTTAATTTTTGAGTGGAAGGAGCTGGAGGGATACCTTGGGGTCTTGGATAAGCTGGGCAGGAAACGGATACATTCCTCTCCATCCTGCACATCCCTTTTACCTCCTTGCAGCCTTTCTAGTGCCAAATGGGGAATGGAAAAATAAGCCAATTAGCATGAAATGAGAAATGTTTCCACTCCTTCCGACTGCCCTTGAAGGAGAAAACCATTCCTTGGGGTAGTTTCTGATCTGAATCCCTTGAGAGTTGAAGGAGATTCCTGTATATTGCCTGGTTTTGCACTGGGAGGAATAGGGAAACCTCCTATGATGGAAAGTCCTTTTGAATTTTCCAGTGAAGGAGAAGGAGACTTCCAAATGGCTGCAGCCTAGGCAGGGTGTGAGTTTGTCATCCTCTGACAGCACAAGCCCAAAGCCACCTGTGGCAGGTTCCCAATGACAAATCTCTTCCCCAGCTGTCTCTGCCTGTGTCAGTGCTGCAGGCTGAGGCTGGGGAGGAGATGCCTCCTGCCTTGTCCCTGTCCCTGCCTTGCCTGATCCCTGACAAGTGGAATTGTGCCAGGCAAAATGCAGTCTCTGGCACCTCTGGGTCATCCACTGCTTTCAAGCTGTAAGCTTCAATGACACTGTTGTAGTTCCTTTGACATCTCTGGTTGTGTAATGATAGGAGAGATGAGACTTGGAGAAGTAATTCTGCCGATGCAGAAAAAGGGATCAGATCCCCTGGTCCCTTTGCTCAGGGTTAGTTCTGCCAAATGCTGGGTATGGCACCTTTGGAATGACTCCTTCATTGCTGGAATGCATCTGCAATGCTGAATGCAGCAAGGGAGTAGTATCACTCATCAATGTCGTTGCCAATTTTGCTGTATGAATTCTGGACTAGGAATGAACCATCTCATTAATCCATCACTGTCTCTCTTTTGTTACTGACCGGGATGTTTTATAGCAGGAAACAAATCCAGTTTTAAGAGAGCGGTATTCCTCACTAATGGCCTGTATACCACATGGGTTTATTCTTGGTGAAACTATGTAAAAACTTAGTTCTCTTACTTCCAACAGTTCAGTTGGAGAATATATCAGAATGACCTGCCCTGTACTATTTCCACTGAGAAAAATTTGAATTGATAGTATTAGCCAAGATCAGAAATGTTTTGAGGCAGATCATGTTTATGTAGGTTTTGGGTTTTATGATGGTAGTTTGTTGACTGCATGAAAGAAATCAGGAAGAAAAACCCATGGAGCAATGAAGCACAGCAAAAGTGGCAATTTCCAATTGAATGGCCAGTTTATGCCCTGCAAATGCAGACTCCTTGAGTACTGGGGACATGTAACCTGGATTGCAAAGCTTCTTCCAACATGAGGTGCCATTGTTCATGTGCCAGCACTTCCTCTGTTGTGAAGAGAAAGAAAAGTAATGAAGCAATAAAACCCAACCTAGAACTGAGTGGGAGTTACTGAAACAAAGGCCATGAACACTAACTTGGAAAGCAATTACTTCTGAGTTGTAATTGTCAAATTCTGTTGACCACTGTGGGTTGCCCACAGTTTAGAAGGAAAGGGATTTCAAAGTAGTGGATGGGTAATGAACAACACATAAGCAAAGTTGTAGAAGCTTTCTCTCCTGGTTTGCCAGCTCCATACATTTCAAAGGAATTCTAGTGATGGTAGTTGCATGAAAAGAAAAAGCAGAGAGATCTTCTGAATAATGAAAACACCCCTTGCATGCCTCACCCATTAGATGGATTGATTGTAAAGGTGGGAATTCACCGAACTCACTTCTTCCCTTGTGAGCGTGGCTCAGCCTCACACAGAGGTGAGGTGGGAGCTGGGCCGCTCTCTGTTGGGAGGAAGGGTCTTGTGGCAGCCCAGAGAGGCTGTGCACATTGGCAGGGAACAGCTGTGCCCTGCATGTGCCCCTGCAATGAGCTGTGCTGCTGGCAGTGCCCCGTGGAACTGTAGGGCTGCTCAGCTGTGGGGCAGGGAGAGGAGCAGCAGGGTGCATGTGCAGCTGAGCCATGGCTGGAGAGCACAGGGCTCTGGGCTCCCTGCTGTCCCAGGGCAGCCCAGAGGCCAGGCTGTTCCTGTGGCAGCTCTGTGGAAGTGGGGCAGGGTTTTCCCCCTGGCCTGCTTCAAGCTGCTGGTGGCAGGAGCATGTTTCCCTGTGCAGCTATTTAGAAGCTTCCAAGGAATCTGTCCCATGAAATACGGAGCTTCAGATGATTTAGATTTACTTTGTGGACTCTCTTATATTTTATGTCTCCACTTTGCAGCTCTGACTGGCTATCCTCTTGCCAAGAGGTTTTCCCTGGCAAGTCCCTCGATGCTCCTTCCCTCCAAGCCGTTGCCTCCCATCCAGAGGAGCTCTCCTTCTGCCACACCAAGCAAGATGTGCAGCGGAGAGCAGGAGACTGGGAATGCTGGCAACGGCTGGGATGAGGAGAGTAGAAAAAGCCAGGAGCTCAGAGCAGAGGGAAAAGGAAGAGAGGTAAGGAGACCAAGCTAAGTCCTTTGTGCTAAATTTTCATATCATGTGCTGTCAGCAGAGCTCTGAGACCTCTTCCCTGACAGGAACTGACCCTTTCACTGAATTTTGAACAGGTCCTGGCTTGGCTCTTTGGCTGGGCCAGAAATGATGGGATACTAAGCATGGGTGTGCATCTGCCCCTGCTGCCTCCACCCCCATTCCTGGCCATGGCATGGGGGCTCTGGAGCAAGTTGGGCAGGCAGAGACCTTGCAGAGAGCAGCAGGGCAGGGAGCTCTGCTGAACTCCCTAAATGGCAGTGAGGCTGAGATGATGGATGTGGGGGAGCTGGAGAGCAGCGAGCATCCCGAGAGCTCAGCAGCAGCATCTGGGCTCCAAGGCTGCTGGGGAAGTGTAGGAGGGAAGGGCAGCAGCAGAAGGAATGAGGGACTTGAGACAAGCAGGTTTGGACATGCTGCAGAATGGCTTTGTGGGGATTTGGCTGGAGATCAGCACTGGCTGTGAGACACGTTAGGGGCAGGGAGAGAACAGTGATCTAAACCCACTGCCATGGCATCCAAAAGGCCAGGGGAGGCAGTGGCACCCCAGAACACCTTGATGTCAAACATGTGGATGCCAGCTGGGAATGTAGTCACATTTCCAGGGAAGTGAGAAGGTGGGGAGAGCTCGGAAATGTGGGACATGGTCTCTCCCAGTTCCCTTTGCATTCCCAATCCACAGCCAAGCTGCTGCATCAGTTTGACTTTTCCTACCAGGTCCCAGTTAAGAGCATTGATAAAATTCTTGAGGCATCAAAGGGGGCAAGTGTGGATGATTGATCTGAGCACTGTGTTCTACTCTTTCCAGACCTCCTTGCTGTGCTCCACTGGCGGGGAAATGAAGAAGAGACAATTGGGAAAATCTTTAATCCCCCGTCTACGCAAGGCAGGAATTCCCCCTGTGGGCAGTGCTGCTGGGTCTGTGCACAGCTCTCCAAAGATGGAATTGCAGGAGTCCCAGGAGATGAGGTAAGCCAAGGTGTCTGCTGCTCCAGTGTGCTCTTCAACTCACTCTTCCCATCTCCTGTGGTGATTTGGCACAGTCTCCCATGTATTTAGGCAAACCTCTGAATATTCCGCATTTTGCCCATCCAATGTCAAACCCAAGAGCAACGCCCCAAGAGCAGAGGTGGTGCTGGGGAAGAGGAGGCAGGGCTTCAAAGTGTCTCAGGATGGGTCCCCAGCTGGACTTGGCTGTTATTTCAGCCAGAGCTTGCCCAGTTCTGTGTGATTCCAGCAACTGAAAGCTTAAGGACAATAAATCATATTTGGGTTTATGTGTTACAATTCCTCCTTCATCACAGTGACCATGCTAAGAAGGTTTGCCTCCTTGCATGTGTCCTGGTTTAGGGCAAGTTTGGGAGATAACCCCCAAAGGGGCTTCTCTACAAAAGCAGATTCAATTGCCCCTCCCCCCTCCAACCGGTTCAGGAGAAAATATCTCCTTGGAGAAAAGTGGAAAGAAACCTGTTTATTAAACAATAGAAACCAAACAATATTAACAATAAAACTTCTCACTGCTCCAAAGAAAGCAAACTCAGAACAGTCCCCTCCCCAGGTTGCAGCTCGGCTCACTCAGTCTCTGATCAGTCTCTCTGGTGCTGGAAACGCCGTGGCCCAGGCCCGGCCAGGGGGGCGACAGGTGGAGCTGCCAGTGCTCTTCTGGGTGTTCAGTCCAGAGCAGGCTTGAACAGGTCCAAGAAAAAAGGAAAAAAATCACAATGCAGAGAACTTCTTTGCCTCAGCTAGCTGAAACTAACTAAAAGCAAGAAAAAGGGAAAAAAGGAGCTCTGTCCGGCTGTCTGTCCATCCGCAGACAACACAGTCCAGGAGCAGGAATGTGGAGGAGTGAGAGTAGTCTGAAAACAAACTGCGCGCTTCTTCCCTCCCCTCCTCACTGTCTGGAAGAGAGTCTTAAAGGTGTAAAAATTATTATTCAGTATAAACAGAACAAGACGATTGGGGATAAAAGCATCATATAGTCAACCCAGGACAGCATGGTACACCCATTCTCTCCCTTCTCCTTCTAGCTCCTCATATGTTCTTTTGTTCTCCATTTTCTCCAGCGCAAGACCCAGCAGCAGAAGCCAAGAGAAGACCCCAGAGTATGCAGGTATGTACAGGGATGTCTGTCCGAAAGTGGCCTTTCTAGTCTTGACACGGAAGTGACATTTGGAAAGCTTGGTTAAGCCCATTTATGTAAAGATATCTTTACATTTATTTCAATTTCCTAATGGGCTCAGAGGACTCTCCCAGAGCCCAGTCCCTGGGAGTGTTCTCTGGTGGTGCAGTGAAAACTCCTCCAGTGTTAATTGTTGATTGACAGGAGCTGAAAGGGTACCTTGGGCTCCTGGATGTGCTGTGCAGGAAGAGGAAACATTCCTCTCCTTCTTGGTCATGCCTTTTATCTCCCTGCAGCCTTTCTAGTTCCAAACTCAGAATGGAAAAACAAGCCAATTAGCATGAAATGAGAAATGTTTCCACTCCTTCCGACTGCCCTTGAAGGAGAAAATCATTCCTTGGGGTAATTTCTGATCTGAACCGTGTGAGATTTGCTGGAGATTCATGGATATTGCCTAATTTTGCACTGGGAGGAATAGGGAAACCTCCTATGATGGAAAGTCCTTTTGAATTTTCCAGTGAAGGAGAAGGAGACTTCCAAATGGCTGCAGCCTAGGCAGGGTGTGAGTTTGTCATCCTCTGATAGCACAAGCCCAAAGCCACCTGTGGCAGGTTCCCAATGACAAATCTCTTCCCCGGCTGTCTCTGCC
The DNA here is from genome assembly GCF_036417665.1 of Passer domesticus. Lineage (NCBI taxonomy): Eukaryota > Metazoa > Chordata > Aves > Passeriformes > Passeridae > Passer > Passer domesticus. Next base: position 2,647,701 of record NC_087482.1, on the reverse strand, counting down.
TGTGTCAGTGCTGCAGGCTGAGGCTGGGGAGGAGGTGCCTCCTGCCTTGTCCCTGTCCCTGCCTTGCCTGATCCCTGACAAGTGGAATTGTGCCAGACAAAATGCAGTCTCTGGCACCTCTGGGTCATCCACTGCTTTCAAGCTGTAAGCTTCAATGACACTGTTGTAGTTCCTTTGACATCTCTGGTTGTGTAATGATAGGAGAGATGAGACTTGGAGAAGTAATTCTGCTGATGCAGAAAAAGGGATCAGATCCCCTGGTCCCTTTGCTCAGGGTTTGTTCTGCCACATCCTGAGTATGGCACCTTTGGAATAACTCCTTAATTGTGTATATGCAACTGCAATGCTTACTGCAGCTAGGCAGCGGTAGTCCTCAGTAAGTAAATGACATTTTTTCTGGATTAATTCTGGACTATAAATCACTTCTGTCATTCATCCTTTCCGGTCTTTCTTTTGTTACTGACCCAATCATTTAGCAGGGTGATAGAATCCAGTTTTAAGACAGGTATACCTCTCATAGTGCTTGACTGCTACATGATTTTATCCTCTGTGAAACCATGTGAAGAATTAGTTCTCCTAGTTCTACCAGCTCTGTTGGGAAGTGTTTCAGAATGACCGGCCATCAGCTATTTCTATTAAGGACATTTTGAATTGTCAATATCAGCCAAGATCAAAATTATTTTGAGATAGGTCATGTTTATTTGGGTTTGGATGTCTCTGCTGAAGAGAAAGCAGAGAAGAAACCCCTGGAACAAGGAAGGAGAGCAAAAGTGGAACTTTTGGATGAACACTTTGTTCCCTGCAAATACAGGATTGCAGAATGCTGGGCACATCTAATGAGGAAAGCAAAGCTTCTTTTGCTTCCAACACGTGGTGCCAGAGATTTACAGGAACCTTTGCTTCCATTCCCAGGCCTCTCACTGAGTCAGGCCAAGGAGACAGATCATCCCAGCAGTCCTGGTCTTAGGAGTGACAAGGAGCGGAGGGACATCTTTGGAAAGGTAAGGGATAAGAACAGGGATGAGCAGACTTCCTTTCCAGTGGCTGTTTAGTGCTTGGCCCAAAATGCCACTGAAAATCATAATCTTCCACTCCTTGGGGGATGGGGATTCTCTTGGGAATGTATTTGACAGCTACAGAGCAATTGCTTGGCTATTTCCAGTAGTGCCAAGGTGACTGGTTTGGAGATGGTGCTAAGGTCACGCCAGAAGCATTCTGTATGTGCAAAGGCTGGTTTAGAGAAGTTCTGAATGGCAGATCATGCTAGACATCAGTGAATGTGGGAGAAGTGCATCCTTGGATGCAGAGAAGCAAAGACTCTAATGTTGAGTGTAAGCAAGGCTGCAAACTAAAATGGGAGAGTTTGCTTTTTCCTGGTTACCTTTGTGGCTGTATCTCACAGCCCTCTCATTCTCAAGTTTTCTGCTCATTAACATCAGCATTTGTGCAACTTGTTTTCACAAGACTCCTCCTTTTGGTCTGCTGGCCTCAGAGACCAAGTCCTTCAGAGCTGAGTCCTTCAGAAGCCAGGAAGTGAGAAACAGCTGCAATTCCTGGCCATGAGTGTTAAGCAACAGTCATTCCCCCTCCTTGCTGGGTATTGCACATGGTTTTCGTTCTTCTGCCATGGCCTGTAGGAACTGCACTGCCTGCTCACTGTCATGTGAGCTCTTCATCTGTCTTGGAGCACTCCTATGACTTTCATGCTTCAAGCAGGGCTTCCTGACATAGGTTGCAGTTGCAGCAGTGTGAGGTTGTGGCAGTGAAGTGTTCCACCTCACTGTGTGTAATTGCCAAGGCGAGCATGGGAGACATTCCTCTGAAACTATTGGAATGGATATGGAGCTGCATGGAAGACTGTGGCACTCTGTGCACTCTGTGCTCCTGATGAGGTGTTGTGTCTGCTTGGTGTGTCTCTGCTTACAGTCTGTGATGTGTTTCCATTGCACCTAGACCCGCGCTGAATTGTGCAGGTTGGCTAAAGAGAACTTAGAGCAGAAGAAAATGGAGATTTTGATGGAAGAGATGAAGAGGAGACAAAATGAGAAATCATTGCAGCTTCCTCCAGAGACATTTGAGCCTGGAGATGCAGCTGAAGCAAGTAAGTGGTGGCAACACTTGTAGTGGTCCTTTTTGACCACTTGCTTGCCCTTTGCACAATGTTGCAATCAGACTGGGGGGGCTGTTCTGCTTGCATCTGAGTAAGAAGCTTGCATTAGGATTTAATTCTGTTTCCCAAAGAAAAATAGAGAGACATGAAGTGTCTTGCCCATGGCCTCATTGAGTCAGTAACAGAATATTAGCTTCCCACCTCCACTTGTAAAGTCTTTCAGAGTAGAAAATTCTGTCTTGCAAAGTACACTGGGGCTTCAGACTCTCTCCTGGAGAGCAGCCTCCAGGGAAGGTGAGGCCAAAAGGATGCTTTTCAACCAGGCTGCAACCTGGAAGGAACTAAATTCCATTCCTTCTGATGAAAACACCAGAGATCCTTCTCCTGCCGCTCCCTGCTGAGGAGCTGGCGCTGTAGAGCTGTGCTGAAGCCCCAGGCAGTGCTTGTGTTTTCGTCCCAGGAGCAAGCAGCGTTCCCAACTGAATCCTGGCTGAGGGGCTCAGCCTGCAGGGCTGTGAGTGCTGCCCGAGGGCGGCAGCGGGGCCCTCAGGGGCAGCACTCAGCCCGAGGGCATCACACCAGGCTATCTGCACTTTGGTAACTTCCCTGCCTGCCTCTGGAACAGAAGAACAAAAGCAAAGCAATACTCTGGGTTTTCTTTGTTTCTTAGGAGAAGCGTCACTGCAGTTTGCTTTTAAACTAGAAGAGGGAAGATTTACATTAGATATTAAGGAGATTTTTTTTTTTTAAATGAAGGGGATGAAAAGCTGGCAGGATTTGCCAAGGGAAGCTGTTGTTGGTCTATCCTTGAAGGTGTTCAAGGCCAGTTTACGTAGGGCTCTGAGAAACCTGATCTAGACAACGTCCCTGCTCACAGGGGTTGGACTAGATGGTGGTTAAAGGTGCCTTCCAGCCCAAACTCCTCTGGGATTCTGTGATCACTGTCCCATGTTAGTGTGCCATTGTTATACTTGTAGTTCTTTGGGACAACAAAGAATGTTACCCAGCTCTAGCAACTTCTCTGGCCTTTTCCATCGTCACCCCGTCCAGCACTCTCCACTTACAGGCTCCTCTTTGGTGCCTGCAGGCTTCAGCCTACCACCTATCAATGGCACAGCTCCCAGTGTACAGAGAAAAGACCCTGGTAGCGCCATGAAGAAAACGGTCGTGAGAAAGCAGGACACGGTGCCCTTACAGCCCAGTACGCCCACCCTCCATGGAGATGGCAGCTTCCCACGCAGCTCCTCGGGTAAGCCTGCTCCATGGCAGCATTTTCCTGCAGGGGTTTGTCCTTGCAAAAGGAGCACAAACTGCCTCCTGCCTCAGCCAGCACAGCCGGGATCTTGGGTTCATAGTGTGTCCTGAGAATGAACAGCAAATCTACTTTGGAGTTACTCCAGCTTGGTAGTCTAGAATATTTGCAGTCAATGGAAACAGAGGCACTGTCAGGTGTGAAGGGTCAGGTGTGGCTGTTCCCTGGTTGTTGCTCCCTGGGGATTGAGCTGGGCCCAGCAGGGCTGGGTTCTTCAGGCTTGGCTTGGTGCTGTCACGAGGCAGCTGCAGGTCTCTCCTCAGGGACTTGCCGAGAGCCCCTGTCCTCAGGGCTGTGGGAAATCAGGGTGCTGAGACAAGAGGGGCACCTGAGGGGTTCCCTCCTGGGCTGGCCAGTCCTGCTGTTGGCACTGCCTGGCAGGGAGTGGGAGCTCTGCGGCCTCAGGAACCTGCCGCTGGCTGTGGCACCTGTGGCACTTGGAGCTGGGGCTGTGGGGCAATTGTCAGGTTTAGCCTGGAGCTGTGCTCAGCTGGGGAGGCTGAGAGAAAGCAGGGAGCCCCAGGATCCAGAGAGCAGGGAAGTCCTTGCAGTGACCTCGCAGACAGCCACTGGTGCCCTGCGCCGAGAGGAGCCGCTCCGTGGGCTCAGGCAGAAGGACAGAGCCTTTTTGGACCCACAGCAGGCCTTGCAGGAGGCACTGTCCTTGCTGGGCAGTGATGACTGGTAAGAAAGGCCCCATCACTCTGTGTCCCTCTTGGTGTTAAGGTCGGTCAGAAGCGAGTCTTGCTGGTGCCTCTGAGCCCCGAGAGCCCAGAGGGCCAAAGGGCACTGCTGAAACCACTGTGGAGCTGTGAGAGGATAAAGAGTGGAGAGCAGCCTTTTCTTGGCCTTGCTCTGCAGCACTGCTCCAACTGCAGCAGGTCCATGCTGTTTCCTGGCTTTGGCTGCTGCTCCATGGAGCTGCAAAGGAAATGCTGAGGGAAGAGAGAAAGCTGTGGGACGAGATGCTTTGCTGGCTGAAGGCAGAAGCAGGATGGCAGCAGTTTTGAGTGTAGAGATTTGGGTGCCTTGGGCCACTGGCCCAGTGGGACTGAGTAAGATTCCTCTCTGCTCCCACTGCTGACAGCAATGGCAGGGACTCCTGCATGTGAGTCCCAGAAGCTGCTCCAGGCAGCTCCTCTTTTTGAGAAATGGACTGAGTTGTGCCTTCAAGTCCTTCTGCCTACCATTACTCCTGAAGGGCTCATGGCAGAAGAGAAGGAAAGAGAAATAAAATCCTCTGGGAATCTTGCACTTTTGCAATTCAACTTTTCCTTCTCAAGGAATCATACGGGCTTGAGATGTTTTGTCAATACTCACAATGTGTCCCAAAACTCTACACAGACAGAAGGAGGCCCAGAGGTGATACCCTTCCAAATGTTAGGTGATATTGGTTGTCTTTTTGATGTCTGGGTTAGCATCCACTCACTGGTGGATGCTTCATTCTCACAGGGAATGAAAAATTTCACAGCATGAAAAATTAGCCACGTTGCATCTCCTTGTGCAGTCTTCTTTGCTTTGCCCTTTCTCTTCTGCTTTCTCTTCCCCATTTCTCTTTGATGCCCTGGGAGGTGCAGAGAGCTTCTGCAGGTGTGGGGGTCCTGATGACACTCAGGGGTGCCCATGGGATCAGTTGCCAGCCCTGGCTGCAGCCCTGATGCCTCACACACCTTCCTGTAGCTGAGGGCCTGCACAAAGCAAGTGCTGAGAGATGGAGTTGTTTGCACCTTTTCAATAACACTTTGCTGTTGTGGGCATTGTTTTAGGTCGGAGTGTTCTGGGAAAAGCCAGAGTTTTAACAGTTCTTGCCCAGCGGTGGAATCTTAATCTTCTGGGACATCCTGCTGTTTTTTGGGGAACGTGTGAGGTGGAGTGGGTGACACACAGTCCTCGATTGTAGAGTGGAAACTCAGCTCCAGAGTGCCAGTGCAGACTCTCAGTGCTGAACTGCCTGCTGGGGCTGCCAAAGAAGGAAAATGTCCCAGTAACAACCCAATGGGACTGTGTCTCAGGGACAGGTACAGGGAGGTGACAAGAACCAGCAGCATGGCCTGGCCTCACAGCTTCTAGGAAGCAGTGATGACAGAGGGACTTAATAGCAGAGATTTTCAGAAAGGTCACAAATGAAGACTCTGAAAGCCCTCTCTTTGCCTCTTGGATTTGTGTATGCTTTTGACAGCCACAGCATCCTGTGGCAATGTGTTCCATGATTTCATTAAGTACTCCTTGAAAAGCACCTGCCATGCTTTGACTGAGCTGCCAGCCTGGTGATTTGAAAGGGTGCTGCCAAGTGCTTGGGTAGAGAGAAAAATCAATCTTTTTTGTACTTGCCTTTCAGGGAACGGAAGAAGAAGGGACTCTTGAACATCACACTGCTGGCTGAGTCCCATTCAGAAGTCCTGCTCTGTCGGCTTTGTGAGATTTGCTTGGCAGTTACCAGAGAGGTGAGAACATTGCTCTGAATTGTCCCCCATACTCGATACACGGCTTGTAGAGTAGAATATGTGCTTGTTCATCTCCATGTGTGCTCAGGGACTGCCTTCATTCTGGTTTTAGACCTTCTATTTCTAGTGTCTGTCAGCTATCTGTAGGATCTGTGTGTACATGTAGCTGTATTTACTGGCAGGTCGGGTATCTGACACTTGTCTGCGAGTGAGGTACCATTATAATGCAAGGCAGAAAAGAGACACTAATAACATGATATGCCAGATTCCCAATCTCTGCCCAAGCTGTAATTGAACACTGCAAATGAGTCTGTAGACCTGAGCCTGTGTTTTCTGTTTTCTGCCTGGGTGCTTCAACTACAGGTGTTGCTTTTTTGAACAGGAGCATCTGACTGTTTTATCTTTATGCCTTGTGCCTTTATGGTTTGAAAGCAGCCCTTTCTTTATTTTGCTTCTATGTTTTTCAAATAAAAGGGCCTAAAATCAAAGCAGTAGACATTATAGAAGGTTTAAGTGGAACACTTTAGTGAAGCCTATTTTTCATGCCTGCAGTAAGAAGGTGTGTGGGCAGAAACTGGTGCCAGAGTAAGTGTCTTTCATGCTTGGGCTCTTCTGCTCCTACTGTGCTTTTATACACAGTGGGACGTGTTGTGATTTCCTGGGAGTCTTGTCTAAGGAAACTGGTTTTCTTTGCAAGGTGATGCTTATGTTTCCCCTCATGACTTCCCCAGGTGACCAACCTCCGGTCCAACGTGTCCTGCTCTGCAGTTGTCACTCTGGGAGAGCTCTTTGCGATCTTGGGGAAGGACATGGACTCCGAGGTGGATCAGATTGCTACAGTCCTTCTCCACATGTTGCGGAACTCCCCAGAGTTTATTCAGAAGGCAGCCTGTCAGAGCCTGGGCATGATGGTAGAGAACGTGATTCCTACACGAGCAATGACTGCTCTCATGGACAATGGAGTCAAGTAGGTTCTTCTTCTTTCTGTGATATTCTTGACCTTCTAGTGTGTGGGTGAGGGAAGGGATGACAGAGAGAACAGGAATGGTGGAAGGGAAGGGCCCTGTATCCTGCATCTCCTGTGGACTCAGTGACTTGATTCTCTGATCAACCTCATTTCTCCTTTCTGAGAAATAAGGAGGGTACTTGCTGGGGCATGGAGCACATCAGGGAGAATGTGCTGGGTGTGGCACAGCCTGCACAGCAGATGCAGCTCCTGCCAAAAGGAGTCTTGTGTGACTGTCCTGGCCTTAGAGCTGTGTTTTCTATTCAAACTGATGTTTCATGTTAGCCCTGAGATGATGAAGCACTTTCCAGGCACCCTCACTGGCTGAGTGCCATGTGACAGCTGAAGCAAATGCTGCCTGAAGTGTTGGTGCTGGGCCTGATAGTTCCCAAGAGACAGTCTCTAGAATAGGACAAGCTGTCTGAACTGACTGCCACCCTTTCCTCAGCTTTGGAATATGGTAAAGCACTCAGACGTATCCCTTGCCAAGCTTTACAAAAGAAACAGGCTGCATTGCTGGGTGTTCCTCAACTTCACGGCCCACGGCGTGTTTTCTCTGCATTTGTGTTTTCCCAGGGGTCTGCAGATTTGGGGATGAATGGGTGGAAAGAGCCTCATCCTGCTGCAGCTCTGGGTAGTGGGTGCCCTCTGATGGGTCAGCACGAATTGTCCTTAATTTCTAAATAATTCATATGTAACCTATTACTTTAATCTTTCTCCGAGTAAACTTTGGGAAAGAAATTGAGCATCCAATAGTGCAGGGAGACTGAATGCTTCCCTTTTCCATGCAGACAGCCCATCTGTACAATGCTAACTTTGTGTTTATCTGAGGACAGAACCTTCTACATGTGTCTGCAGCTGCAGGGAGAAGCCAGGCTCCTTCCCCCAGCAAGGACAGGGAGCAGGCTGTGGCCAAGGCCTGTGCTGCTGCTGCTCCTTCTCCCTGTGTCCCAGGGTTTGCTCTCTCCTTCCCAGGAGCTGCTACGTCCCGGCACGGAAGTGTACGGCCGAACTCCTCCTGTCCTTGATGGAGAAAATGGGAGTCACGAAGCTGGCAGGCACACCCAGGGCTGAGAGGCTGGCACAGGTGGCAGGGACACTCGCTCAGGACAGTCACAAGGACACGAGGTAATGATCTTCTTTCACCTCCTAAAACAGGAAAACCGTTTTGTGTTTGGCTTTAAGCTAAAACCAGAAAGAGTGGAAACTCAAGGCAATAATAAGTGACCTCACAGTGTGGCTAAGGGGCATAGAATCATGAAATATGCAGAGTTGGAGGGGAGCCATGTAGATCATCCAGTCCAGCTCCCGGCCATGTGCAGGACAGCCCAAGAGTCACTCCACGTGCCTGAGAGCATTGTCCAAACGCTTCTTGAGCTCTGTCAGGCTTGGTGCTGTGACCACTGCTCTGGGTTGTCTGGGGAAATGACTGTACTGGGTAACCTGAGGTTGGCAGCAAGGAGCATTGCCAGCTCCCTGTGACTTGCGAGATTCTTTACTGAGATTACAAGAGCTCTGATTAGCCAGTCCAACAGTTTTGTTTAGCCTTAGGCGCACAAGAGAAAGCCAAGTGTAGGCTAATGTTCATCACTGAAGGATCCCAAACATCTGTTTCTCATTAACTTAAGACTTCCCTAGAAATATTTTAGAGGTCTTTAGCCAATGTATTCAGTCTTTCTAAACCTCTTCTGCAGATTTCTAGAGTGCTATTATCTGTGGCTCAGTGACCTCCAAATTTCTTCTTGAAGACAATTGTGGTTTCCTAGTGGCAAAATCACCCCAAGCCACCAAAATCCCCTTCCTTTGATGGTGAAATTCCCATTAATAGCTGCCAAGAACACCAGAGCAACTGGCTGCCCATGTGTATACAGATAGTATAGAATAGTCAAAAGCAAGGATGAGGTGTTTTGTCCTGGCTTCCCTGCCAGTTAAAGGAAGGAAAATGTATGTGCAAGGGCAGCAGAACACTGCTAATAGGCTCTGACAACAAAGCAGATGTGTTTCCCTTGTTGCCTGGGATCCTTTGATCCCACAGAAGCACACCCTCAGTTTCAGAGAGAAATGGTATTTTTCTGTTGGCCCACATTCTCCTCTTGCCTCTTGTGTTCAGCTGACAGCACTGTGCAGTGTCAAGTGAGGTAAATCCCCCTCTTTGCTGAGTCTAGGTAACGCCTTCTCATGCAAACATTGCACCCGATGAGTTTAAGGCATCAGCCTCTTCTGTTAACACTTTTCCTTTGTTCACTTTTCTTTTGTTTCCTTCCTTCCTTCCTTAGGCATTATGGACAGGAGATGGTGAAGATGTTGCTTAGTAATCAAAAATTTAAAAAGCTTTTGGAACAATCTCTTTCCACGCATGACCTGGAAGATATCCTGAAGAGAATTAAGAAGAAAGTAAGTGCTTGGCAGGACAAATGTCTCCTTTGTGCAAGTATTGCCACTGCTAATAGGAGATCAAATATACCCAATGTGTCTGTATCTCATTCCTCTTTTGCTGAATCATTTTATTCCTGAAAATGAGCTGTTAATCCTCAGCCTGTTCTTCTGCAGACCACACAGGAACTGTATTCTTAGGGGAAAAGTAGGGTTTTGAATACTTTGAATATGGGTCACAAAGAGGAAAGGGAGAGAGGAGAAAATGGGTTTACATTCATGTTTAAGCCCCCACAGCACTCTCCCTACCCTGCCCTCAGTAAAGCAATTAAGTGACAATAGTGCTTCTGAACATAACAGAGTCTTTGCAAAAGAGACTCTAAGTCTCTTAGTACTACCAAGAAAATTTCCAAATATACAAAAGATGTCCAAGTCAATCCTAAATACTACAATTATTTTAGGACTACTGCCCTGCTGTCAAGCCCTGTGGAGCTGGAAGAAGCTTGGTAAATTCAGCAGCATCCAGTGGAAAATCATTTTTTTGATTGGGAGGGATTTTATTCTTTTTATCTACATTACAGAAGGGAGTTTTTCTTTGTGCAGGGGCAGGGAGAGTAAGTGTTGAACCAAATCAACTTCCAACACAATGGGCCAACCCCCAAAGAGTCCAATTTTTTCTGCTGCTTCCTTTAAGACCACTCATTGCCTACCAGTTTGCATAATTCCCATTTATGGTCAAAACTCATAAATTTGGGATTTTAGACAGCAGCTCAGTCTGGTAGCACCCATAACCTGCCTTGGGCTACCAAAAACAAAGAGCTGGCATCACTGAATCTCTGGTCTGTTTATTTCTGTAAGTTAGGAAATGTTTCCCTAGGCCTTGGTAGCAGTGATCCTGGTTCTAACTGGTGTTTTAAAGAGGGAATTTCCTAGTTCTATTCTAAAGATTGATGGGGTTTCTCTGTGTCTCTGTAGGGGATGGAAAACCAGAAGGCTGAACACCCACCTGTGCAGGAGCCGGTGAAGAAGAGGAATGAAGGCTCCAAGGAGCCCCAGGCCACATCACCTCCTAGCAAACGGTACTGAGCACTTTTGCCAGATGTGACAAAGCCCATGACATGCTTCACATGCCTCTTCCTCAGGCACATCTTTCTGATGGAGATGACCAGTGTCAAAGATTGTTTCCTTTCCCTACAAATGCTCTAGGATAAAAAATATCTATTTCTGCATTGTGTTGAACACAGCTTCTCTGGAGGGCTTTCCACAAATACTGGGCGACAAAAAGTCACCCATTGCTTGCAGTTCAGATGATCCAGTGCAGTGGCAAGGGCAGGGCTGTGGAGGCTAGGAGAGGGCCAAGTCTCTGCTGCCTGACTTGAGACAAGTAAATTCAACCAGGGTTTTTTTCATCCAAGTGGAGTCCTTTTTAGATGGGTGTTTTAATGAGAAGTCCCAGTGTAGAGGCAGGATGCCATTCCTCAAACAAGCAGTTCCCTTCCATGAGGTTTGGTCTAGCTGATTGTTGGTTTTCTTACCCTCAAACAGCAGTACCAAGTTTGAGTAGTAAGGAGCAAGACAATTCCTAAGCCATTTTGGTCAACAGGTATCTCAAGGTGGACTTTTTGTCTTGTGATTCCTGCCCTTCCTACAGTTTGCTTGATGGACAGCGTGTTTGGTTTATTTCCCCCTGTGCTGCAATCAGCATTTAAGACAGGAATTTGGTCCTTGCTGTCTCGTCATGCCAGTGGCAGAGCTACTTGTACTGTTTTCCTCTGACAACAGAGGGGGATTTATTTAGCTCTGTCATGCTCAGCAGTGGCAAGAAAGTGACCACATGCCTCAGTAGCATAGCTAGCATCTTCCCATTCTCATGGAAGAGGCAGGTTGATCCAAGAGGATTATTCCCAGTGGGTTTGTTACGCTGTGCATCTAGTTTCTAGGGAAGCAAATGAAATGTGAGCGTAGTTCTGGGATGTCTGATTTCTGTTTTTCTCTCTGTTACTGATTTTCTGGATCATTTAGCTATGCCCCTGTTCATCTGTTCAGATGCATCTGAGCTACTTTTGCAGATTGTCATGCCTGGTTGTAGAGACACTTCTCCAGAGTGATGAGTTTCCTTATTGTAAGACACACACATCCCGTATGAGGAGGCATTTAAACTTGGAAGCAGTGTCTCTCTTTCCCCACAAAGTAACGTGGCCTGTGTGTCTTAGAAGCCATCTGAAGATAGAGCAGATGCATCTCATCCTTGGTTTTGCTGCGTGAGCACTAGAAGAATGTGACTTGCAGATTGTTTCCCATAATGATTGTCATGAGGTCCACGTTGTTCTTCACTTCAGAGCCTCATGATTTTCTAGCTTGAAATCACATCATTAGGAAAGCTCCCCAAGATGTTTGGCTCACAATTAACTGAAGGGATTATCAGAAACAGATCCTAATTTGACTTTGTTTTCCAGGGCAAAGTCTGCCACTGGTGGACACCGCCTACACCGTGCAAGAGCCCAGGTCACATTACCTGCATCTGTGGAAGAAAGGGAGCTGCTCCAGAAGCTTTACCATCTCCTGGAAGCCAAGGCGTTCCAGACACGGATGGAAGGAGTGGCACTCCTCCTAGACCTGTCTAAAACCAGACCCCAGCTGATCTCCACTAACATTGTCCAAGTATGTAGGATATCTTCATTGCTCCTTTCATTTAGCTCCTTTCCCAAGCCTGCGGAAGTAAAGTTAATTCAGTGTGTCTTGGCACTATATCCTGGCTGTTTGGGACAGACTGGCCCTTCTTATCCAGACAAATTAATTGAGCTCCAGGCTTCAGGACAAGTTATTTCAGTCCAGCTGTATTTTTCTGGCAGGTGCCTATTGCTGCTGTTCATCAGATGATGGCAGAATTTTCTGCTGGTGTAACCTCTGCTGTCTCCTACTCCCAGTTGGGTTAAGTGGAGGGAATTGAGCCATTGAAGACATGGCAATTATTTTCTAGAGAAAAAATGGGTTTGCATGGGGAAGAGAAGTATCAGGCTGGGTTGGTTTAAACAAAATGTTTTTAAAATGATACTTCTGTGAACTCCATCTTGTCTTGCACAGGTAAAACTCATTTCCATCCTCGTCCCTATTCCTCTTGGTAAAGATGGTGCTCACCCTTCTTGGGGGGCCTTTTTTTTCTCTTTGGAAAGGAAGAAAACAAATAAGGACAGATCCATCCCTTCTCCTCCCTGTAGCTGCTTTTCCCCTTTTTCCAGAAAAGTGTGCCTGATAATGTGGCTGTCAAGGGACTGAACCTGCTGGAATGAGAGCTGTACAGCACATTATATTTCACAAGTCCACCTGTTAGTCAGAGCAATGGTCTGGATCCTGGAAGAGTTGATCTGAGCCCTGCCCTTCTCCAGACACAGGTTCTGAGACAGAGAAAATAAAACTTAGATCTCCTCCAGCCATAGTTTAGGCAAAATCATAGCTGCCCTCAATACTTGAGGCAACTGTATAAAAAACTGGGCATTGTAAACATCTGCTTCCATACTTGTAAAGCAAAGGTAGTCTTTTGAATTAATAAATGGAATTGATTCAATGATTTATAGGATGAGAGAAACACCATAGGAATTTTTCTGTCCCCACCCAAACCTCTTAAAAACAGATGAAAATCTTTCAAGCAGCATGAGGTTGTGCAACCATTCCAGTGAGTGGCCCACAGGAAAACAGTGAAAATGTGCAAGCAAGGGCTGACCTGAGAGAAAGGATCACTTTCATCTTTTAGATTCCTGAGTGCTCATTTCTACATCGCTTCTTCAAAAAAGGTCATTTTAATCAAGCTTTCATGTTGTTTGTTCTCTTCACAGATTTTTGATTATTTTGGCCTGAGAATCTGTGACACACATAAGAAAGTGAAGCAGAAGGCGCTGGAGGCGCTGGCAGAAATCATAGGACTCCTGCAGGATGCCATGAACCCATTGATGATCCGTTTGGTTGAAGGCATAACAAAGAACCTAAACTCAAAGGATCCTGGGGTTCATGCTGCAGCTATGACGGCTCTGGACCAATCTGTTGTGCATTTAGGTAAGGCTGAGCCCTGGCATGGACTCTCCTCACCTGTGTCTCTGTCTCTCCGACACAAGAGAACGCTGAGTGCCTTGGTAGCTGTTGCTGTCTGTGGAATGCTCCAGCTGACACCCACCAGAAGCTGTGCAGGTGCAGTCCTTATGCACCATCCCCAACTGGCTGGAATGTGCAGCAGCATTTCCCAACAGTCCCAGGAGCCCTTGGCTCTGTGCTGCTGGTCTGAAGAGCAAGTCCTGGACTAGAGCTTTGCTGCAATTCAGAGGCAAAGGGGTTTTGGAGTTTGCTTGGGCCCCGTCTGACTTGCCAAATGAACAGCTTTGCTGTAGGCATGAAGGGACACCGGCCCATCAGAGCTTCTGCACAGCAGCCACCTGGAAGGCTCTACATTATAGGCAGTAGCTGCCTGTTTTCCACCTTTCTTCTTTGTCTTCTTTTTTCAAAGGGGACCATAGGATTCATCAAGTTCATTTCTTTATAACACATGGGTCAAAATCCATCTGTCAATGATGCCTTGTTCCACACGTTGTTTTGCATGGGAGAAGAAGGAAATGGCAAATACCTACAGAGGCAAGGGCAGCTGTAAATTTTTCTGCCACACAGATTGATGTCAGGTCTGAAAATGCCACACTGGGGGAATATGGCTGAACAATGGAGTGTTGAAGAGGCAGGTCTTCAAGGGGAGTTTCCACTTTCTCCACCTCAGCTGCTCTGTGAAGTCAGGGATTACCTGACTCAGTGCCTCTCTGTGTCCCAAGTATGGGCTTCTTCCTTTTGGCTCTGCGATGCAGAACCTTTTCACTGCTTCCATGTGACTGAACTCTTGAGGACCCTGATGTGAAATATTTTAACATAGCTCCTGGTGGAGCAGACAACTTTGGATTTACAAATGTGAAAGGAGAGCTTTTCTTTTGGCGTTTTAAACACCAACAAGTAGGCTGGAAGGAAAGAAGAAAAGGATTAAAAAATCAGCAGAAATGGACTTTATTGTATAAAATGGGGTTGCCCCTGCTTTTTCCCTTGCCACTGTCCTCTCTCCTATGCCCTCAGAAGAGTGAACAGAAACGTGTGTTTCACTTGTAGATGAAGTATCACTGATGAAAGAGCTCTGCCACCAATGGAGACAACTGAGAGGCCAAGCTCTGCTGGATGTCACGGAACGTATCACAGGTACGGCCTCCCCTTCTAAGCCAAGAGGTCTCCGAGGGAGTATTTACAGGGAATGCCAGTGAACAGACAGTAGAGTAGTTCCTCCACATCAGGAGGTGCTGAGCTCTCACTGGGGCCCTTCTCAAGTCCCATAGTGGCCAGTGTCTTTAATTGCATTTAAACTCAAATGAAGTCCAGTTTTTGAATGGGTACCATAACCCTTTTCCTGCTTAGCCAAATTGGTTTTGGGTACTTTCAGGAGCTCTTTCAATGTTGATGACTGCTGGTGGATTAACAGCATAGAGGAAATGAAGTTTCTTCCACCACAGAATAGTAAATGGCTACTACATAACAGTTTGCCTGATCAGGAAACAAGACTGGTCTCCTGAGCATTTCAGGTTTTGATCTTTCAGCCAAATCTGCCATGCAAGGAGTCTGTTGGTAGTCACTTTTTGTCTGTGTTTGATATAGTTCAGTTCAGAAAATAAGCAGAGAGCAGATTCCAGAGGCAATCTGAGAAAACCCTTGTGTTTTGGCTAAATTTCAGTCCCCTATGTAGCCTTTTTCTCTCTCTATGCCCCTATTTCAGTGCACATTTTAAGAAGAAATGCTATTAACATTGGGAGGGGAAATGTCATTAAAATGTGGAGATGCTCAAGTGACAGGGCAAATGCCAGGGCAATGGGTCTGGGTAATTCTCCAAGACACCCTGAGGTTTGAAACAGCTCTTTGTTGGAAGCCACAAAAGCATTCTGCCAAAGACACCAGCTAGTCTCTGGTGGTTCTCATCCAGCTGTCAAGTAGCAGCCATCTCTGGTGGGCTGGAGTTTTGGAGTGTGTTCTAATACTGCCCTTTGCTGTGGGCCATGGAGCAAAGGGGAGAGCCAGATTAGACTTTTGGCCCTTGACATCAAAGTTACAAAAATGGAATAATTGCTTTTATTAGGAATCTCTCAATTGTCTCTCTAGGGTGCATTTCCAAATCTTCTACGTGGGTTTAGACAACTTGTAAATGGAAATAGTAGGCAATTTGACGTTTCATTCATTGTTCATGCAGAAAGAAATTGTGCAATAATTGAGTAAAGGTACAAAGTCTGCCACAGGTACAAGGCTCTGGTTGGAGATATTAGTCCCGAGGGGTTGGTGGTTGTGTTTCAAGGATGATCAGCGGCTTTGCCCATTTCTGGGTTGTGGGGCTGTGTGTGCTGTTTCACTGATCTTGGCCCGAGAGGCTTCCAAGAGGCAAGAGCAGAGGTAGATCCCTGTTTGCATGGAGGCTGGTGGGTAAGCAGCTGTGTCTCTCTCCCGGCAGTGCTTGTGGAATGGGCTCATGCCAGGAGCCCTGAAGCGGTCGAGCGCTACGCCCTGCCCGTGCTCTGGTCCTGCCTGGAGAACAAGGCGCTGCCTGTGCGAAGCGCCAACGTCTGCGCTGTGGTCACCAAGCTGGCCTGTGCCCTCTGCGAGGCACTGGGCAGCCAGATCATTAAGTTTGCTGACAGCACACCTCCACACGTGCAGGAAAACCTCAACAGCCTTCTGGGCTGGTGAAGGTTTGATGTTCTCCAGAAAGCGGACAAATTTCTGAGCTGGACACCACCGGACGTGACTTTTCAGCTGTGCCAGAAATGACAAAATACTAAGGAAGGGTGTGCATCTGCCCCCGCTCTGTTATCAGCATTGCCCTTCCTAGTCATGACATGGGGGGCCTGAAGCAACAGCAGACTGATGACGAGGTAAAGATGAAGTATGGATCAGCCTCAAGTGAATCCAGACAGAGGAAAAGGTGAAGACTAAGCATGGATCAGCCTGAAGCAACTGCAGACTGAGGACAAGGTGAAGACCAAGCATGGATCAGTCTCACACAGAGGTGTGGTGGGAGCTGGGCCGCTCTCTGTTGGGAGGAAGGGTCTTGTGGCAGCCCAGAGAGGCTGTGCACATTGGCAGGGAACATTGGCTTGAATTACACAATGGCTGTACACATTGTGCCCTGCATGTGCCCTGCAATGAGCTGTGCTGCTGGCAGTGCCCCGTGGAGCTGTAGGGCTGCTCAGCTGTGGGGCAGGGAGAGCAGCAGCAGGGTGCATGTGCAGCTGAGCCATGGCTGGAGAGCACAGGGCTCTGGGCTCCCTGCTGTCCCAGGGCAGCCCAGAGGCCAGGCTGTTCCTGTG
Organism: Passer domesticus; assembly: GCF_036417665.1. Taxonomy (NCBI): domain Eukaryota; kingdom Metazoa; phylum Chordata; class Aves; order Passeriformes; family Passeridae; genus Passer; species Passer domesticus. The sequence goes on along the minus strand of NC_087482.1, from coordinate 2,631,089 downwards.
GCAGCTCTGTGGAAGTGGGGCAGGGTTTTCCTCTGGTCTGCTTCAAGTTGCAGCCAGCAGGAGCATGTTTCCCTGTGCAGCTCTTTAGAAATTTCCAAGGAATCTGTCCCATTAAATACGGAGCTTCAGATGCTTTAGGTTTGCATTCCAGGCTCTGTTAAACTTTGTGTCTCCACAGATACGACTGGCTACAGTCTTTCCAAGAAGTTTTCTGTGGACATTTCTGATACTCCCTTACCAAGAAAGTCCTTGCCTCCAGTCCAGAAATGCTCTTTCCTCCAAGATCAGGAAGAAGCTGCCAACTGTCCAAAGAATGTTTCAAGAATAGGATTTAGGCTTTAGGATTATCAAGAATAGGATTCATTAAGAATAGGATTCATCAAGAAAAGTATTCATCAACAATAGGATTCATCAAGAATAGGATTCATCAACTATAGGATTCATCAACAATAGGATTTAGGATTTTGGAATAGGTTTAAGCTTCATAGTTGCAGATGTATCTATGTTCTGATAGTTTTGAATAAATGTGTTTGATTGTATATTTAAATTTTGATGACATATTTTAATTGTATATATTTTATTTTGATGATTTAAAAAAACTTTAATGAATCAATTAAATTTAAATAAACCAAAAGAAGAATGTGACACCAGGATCTCCTGGAGATTATGGGAGTGCAGTGTCTCACCACATCCTTTCTTCACGGGGCCTCTCTTCTTCCTCTTTTGCCATGTTTTCTTTGTGTCACTTGTGCTGCTGTTTTCAACTTGTCATGACAACAGGGCCACACATTGACATGTTTGGGGGACAATGGATCCAAAAGATCCTGTATGGTCAAAAGTTTTCTACCTAGATGAGTTCTGTGCTCACCAAAGGCCTGAGCAAAGAAACAAAGAGAAGTGTGCCCAAATGCCAAAGCTTTGCTCCTTTGCCATCTCGCACAGAGCTGGCTCACAGGTGTCTTCAATCACAATTTCATAGGTAAGAAGAGGTCGTGTATTTCACTGGGAAACGATGCACTGCTTTGGAAAAGTCATCTGTATATAGATTTACCCAGGCCAGCAGTCCAACTTCGTTGTTTGCAACTTGTTTGCAGAAGGATGAGTGGACTGGGAGGCCAATAACGGGTGACAAGGTTTCCTCAAACCTAAAGTGCAGCCTGTGTGCCATTCAGCCCAGAGCTGAGGGATCATTTGTTCCCATGGACCACTGCCTGCCAGGGTAATGAATTCCTGCATAGCTGGAACAAGCAATTCAGGATTCTGCTCCAGAATTGCTTGGTGGGCTGCGTAATCATTGACAATACTCCCTATCCAGAAATTCTTTTGCAGTTTCCTTTCATAGTCTTTTGAAGCTTTTAAAGTTCACATTTCAATTTGCTTTGCCTTAAGGGAAAACACTTCCTGGGCCCAATGCATACTGCAAGCTCTTGACAGCAAAGTCCTCATGGTTGCCAGCTTGTGATGTTACAGAAGAAACTGCGTGTGAATGCGTTAATTAGGTTTTCTGATGGAAAAACTCTATGTCACGTGGCTGCCTGTGTTTGCTTAGCTATGAGTCTAGTCCTGGCCTAGTAAAGCCCAGGCAGGGTGGCATGTTGCAGGGAAAACAAGTCCGTGTGCTTATGGGGTTGCCATCAGCAGCAGAGTGAACGTGTGCTTTGGGGCTTTCTCTGGAGACACAATTAGGGACCTGCTCCATGCCACAATATTCTCTTAGATCTTTCTAAAATATTCTAAAAAGGGCAGTGAAACTTCACATCTCCTTGCAAAGCCACTGTTTGAATAGGGGCATTCTTGTCCCTCCTCAAAGCCATTGCTGTTGCAGACCAGAAACATGAACATCCACAAACAGGAACAATGCGAGGACCTCCAGCTGCTGCTTCAGAGCACTGGGAATGCAGACCTGGGTATTACTAATGTGAACACTTAATTAGCATTTCATTCTCCTTCACAATATCCAGATCTCTGGGTTTTTAGTTTCAGCAGCTGCTGGACTGGCTCTAGGGAAGAACAGTAAATGGGAAACAGCGACTGCCAGCCTTGCAGGGGTGGGGGAAAACCTGGAGTGTCTGCGTCAAAAGATGAATGGGAAGAGTGTAAATGCCAAAGCCAAAGCTTTGTTAGGATAGCAGGATCAGTTCTTTACTGCATGCTTGCATGAAGGTCATGTGGGACCTCCTTTTTGTATCTCATGTAAAAAAGGAGGTCTTAATAATACCATGCTACTTAAACCCACATTGTGATGTAGCTCTGTAGTGGTTCACAATGAAGCAGATTGCATGCTTTGTCACTGCCAGCCCTGGTGACCCTGTGAGGGACTGTAGTGTATGCCATGCCTGTTTTACATCCAAGCAAAGCTTGATTTTGCTTATTAGTATAGAATAAATACAAGAATAGTAAAATGGACAACTAAACTGGCCACTTTGGAGGATATGCTCATGGTTTCACACATCACTCCTATACCGCATGCTCTCAAGGCTTGCACTCATCATGAAATATTTTAATAGAAAAACTCAGATCCCCTCTTACATCTGAATAAAATTGCATCAGATCATCAAGAATTCTGCAGGCAGGAACAAGACAAAAGCCTTCTGACTCTCGCTTTAAGCTGTCCTGGATTTCTGCAGCTCTTTCTGAAAGCTGCTATAGGCAGAGTGTTTGTAGTTGTTTTTATGGGCTTTATGAAAGATATGTGGAACAGTCTGCAGGGCTCTCTGAGCAGAAAACTGCTTGTCCAAGCCCAGGGACATCGTGCTGGCAGAAGTGGAACGGCCCCGCTCCCAGCCCAAGAGTGTGAGCTGTGCCACGCTGGGCAGAAAAGACACGAGGGTCTCCAGCCCAGCTGATTCCCCTGCCGTGACCACTCCACAGAGCTCTGCCATTGGGAGAAAGTCCCAGATGCCAGACGAGCCACCGAACTTTCATCTCCTGCTGGAATTGCTCCGTGACAGCTCCTGTTCTTCCTGAGGGAGAACCCGGAGCCATCTTGTGACGCGTGTCCTGGGGGGATTGTCCTCCGGCATTTTGGGCCTTTGTTCCAGAGGGGGGACAGTGAGGTCTGACAGTTTGATATCTAGAAGTCACTGGCCTTTTTTCTTTAGTTTTCATTTCCTGTTGCTGGAAGGGGATTGTTGGAACAGTTTAGAGGACACAACTTATTGTTTTAAGTTGTCTCAAACTGCATGGGATAGATGGCTTCACACAGGAACATCCGCAATGCTGCTGAGGGGAAGGCACAGAGGGAGACAAACCCAGTATTTCTGAGGGAAATTCCTTGGCACCAAACCAACCTGAGTCATCAAACAGTGCACCTGATGTTTCGAGACATGGGCCAAAGGGGAACCCTTGCAGTGTGTTTGGTCCAGGCCGGGCTATGCTCAAGGCAAAGGTGTGTCAGTGCACTTGGCTCCTCGTCTCCTCCTTGTGTCCAGCACAAACAGGAGCCCAGAGCTCCTGCAGAAACCATCACACCAGCCAGTGGGAGCAAACTTTTGTCCAGTGCTCACACAGAGCTGTGGGGTCCAGCACCGCACCTCACTGGGATGAGGAACTGTTCCAGCCCTCTTGGGAGGAGCTAAAAGGGGGTTTGGCTTTCAGATCAGCTCCTTCCCTGCTCTGGATTTGCTGCCCTGGTTGAGCTGCTGCTTGTGGCAACACTTGTTTCCCAGCTGCCAGCCCTGCTCTGCTGGCCAGCAGCCATTGCAGGAGCTTGTGCTAGTGACACTGAACCTTTCTGATCTTCCTCAGGAAAGCTCAGGGCAGAACTGGTCAAAAGAGCATTGCCTGGGTGATGCCTTTGACATTAAATCTTTCTTCTGTTCTCTGTGCCACAGACAGTAATGATTTGAGGAAGCAAGTTTGCTGCTCCAGAAATTCCTTAAATCAGTCAGTTAAACGGTAAGAGAACACGATTTGGGATGTGTAATCTCACTTTAATTCATTGTGCAGAAAGCTACAGTGATCTGTGTGTCTAACCTAAATGACCTTGCCACCAAGAACTTAGAAAAGTGGGAGAGATGGAATCAGGTGCACAGGATCTGCATTGTGATTCTCCCACAGGCCTGAGGACACAGCCCACTTCCACTGGGCCATGGCTTTTTATCCTACATCAAAACTTTGTGCTTCAGGTTGTGGTGGTGAATGCCTCCGGCCTTGTCCAGCCACACGGTGGCCTGAGAAAGGCTTGTGAGGCCTGGGCCTTGCTGAACAGCCCCTGGGCCCAGCTCCTCCTGAGCTTGTCAGAGACACTGAGCACTCCCAGGAGCTTGTGCTGTCTGACGAGCTCCTGGGGTGTCCTGTGAACAGCCTTGGAAACCACTTTTCTTGCCTCAGTGGCACAACATCCTTCTTCTCCCCCTTTCAAAGACAGGCTGCTGACCCACAGTGTGGCCATGATGAAGCATTAACAAAACACCCAATATATAGAGACCTATCTTGCAAAGTTGCCTTAGCCAAGGTGCAAAGCTCCATTCTTGGAACAGATCATCCAACCAGAATTCACCATCCTCTTTAATTTGGGCTGTCAAATCTTTCAGTTTTTGTACGCTTTTGTGAATGGATTCTGAATGATCAGACAGGTTCATACAACACAGTCCTTCAAATTCCTCACAACCATGTCCATGTGCCAGTAAAAGAAAGTCAATTGCTGCTCTCTTTGGAAGCGTAGCATGTCCAACACTATCAACATCGGTCAACATATCACTAATGGCAGAGGATGTGGCATTAGTTTGCTTGCTCAGCCAACACCCAACTCGATCTAATTGTTTCAAAGCCACTGCTGAAGTCAATTGGGGTAAAAATATACTTGCTGAAACCCTTCTTGCAGCTTTCCAAGGCATGAAATCACTCTGACAGTTCTCATCGTAATGATGAGCAGATCTTGTTTTCCTTTGTTTCCTTTTCATGACCGCTTTAGCTGAGGGTGCGATTACAGTGAGCATCCCAATGCCACAAGGGTCACCTTCAAGGTGTGCTGGAATGCCTTGCCAAGCCCTGTCTCCACAAATGAACCAATATCCCTTAGGCAATTGCCGGGGATGTAGGTCAGCCTCAGGAAGCACATCCCAACTGAAGAATTACACCAAAACCTCAAATTTCTATATGCAAAGTAATGGGGAGTAACATTGAAATTTGGAGGATCACCTTTTCGCCAAGCACTAGCTATGAAGGTAAAGCAAAAATCTATTGTTAAAGAACCAAGGATTTCCAATTCTTGGGGTTTAGAAGCTGACCTCGGAAGTTTTTTGGCCCAAAGGTTCCAATTCAGTGTGGGATTGTTTCCATTGTCAATTTCACCTGGCTTACCATTGGATTGTTTTTTGACTAAAGGCAACTCTTTTACTGGCACACCAACCAGACAGGTTGAGAAAGGTTTTTCTGGTTCCGAATTAGACAACCATATGGTATCTGAGCCGGCTGCCTTGGCTAAGGTCACCCAAACATTTGGTTTTGGTTGTTCCACAGGCAATTATGCACGACAAAAAAGAATTAAAACCCACCAATACCAACATACAACTTGCATTTGCTTCATCTTATCCATGAGCTAAATTTTGGCAGAATCCTTACATATATATCCATTTCTAAAATTTTGCTTTCAACAAAAACAAAAACCCAAACTTTTGCCAAAAGTCAGCTCTACAAAACAAACATTTGACATACAATTGACACACTTATAAATAACATTAACACAAAGCCAGAATTTGCAGGTTCCACCGATGAACAAGGAACGTCAGGCGTGACCAGGGATCTCTGTGCTCGGCTCACATCTGCGTACTTGCTTCCTCGGTTCTGGACTTGTCAACACATTCTGGGGTGTGATATGGTTTGACATTTTTGGCTGGGACCCACCTAATTCCAGCACCTGTAGAGACAGAAGCATACCCTTTGCCCCAGGTTATTAATTGGAAAAGACCTTCAATTTGTCCAGATTCAGGGTTTCTAATTAAAACAGGGGGATTTTCTTTCAATTTCACCTGAGTGTTATTTGAAAAATGCCTAAAAATTGATGGATCAGGTTCTGCAAAACGAACTGTTTAGGAAATTAAAAACATACAAAGCTTTGTTCAGTGTCATCTGCGGTGTGACCTCTGCTCCCCCTCTCTGTTGATCTAAAATGCGTTTTAATGTTTGATGTACTCTTTCAATAATTGCTTGGATTGTGGGAGAGTGAGGAATACCACAAACGTTGATGTGATCTTTTGCTTGAGCGAGTGTGGCAGATGCAGGCTCATTTATTCCTGTTTTTGGACTTGACTTAACTTTTAGTTCAGGGAGATTAAGACTCAGGCAATATAGATGGGGGTATTTCCTGCTGGATTTCTCAAGTGATGGAATGTAGGAAGGCCTTCCAGGTGGAAAGAAGTGACGGAGTGCCTGTCTCAGATGAAGAAAGCGAGGCACTGCAAGAAACCAGCATGCCAGGGAACTGCTGTCCTGGGCTCACGAGTCCGACTGACGGTGGTCCTGCAGGCCTTTGCCCATGCCTGCTCCAGCTGGGCCATCTGCAGCCAAAGCTGGAGGTGTGAGTGCAGCAAAGCTGCTGTCCAAGGAACGCAGCACAGCTGCTGTTGAGGCTGACTGTTGCCTGCAGTGTGTGGGGAGGATATTGCCGGCAGCAATTGCCAGAGAGATGCTTGAAGGCATCTCTGGACAGTGGGCTTTTGGGGGGGTCCTTCTACTTCTTGCTCGGGCGGTAAAGACTGTCCCAAGACAATGCTCTTCCCTTTGAAGTGATGAAGAGGAACCACTGAGCTCCTCACCCTTGTTCTTCTCCTCTGCTCTCCACAGCAGCTCCAGCTGCGCCTCTGCGCTGTCTCTCATGGGCCTCTCTGAGATAGCAGCAGCTCTGAGATAGCCACCTCCTGAGAGGGCAGCCCAAGGCTCTGTTCAGAAGAGAGCTGTGCCTCAAGCCTTGAAGCAAGCCTCACAAACTCTTCTCATATAGACACCCACACTTGCAGCCTTCCAGATGCACAACTGAGAGCTGTGGGACATATGCACGCTCATGCCCTGCAGTGCCCTTTCTGAAATGCCTCGGCTGCTTCTGAGGGAGCTGACATGCCACTGCAGCAGCAAAAGAGCTCTGGATTCAATGGGGTCCGGCAAAAAGCGTGCCTGGCATTTGCCTTGTGTGTTGCTCTGTCCAGTGGCCAGTGCCTTGGTTTGCCACCTCATCCCTGCTCTCTGCCACTGGGGCCGGGAGGGGCGGGCCCGGGGCTGTGGGGCTGTGCCGGCCCCGCTTCCCGGGCCGCAGCTCCAGCTGCCGCCGCTGCCTCGGAGCGGCCCCGCTCCGGCGCGAGGGCCGAGGCGCCGGTGCCGGGCCCCATTGGCCGCTGTCGTGCCGCCGCAGGAGAGCTCCCCGCCGTGTCCCGGCTGCAGAGAGCGGCTGCCGGGCCGGTTCGCCTGGGAGTCTGAAGCGAGCATGGCCCAGGGAGCGGAGCCGAGAAATAGAGACCGAAGAGAAAGGGGCAGGAAGCAGAACGGAGAGACAAGGGGAGCAAAAGAGGGCCAGGGAACGGGGCCGGAGCTGCGGGAAGGGGCAGCAGGGACAGAGGAAGAGACGCAGAATGAGCAGGAGGGAGCAGGAGAGAGCGAACGCTGGGCTGGGGCGGGATGGAGACTGTTGAAGAAGCTTTGCGGGGACAACAAAATAGAGAGCGAGTGGCAAAGAACAGGGCTATAGCGGGCAAGCAAGGGACTGGCAAGTGGCTAGAGCAACACACAAGGAGAAGCCCAGGGGCAGTTTTTGTATGCACTCCAGTAAACCCCGAGGTGTTTTCCTGCTGCAGTGGTCGCTGCCAGCCAGCGGCAGCAGCTGGGGCTGAGGCCCGGCAAGCGGGGCTGGCACAGCCCCGCAGCCCCGTGCCTGCCCCTCAGGGCCCCGTGCGCAATGGCGGCAGCAGGGGACGAGGAGGCCGCGGGCTGCGGGCAGCGCTGCCGCCCCGCCGGGCCACACGCCGCGGGCGGCTTCAGCAGCAGCACAGGAGCTCTGGGGACACTGGTGCCGCAGCTGGTGACGGGCCGCCGAGCAGCACAGTGGCGCGGAGCGCGGTAAGGGAGAGCCTGGGCGTGTGGCCCCTTAAGGAAAAAAGGAGGGCCGTGTTCATCGGTGCCTCCCCTGAGGCAGGAATGGAGGGCCCGAGATGGCGCTCAGAGCCAAGGCCGAGGCAGCTGGGCAGCCTGCCTGGGTCCTACGTAGGAAGGAGATGTCACCAAGACACCCTCCAGCCTGCTCCGGCCCTCTGCTCATTATGGGCTGAGGCCTTCACGGTGGGCAGTGATGTGTGCTTGATTCCAGAGGATGCCATGGGCCGAGTTTCTGCAGCTTGTCAGCTGCATAGGACTCTTACGAGCCTTGGAGAGAGACCCGAGGGGTGGAAATCTGTCAGTGCCTCTTTGCTTGCAGCTGGAAACACCTGGGGCTTAAGTGGTGCTTCAGGGACAACCGTACCAAAGGTGCTCTAGAAGGCTGTCCAAGAGCTTCTGAGCGTAGGTTGCCTGGCACACATAAGTCATGCATATTTATTTGCCAGAAGAGGTGCTCGGCTAAAAGGCCAGCAGTGTTACCTGATATCTGCAGCAACCAAGACATTTGTGTGTGTCCCGTGGCGGTGCCTGATGGTGTCCGAGGACAAGGCAGAGGGAGCTCAGGGGCTCTGGATGACTGCTTGAGGGATCTGGGGCACATGTGGTATTTACTTCCGCCACGTGCAGTGAGCCAGACCCAGGAAGGCTCTAGAGGTGAATAGGCGGCAGCCCGGTGTTCCCAGCAACAGTGTGGGAGTTTGACCGTGGGTTACTCTACAGGACAGCAGGCCTGATGGTGGCACATGGGCTACATCTGCCTGAAAGGGAAAAAGGCTCTTGGCTCCAGAGTTAGCAGGGCTCCTTGAGAGAGCTTTAAGTAGCATTGGAAGTGGAAAAGGGAGTAAACCAGGCTGACGGGGGAGATGCGTCAGCACTGCACAGCCATGTTTGGGTGACAGTGGAGGATGGAAGCAGTGCTGCCATCAAAGGTCATGAAAGTGTAGCAGAAGTCATGGGAAAAGCAGGTTTTTGCCACAATTCTTTCAGACAAAAATACTACCAAAGAAACACTCTTGAATTTGGGCTTTTTACAGCAGCCTTCATCCAGGTCTTCTTCTAGGGAATTTCTGAGGAATAAGACATGAGTGCCTCTGCATTCCCATGCACAATGCTGCCTCCAAAATACTCCAGCCCTTCTCCATTTGGCTCCTTCCATTCCTGTGCAGAAGAAGGAAATTCAGTAGAGGGGAGGTGCAGGAATTCACAGGCAACGTGGGCGTACATTGGGGCCTTCACAGCCATCACTTTGTTCTGAGGTCACAGAGCTCTGTTTGATGTCAGGTTCCAGAGCCCCACTGTGCTCTTCAGTGCTCGCTCTGGGCAACACTGCAGCAGCAGCAGCAGCAGCAGCAGCAGCAGCAGCAGCAGCAGCAGCAGCAGAGTGTTGCTAGCAGGGGGGATCATGGTCCTGAGCCGCTACCTCCTGCTGCTCTTTCTCGTGGCCCTGCCAGCCCAGAATGCCCAGAGTGCTCCAGCAGCTGGGCAGGGAGCAGGTAGGCAGGCAGGGGCCAGCACACAGCCCTGGCTGGCAGCAGCGGGGCCGGGAGCAGGGATGGCTGAGCCAGGAAGGCAGCACGGGGCAGGCAGAGGGGCAGAGGCTCCAGGGGAGGTGTGAGGGGCTGCAGCTGCTTTAGGGTGCAGCATGGAGAGAGCTTCCTAAGGAGCAAGGATGTGGGGAGGGTCGGGCCAGGCCCGGAAGCTCAGCACCAGTTCTCCATCACTCAGCAGTGGCTGTCCGTCCCTCCGCTCTGGGTGTCCAGCCTTCTGGCCCGGCTCCAGGGCTGACCCGCACACAGATCGTGTGGGCACGCCACGGCTTTTCCCTTCATGTGGGAGCTGCCAGCTCAGTGTCCCAAGGGCAGCCAGACCCCCCTGCAGCTGTGAGGATGCAGACCTGCTTGAGCGTGCCCTAGCAGTGCCTTCCACATCCAGGCCTTGAGGTGTGCCCATGAGGGCAGTGCACGTGATGGTAACTTCTTGTGGGTGTTTGCTTGTAGTTGTGGACACAGAGAGTGCTCTTTCAGCCCCTGAGCGAGGGGCAGATACCGTGCTGACTCCGAGCTGGTACCTCAAGCGTGAGTAGTCAGTCTGTCCTGCCTTCACAAAAAGGAGCGCTCCTTTTCCCTGTTTTATTCACGAGAAAAAATAGGTTAACGTGCTTTTGTAAATCTAACAATAGGGATGAAGGATGACAAGGTTCCTGAAGAGTTCCCTGAAGGATTGCCGGATGTTCCAGAGGAGCTCCTGGCAGCCTTGCATGAAGCCCCATCTGGTTAGTATATCCCACTCTGTTAACCCTGGCAGCCGGGAAGCTGAGCTTTTGCTTCCTGTAGGCATGTGCTGTATCCTGGACAGGCAGAAGCACTCAGTCAGAGTCCTGCTGCAGGCCCACTCCATTTCACAGCTCCTGCAGGGAGCCCTAGAGATGGTCCAGCACAGCCTCCGCTCGCAGCTGTTCTTCCAGATGACTGCCAGGGGCTTCTCCAGCTGCTGCTGCAGTTGCAGCATTCCTGGCCAGGGCTGCTCTGTGCAGACATTGGCATCCAGATGTTGGGCAAAGGCCAGTGCTGAATTTGGGTTCGCCACACGCTCAGCACAGCATGGAGGCAGCAATGACATCAGAGCAAGCCTTGGCTGCCCCTTGCAAAGCTCAGGCTCAGGGACGGGTTGAAGCTGGAGTCCAAGGGTGAGGGGGAACCTGAAGGTACTCCTTCTGTGGGTCATTTGGTTAAGTCTTGGCTGGTTTGGGTCTGCACTTCTTGTTGCACTGCAGAAAATCCAGCTGTCGATTCCTCCTGTCTTGGGGGGGACAGCGGCCTCGTCAGCGCCGCTTGCCGGAATGCCCAGGCCATGGTACCGTGCTTGTGCTGAGGGGCAGTGGCTTCTGGTTAATGTGTGCAATGTTTTGTTTTTCTGAAGAGACAGATTCTGAGACTGTGCCGGAGACCTTAGCTGTGGAAGAAAGTGACAGTGTGCCAGGCTCACATGAAAAAAGAGAACCAATAGAGGACACCAGGACACTTGCTGAGCCTGAGGAATATTCAGGTGAGTGCTTGCTAGATGCTGTCTTGGGCAAAGAGCAGCATTTCTGCTGTATCCCTGCAGTGCTCTCCATGGGTGAATTGCAGGTGCCCAGCACGCAGCCCGGGCCTGCAGCCCGGAGGAGTAGATGGGGCAGTGCTGCTCCCTGGCACACACTGGGCTCTTGTGCATGAGAGCTTGATGGGATCCCTCTTGGTCCCTGATGCTAAGACACCAGAGCCAGAGGAAGCCATCTCTGAAGACAACATCAGATGTCAGTTCTGATCCACTAGCAGTGCCAGTCCTTGGGCAGCTGAAGCACACTGTGGGGTTATGCCTAGTGCAGAGCACAAACGCTGACTCTTGCATTGTCTCTTCTCCTGCCAGGGTCATCCGGTGGGCAAAAAGCCCAGACTGCTGGACACTGTGACCCGAGCAAGTACTACATCCTAGTAGGGACAGTAGCAGCCTCAGCTTTGCTTCTGCTTGGGGCAGTGTCTGGCTATCTAGTCATGCATCAGCTGCTGAAGAGAGACAGGTGAGTTATTAATTGCTGCCATTGGCAAGGAAGTCTTTGCAGCATGCAGGAGCGCCCAGGCGGCTCCTAGCAGGGCTCTGAGGAAACTGTGCTCCAAATTCCTATCTGTGAGGAGTCTTCTTGGAAATCTGTTTTTACAGGAGGAGCCAGGAGGACAAAGAGGCAACAGGACAGGACTGGGACTCTTCCTGGGAAAGCTGTGGTCAGCCTAGAGGTGAAGCAGAGTCAGGAGAAGGAGCGGGAAGCAGCGAGAGAGCCCAAGGCAACGGGTTCAGGGACAGCTGCCGCCTGTTTCCTGAGCTCTTTGCAGCAGAGCTCGCCCAGCTGCACAAGAACATGAGCGCAGACCCGTCACCTCTGCCCACCTGCTCCTTCTGTGCTCTGGCTGACAACACCTCTTCACGGGACCACTGGATTTCCCTGGAGTCACCTCAGCCCACAGCATCCTCTTGGCCCTCCTACCAATACCTGCAGGACTACTATCTGTTAGAGGATGAAGATTAGTGATAGTGATAGATGGTTAGTGATAGTGATAGCCATAAATAGTGATAGTGGTAGTGATTCTTTTAGTGATAGTGATAGGGACACTTGATATTAGAGGGTGGTGGTTGTTTTAATGATAGTGATAGTTAATATTAGAGGATAGTGATGGTTTTAATGATAGCGTTAGTTAATATTAGGGGATAGTGATTGTTTCAATGATAGTGTTACTTGATATTAGAGGAGGGTGATTGTATTAGTGATAGTGATAGTCATAAATAGTGATAGTGGTAGTGATTCTTTTAGTGATAGTGATAGGGATACTTGATATTAGAGGGTGGTGGTTGTTTTAATGATAGTGATAGTTAATATTAGAGGATAGTGATGGTTTTAATGATAGTGTTAGTTAATATTAGGGGATAGTGATTGTTTCAATGATAGCGTTACTTGATATTAGAGGAGGGTGATTGTATTAGTGATAGTGATAGTCATAAATAGTGATAGTGGTAGTGATTCTTTTAGTGATAGTGATAGGGATACTTGATATTAGAGGGTGGTGGTTGTTTTAATGACAGTGATAGTTAATATTAGAGGATAGTGATTGTTTTAATGATAGCGTTATTTGATATTAGAGGACAATGATTGTATTAGCGATAGTGATAGTTAATATTGGAGGATGGTGATTGTTTTTGTGATAGTGGTACATTTAGTGATAGTGATACTTGGTATTAGCAGACAATTATTGTTTTCTTGATCTTGATAAATAAATATTTTTCCAAAAGCAGTAAGTTCTTGCCTGGTGTGGCTGTTTCTGTTGGGGTAGAATGCACAGAGCTGGGAGCAGGGCTGGGGCTGTGACAGGAGCTCTGAGAAACTTGCACTGCAGTGCAGGAGCTGCTTGTGCCACCTCAGCCTGCTTTCCCAGCAGTGGCCGTTCACAAAGCTTTCCTGCACCAGCACGGGGACACGCTGGCTAGCAGTGACATGCAGAAACTTCTCTGGGAGCTCATTTGGGATGCTGCCCTGAATCAGGAAGGTCTGGGCAGAGAGGGAAAGATGTTCTGCGAGGGATGGCTGTCCAGCAGTGAGCACATCAAGAGACCCGAGGTGGTGACTTAGGTCGTGGCAGTCCCTCCCCGAAGAGCTTCAAGAGAGGAGCATCAAGGAGCAGAAAGCTGGAGCCGGGCTGTGTGAGAGGGGAAGGAATGTCCTATCAATCACAGGAGCCTTCTTAAAAATTAGATGGATAACAGCGACTATAATTATAATAAAAATTACAGTCTTGTCGCACGCAGTATGGGAAAAAAGCCCAGAGCTGGGATAGAACAGAGAACTTTTGTGGAGGATTTTGTGAACAGCTAGCTAGTTGACAAAGGTCACACTGATATAATACCGTTAGTTAAGCAAGAAGGAGATGAGGATAGGAGTCAGCGGACAGTGTCCAAACCTGGCAAGGGCACTGAGCCCTTGGTGCAACATCAGGATGGGGGAGAGGATGGTTAGTTAGAAATATGAAGAAAAGATGTGGACAGCTGCAACATAGTAGCCACAAGAATGCTAAGGTAGGTGTAGTTAGCTGATAAGTAACTAACCAATAATGAGCTCACCTTTTGCAATATGTATTGGCCTCATTAACACCAATATAAATGTATGTGCCTACCAATAAAGTTTTGAGATTTGCTGATCACTCATATTGAGTGCCGCATTTCTTCCGCCGATTACCACAAACGTTGATGTGATCTTTTGCTTGAGCGAGTGTGGCAGATGCAGGCTCATTTATTCCTGTTTTTGGACTTGACTTAACTTTTAGTTCAGGGAGATTAAGACTCAGGCAATATAGATGGGGGTATTTCCTGCTGGATTTCTCAAGTGATGGAATGTAGGAAGGCCTTCCAGGTGGAAAGAAGTGACGGAGTGCCTGTCTCAGATGAAGAAAGCGAGGCACTGCAAGAAACCAGCATGCCAGGGAACTGCTGTCCTGGGCTCACGAGTCCGACTGACGGTGGTCCTGCAGGCCTTTGCCCGTGCCTGCTCCAGCTGGGCCATCTGCAGCCAAAGCTGGAGGTGTGAGTGCAGCAAAGCTGCTGTCCAAGGAACGCAGCACAGCTGCTGTTGAGGCTGACTGTTGCCTGCAGTGTGTGGGGAGGATATTGCCGGCAGCAATTGCCAGAGAGATGCTTGAAGGCATCTCTGGACAGTGGGCTTTTGGGGGGGTCCTTCTACTTCTTGCTCGGGCGGTAAAGACTGTCCCAAGACAATGCTCTTCCCTTTGAAGTGATGAAGAGGAACCACTGAGCTCCTCACCCTTGTTCCTCTCCTCTGCTCTCCACAGCAGCTCCAGCTGCGCCTCTGCGCTGTCTCTCATGGGCCTCTCTGAGATAGCAGCAGCTCTGAGATAGCCACCTCCTGAGAGGGCAGCCCAAGGCTCTGTTCAGAAGAGAGCTGTGCCTCAAGCCTTGAAGCAAGCCTCACAAACTCTTCTCATATAGACACCCACACTTGCAGCCTTCCAGATGCACAACTGAGAGCTGTGGGACATATGCACGCTCATGCCCTGCAGTGCCCTTTCTGAAATGCCTCGGCTGCTTCTGAGGGAGCTGACATGCCACTGCAGCAGCAAAAGAGCTCTGGATTCAATGGGGTCCGGCAAAAAGCGTGCCTGGCATTTGCCTTGTGTGTTGCTCTGTCCAGTGGCCAGTGCCTTGGTTTGCCACCTCATCCCTGCTCTCTGCCACTGGGGCCGGGAGGGGCGGGCCCGGGGCTGTGGGGCTGTGCCGGCCCCGCTTCCCGGGCCGCAGCTCCAGCTGCCGCCGCTGCCTCGGAGCGGCCCCGCTCCGGCGCGAGGGCCGAGGCGCCGGTGTCGGGCCCCATTGGCCGCTGTCGTGCCGCCGCAGGAGAGCTCCCCGCCGTGTCCCGGCTGCAGAGAGCAGCTGCCGGGGCAGTTCGCCTGGGAGTCTGAAGCGAGCATGGCCCAGGGAGCGGAGCCAAGAAAGGGGCAGGAAGCAGAACGGAGAGACAAGGGGAGGAAAAGAGGGCCAGGGAACGGGGCTGGAGCTGCGGGAAGGGGCAGCAGGGACAGAGGAAGAGACGCAGAATGAGCAGGAGGGAGCAGGAGAGAGCGAACGCTGGGCTGGGGCGGGATGGAGACTGTTGAAGAAGCTTTGCAGGGACAACAAAATAGAGAGCGAGTGGCAAAGAACAGGGCTATAGCGGGCAAGCAAGGGACTGGCAATTGGCTAGAGCAACACACAAGGAGAAGCCCAGGGGCAGTTTTTGTATGCACTCCAGTAAACCCCGAGGTGTTTTCCTGCTGCAGTGGTCGCTGCCAGCCAGCGGCAGCAGCTGGGGCTGAGGCCCGGCAAGCGGGGCCGGCACAGCCCCGCAGCCCCGTGCCCGCCCCTCAGGGCCCCGTGCGCAATGGCGGCAGCAGGGGACGAGGAGGCCGCGGGCTGCGGGCAGCGCTGCCGCCCCGCCGGGCCACACGCCGCGGGCGGCTTCAGCAGCAGCACAGGAGCTCTGGGGACACTGGTGCCGCAGCTGGTGACGGGCCGCCGAGCAGCACAGTGGCGCGGAGCGCGGTAAGGGAGAGCCTGGGCGTGTGGCCCCTTAAGGAAAAAAGGAGGGCCGTGTTCATCGGTGCCTCCCCTGGGGCAGGAATGGAGGGCCCGAGATGGCGCTCAGAGCCAAGGCCGAGGCAGCTGGGCAGCCTGCCTGGGTCCTACGTAGGAAGGAGATGTCACCAAGACACCCTCCAGCCTGCTCTGGCCCTCTGCTCATTATGGGCTGCGGCCTTCACGGTGGGCAGTGATGTGTGCTTGATTCCAGAGGATGCCATGGGCCGAGTTTCTGCAGCTTGTCAGCTGCATAGGACTCTTACGAGCCTTGGAGAGAGACCCGAGGGGTGGAAATCTGTCAGTGCCTCTTTGCTTGCAGCTGGAAACACCTGGGGCTTAAGTGGTGCTTCAGGGACAACCGTACCAAAGGTGCTCTAGAAGGCTGTCCAAGAGCTTCTGAGCGTAGGTTGCCTGGCACACATAAGTCATGCATATTTATTTGCCAGAAGAGCTGCTCGGCTAAAAGGCCAGCAGTGTTACCTGATATCTGCAGCAACCAAGACATTTGTGTGTGTCCCATGGCGGTGCCTGATGGTGTCCGAGGACAAGGCAGAGGGAGCTCAGGGGCTCTGGATGACTGCTTGAGGGATCTGGGGCGCATGTGGTATTTTCTTCCCCCACGTGCAGTGAGCCAGACCCAGGAAGGCTCTAGAGGTGAATAGGCGGCAGCCCGGTGTTCCCAGCAACAGTGTGGGAGTTTGACCGTGGGTTACTCTACAGGACAGCAGGCCTGATGGTGGCACATGGGCTACATCTGCCTGAAAGGGAAAAAGGCTCTTGGCTCCAGAGTTAGCAGGGCTCCTTGAGAGAGCTTTAAGTAGCATTGGAAGTGGAAAAGGGAGTAAACCAGGCTGACGGGGGAGATGCGTCAGCACTGCACAGCCATGTTTGGGTGACAGTGGAGGATGGAAGCAGTGCTGCCATCAAAGGTCATGATTGTGTAGCAGAAGTCATGGGAAAAGCAGGTTTTTGCCACAATTCTTTCAGACAAAAATACTACCAAAGAAACACTCTTGAATTTGGGCTTTTTACAGCAGCCTTCATCCAGGTCTTCTTCTAGGGAATTTCTGAGGAATAAGACATGAGTGCCTCTGCATTCCCATGCACAATGCTGCCTCCAAAATACTCCAGCCCTTCTCCATTTGGCTCCTTCCATTCCTGTGCAGAAGAAGGAAATTCAGTAGAGGGGAGGTGCAGGAATTCACAGGCAACGTGGGCGTACATTGGGGCCTTCACAGCCATCACTTTGTTCTGAGGTCACAGAGCTCTGTTTGATGTCAGGTTCCAGAGCCCCACTGTGCTCTTCAGTGCTCGCTCTGGGCAACACTGCAGCAGCAGCAGCAGCAGCAGCAGCAGCAGCAGCAGCAGCAGCAGCAGCAGAGTGTTGCTAGCAGGGGGGATCATGGTCCTGAGCCGCTACCTCCTGCTGCTCTTTCTCGTGGCCCTGCCAGCCCAGAATGCCCAGAGTGCTCCAGCAGCTGGGCAGGGAGCAGGTAGGCAGGCAGGGGCCAGCACACAGCCCTGGCTGGCAGCAGCGGGGCCGGGAGCAGGGATGGCTGAGCCAGGAAGGCAGCACGGGGCAGGCAGAGGGGCAGAGGCTCCAGGGGAGGTGTGAGGGGCTGCAGCTGCTTTAGGGTGCAGCATGGAGAGAGCTTCCTAAGGAGCAAGGATGTGGGGAGGGTCGGGCCAGGCCCGGAAGCTCAGCACCAGTTCTCCATCACTCAGCAGTGGCTGTCCGTCCCTCCGCTCTGGGTGTCCAGCCTTCTGGCCCGGCTCCAGGGCTGACCCGCACACAGATCGTGTGGGCACGCCACGGCTTTTCCCTTCATGTGGGAGCTGCCAGCTCAGTGTCCCAAGGGCAGCCAGACCCCCCTGCAGCTGTGAGGATGCAGACCTGCTTGAGCGTGCCCTAGCAGTGCCTTCCACATCCAGGCCTTGAGGTGTGCCCATGAGGGCAGTGCACGTGATGGTAACTTCTTGTGGGTGTTTGCTTGTAGTTGTGGACACAGAGAGTGCTCTTTCAGCCCCTGAGCGAGGGGCAGATACCGTGCTGACTCCGAGCTGGTACCTCAAGCGTGAGTAGTCAGTCTGTCCTGCCTTCACAAAAAGGAGCGCTCCTTTTCCCTGTTTTATTCACGAGAAAAAATAGGTTAACGTGCTTTTGTAAATCTAACAATAGGGATGAAGGATGACAAGGTTCCTGAAGAGTTCCCTGAAGGATTGCCGGATGTTCCAGAGGAGCTCCTGGCAGCCTTGCATGAAGCCCCATCTGGTTAGTATATCCCACTCTGTTAACCCTGGCAGCCGGGAAGCTGAGCTTTTGCTTCCTGTAGGCATGTGCTGTATCCTGGACAGGCAGAAGCACTCAGTCAGAGTCCTGCTGCAGGCCCACTCCATTTCACAGCTCCTGCAGGGAGCCCTAGAGATGGTCCAGCACAGCCTCCGCTCGCAGCTGTTCTTCCAGATGACTGCCAGGGGCTTCTCCAGCTGCTGCTGCAGTTGCAGCATTCCTGGCCAGGGCTGCTCTGTGCAGACATTGGCATCCAGATGTTGGGCAAAGGCCAGTGCTGAATTTGGGTTCGCCACACGCTCAGCACAGCATGGAGGCAGCAATGACATCAGAGCAAGCCTTGGCTGCCCCTTGCAAAGCTCAGGCTCAGGGACGGGTTGAAGCTGGAGTCCAAGGGTGAGGGGGAACCTGAAGGTACTCCTTCTGTGGGTCATTTGGTTAAGTCTTGGCTGGTTTGGGTCTGCACTTCTTGTTGCACTGCAGAAAATCCAGCTGTTGATTCCTTCTGTCTTGGGGGGGACAGCGGCCTCGTCAGCGCCGCTTGCCGGAATGCCCAGGCCATGGTACCGTGCTTGTGCTGAGGGGCAGTGGCTTCTGGTTAATGTGTGCAATGTTTTGTTTTTCTGAAGAGACAGATTCTGAGACTGTGCTGGAGACCTTAGCTGTGGAAGAAAGTGACAGTGTGCCAGGCTCACATGAAAAAAGAGAACCAATAGAGGACACCAGGACACTTGCTGAGCCTGAGGAATATTCAGGTGAGTGCTTGCTAGATGCTGTCTTGGGCAAAGAGCAGCATTTCTGCTGTATCCCTGCAGTGCTCTCCATGGGTGAATTGCAGGTGCCCAGCACGCAGCCCGGGCCTGCAGCCCGGAGGAGTAGATGGGGCAGTGCTGCTCCCTGGCACACACTGGGCTCTTGTGCATGAGAGCTTGATGGGATCCCTCTTGGTCCCTGATGCTAAGACACCAGAGCCAGAGGAAGCCATCTCTGAAGACAACATCAGATGTCAGTTCTGATCCACTAGCAGTGCCAGTCCTTGGGCAGCTGAAGCACACTGTGGGGTTATGCCTAGTGCAGAGCACAAACGCTGACTCTTGCATTGTCTCTTCTCCTGCCAGGGTCATCCGGTGGGCAAAAAGCCCAGACTGCTGGACACTGTGACCCGAGCAAGTACTACATCCTAGTAGGGACAGTAGCAGCCTCAGCTTTGCTTCTGCTTGGGGCAGTGTCTGGCTATCTAGTCATGCATCAGCTGCTGAAGAGAGACAGGTGAGTTATTAATTGCTGCCATTGGCAAGGAAGTCTTTGCAGCATGCAGGAGCGCCCAGGCGGCTCCTAGCAGGGCTCTGAGGAAACTGTGCTCCAAATTCCTATCTGTGAGGAGTCTTCTTGGAAATCTGTTTCTACAGGAGGAGCCAGGAGGACAAAGAGGCAACAGGACAGGACTGGGACTCTTCCTGGGAAAGCTGTGGTCAGCCTAGAGGTGAAGCAGAGTCAGGAGAAGGAGCGGGAAGCAGCGAGAGAGCCCAAGGCAACGGGTTCAGGGACAGCTGCCGCCTGTTTCCTGAGCTCTTTGCAGCAGAGCTCGCCCAGCTGTACAAGAACATGAGCGCAGACCCGTCACCTCTGCCCACCTGCTCCTTCTGTGCTCTGGCTGACAACACCTCTTCACGGGACCACTGGATTTCCCTGGAGTCACCTCAGCCCACAGCATCCTCTTGGCCCTCCTACCAATACCTGCAGGACTACTATCTGTTAGAGGATGAAGATTAGTGATAGTGATAGATGGTTAGTGATAGTGATAGCCATAAATAGTGATAGTGGTAGTGATTCTTTTAGTGATAGTGATAGGGACACTTGATATTAGAGGGTGGTGGTTGTTTTAATGATAGTGATAGTTAATATTAGAGGATAGTGATGGTTTTAATGATAGCGTTAGTTAATATTAGGGGATAGTGATTGTTTCAATGATAGCGTTACTTGATATTAGAGGAGGGTGATTGTATTAGTGATAGTGATAGTCATAAATAGTGATAGTGGTAGTGATTCTTTTAGTGATAGTGATAGGGATACTTGATATTAGAGGGTGGTGGTTGTTTTAATGACAGTGATAGTTAATATTAGAGGATAGTGATTGTTTTAATGATAGCGTTATTTGATATTAGAGGACAATGATTGTATTAGCGATAGTGATAGTTAATATTGGAGGATGGTGATTGTTTTTGTGATAGTGGTACATTTAGTGATAGTGATACTTGGTATTAGCAGACAATTATTGTTTTCTTGATCTTGATAAATAAATATTTTTCCAAAAGCAGTAAGTTCTTGCCTGGTGTGGCTGTTTCTGTTGGGGTAGAATGCACAGAGCTGGGAGCAGGGCTGGGGCTGTGACAGGAGCTCTGAGAAACTTGCACTGCAGTGCAGGAGCTGCTTGTGCCACCTCAGCCTGCTTTCCCAGCAGTGGCCGTTCACAAAGCTTTCCTGCACCAGCACGGGGACACGCTGGCTAGCAGTGACATGCAGAAACTTCTCTGGGAGCTCATTTGGGATGCTGCCCTGAATCAGGAAGGTCTGGGCAGAGAGGGAAAGATGTTCTGCGAGGGATGGCTGTCCAGCAGTGAGCACATCAAGAGACCCGAGGTGGTGACTTAGGTCGTGGCAGTCCCTCCCCGAAGAGCTTCAAGAGAGGAGCATCAAGGAGCAGAAAGCTGGAGCCGGGCTGTGTGAGAGGGGAAGGAATGTCCTATCAATCACAGGAGCCTTCTTAAAAATTAGATGGATAACAGCGACTATAATTATAATAAAAATTACAGTCTTGTCGCACGCAGTATGGGAAAAAAGCCCAGAGCTGGGATAGAACAGAGAACTTTTGTGGAGGATTTTGTGAACAGCTAGCTAGTTGACAAAGGTCACACTGATATAATACCGTTAGTTAAGCAAGAAGGAGATGAGGATAGGAGTCAGCGGACAGTGTCCAAACCTGGCAAGGGCACTGAGCCCTTGGTGCAACATCAGGATGGGGGAGAGGATGGTTAGTTAGAAATATGAAGAAAAGATGTGGACAGCTGCAACATAGTAGCCACAAGAATGCTAAGGTAGGTGTAGTTAGCTGATAAGTAACTAACCAATAATGAGCTCACCTTTTGCAATATGTATTGGCCTCATTAACACCAATATAAATGTATGTGCCTACCAATAAAGTTTTGAGATTTGCTGATCACTCATATTGAGTGCCGCATTTCTTCCGCCGATTACCACAAACGTTGATGTGATCTTTTGCTTGAGCGAGTGTGGCAGATGCAGGCTCATTTATTCCTGTTTTTGGACTTGACTTAACTTTTAGTTCAGGGAGATTAAGACTCAGGCAATATAGATGGGGGTATTTCCTGCTGGATTTCTCAAGTGATGGAATGTAGGAAGGCCTTCCAGGTGGAAAGAAGTGACGGAGTGCCTGTCTCAGATGAAGAAAGCGAGGCACTGCAAGAAACCAGCATGCCAGGGAACTGCTGTCCTGGGCTCACGAGTCCGACTGACGGTGGTCCTGCAGGCCTTTGCCCGTGCCTGCTCCAGCTGGGCCATCTGCAGCCAAAGCTGGAGGTGTGAGTGCAGCAAAGCTGCTGTCCAAGGAACGCAGCACAGCTGCTGTTGAGGCTGACTGTTGCCTGCAGTGTGTGGGGAGGATATTGCCGGCAGCAATTGCCAGAGAGATGCTTGAAGGCATCTCTGGACAGTGGGCTTTTGGGGGGGTCCTTCTACTTCTTGCTCGGGCGGTAAAGACTGTCCCAAGACAATGCTCTTCCCTTTGAAGTGATGAAGAGGAACCACTGAGCTCCTCACCCTTGTTCCTCTCCTCTGCTCTCCACAGCAGCTCCAGCTGCGCCTCTGCGCTGTCTCTCATGGGCCTCTCTGAGATAGCAGCAGCTCTGAGATAGCCACCTCCTGAGAGGGCAGCCCAAGGCTCTGTTCAGAAGAGAGCTGTGCCTCAAGCCTTGAAGCAAGCCTCACAAACTCTTCTCATATAGACACCCACACTTGCAGCCTTCCAGATGCACAACTGAGAGCTGTGGGACATATGCACGCTCATGCCCTGCAGTGCCCTTTCTGAAATGCCTCGGCTGCTTCTGAGGGAGCTGACATGCCACTGCAGCAGCAAAAGAGCTCTGGATTCAATGGGGTCCGGCAAAAAGCGTGCCTGGCATTTGCCTTGTGTGTTGCTCTGTCCAGTGGCCAGTGCCTTGGTTTGCCACCTCATCCCTGCTCTCTGCCACTGGGGCCGGGAGGGGCGGGCCCGGGGCTGTGGGGCTGTGCCGGCCCCGCTTCCCGGGCCGCAGCTCCAGCTGCCGCCGCTGCCTCGGAGCGGCCCCGCTCCGGCGCGAGGGCCGAGGCGCCGGTGTCGGGCCCCATTGGCCGCTGTCGTGCCGCCGCAGGAGAGCTCCCCGCCGTGTCCCGGCTGCAGAGAGCAGCTGCCGGGGCAGTTCGCCTGGGAGTCTGAAGCGAGCATGGCCCAGGGAGCGGAGCCAAGAAAGGGGCAGGAAGCAGAACGGAGAGACAAGGGGAGGAAAAGAGGGCCAGGGAACGGGGCTGGAGCTGCGGGAAGGGGCAGCAGGGACAGAGGAAGAGACGCAGAATGAGCAGGAGGGAGCAGGAGAGAGCGAACGCTGGGCTGGGGCGGGATGGAGACTGTTGAAGAAGCTTTGCAGGGACAACAAAATAGAGAGCGAGTGGCAAAGAACAGGGCTATAGCGGGCAAGCAAGGGACTGGCAATTGGCTAGAGCAACACACAAGGAGAAGCCCAGGGGCAGTTTTTGTATGCACTCCAGTAAACCCCGAGGTGTTTTCCTGCTGCAGTGGTCGCTGCCAGCCAGCGGCAGCAGCTGGGGCTGAGGCCCGGCAAGCGGGGCCGGCACAGCCCCGCAGCCCCGTGCCCGCCCCTCAGGGCCCCGTGCGCAATGGCGGCAGCAGGGGACGAGGAGGCCGCGGGCTGCGGGCAGCGCTGCCGCCCCGCCGGGCCACACGCCGCGGGCGGCTTCAGCAGCAGCACAGGAGCTCTGGGGACACTGGTGCCGCAGCTGGTGACGGGCCGCCGAGCAGCACAGTGGCGCGGAGCGCGGTAAGGGAGAGCCTGGGCGTGTGGCCCCTTAAGGAAAAAAGGAGGGCCGTGTTCATCGGTGCCTCCCCTGGGGCAGGAATGGAGGGCCCGAGATGGCGCTCAGAGCCAAGGCCGAGGCAGCTGGGCAGCCTGCCTGGGTCCTACGTAGGAAGGAGATGTCACCAAGACACCCTCCAGCCTGCTCTGGCCCTCTGCTCATTATGGGCTGCGGCCTTCACGGTGGGCAGTGATGTGTGCTTGATTCCAGAGGATGCCATGGGCCGAGTTTCTGCAGCTTGTCAGCTGCATAGGACTCTTACGAGCCTTGGAGAGAGACCCGAGGGGTGGAAATCTGTCAGTGCCTCTTTGCTTGCAGCTGGAAACACCTGGGGCTTAAGTGGTGCTTCAGGGACAACCGTACCAAAGGTGCTCTAGAAGGCTGTCCAAGAGCTTCTGAGCGTAGGTTGCCTGGCACACATAAGTCATGCATATTTATTTGCCAGAAGAGCTGCTCGGCTAAAAGGCCAGCAGTGTTACCTGATATCTGCAGCAACCAAGACATTTGTGTGTGTCCCATGGCGGTGCCTGATGGTGTCCGAGGACAAGGCAGAGGGAGCTCAGGGGCTCTGGATGACTGCTTGAGGGATCTGGGGCGCATGTGGTATTTTCTTCCCCCACGTGCAGTGAGCCAGACCCAGGAAGGCTCTAGAGGTGAATAGGCGGCAGCCCGGTGTTCCCAGCAACAGTGTGGGAGTTTGACCGTGGGTTACTCTACAGGACAGCAGGCCTGATGGTGGCACATGGGCTACATCTGCCTGAAAGGGAAAAAGGCTCTTGGCTCCAGAGTTAGCAGGGCTCCTTGAGAGAGCTTTAAGTAGCATTGGAAGTGGAAAAGGGAGTAAACCAGGCTGACGGGGGAGATGCGTCAGCACTGCACAGCCATGTTTGGGTGACAGTGGAGGATGGAAGCAGTGCTGCCATCAAAGGTCATGAAAGTGTAGCAGAAGTCATGGGAAAAGCAGGTTTTTGCCACAATTCTTTCAGACAAAAATACTACCAAAGAAACACTCTTGAATTTGGGCTTTTTACAGCAGCCTTCATCCAGGTCTTCTTCTAGGGAATTTCTGAGGAATAAGACATGAGTGCCTCTGCATTCCCATGCACAATGCTGCCTCCAAAATACTCCAGCCCTTCTCCATTTGGCTCCTTCCATTCCTGTGCAGAAGAAGGAAATTCAGTAGAGGGGAGGTGCAGGAATTCACAGGCAACGTGGGCGTACATTGGGGCCTTCACAGCCATCACTTTGTTCTGAGGTCACAGAGCTCTGTTTGATGTCAGGTTCCAGAGCCCCACTGTGCTCTTCAGTGCTCGCTCTGGGCAACACTGCAGCAGCAGCAGCAGCAGCAGCAGCAGCAGCAGCAGCAGCAGCAGCAGCAGAGTGTTGCTAGCAGGGGGGATCATGGTCCTGAGCCGCTACCTCCTGCTGCTCTTTCTCGTGGCCCTGCCAGCCCAGAATGCCCAGAGTGCTCCAGCAGCTGGGCAGGGAGCAGGTAGGCAGGCAGGGGCCAGCACACAGCCCTGGCTGGCAGCAGCGGGGCCGGGAGCAGGGATGGCTGAGCCAGGAAGGCAGCACGGGGCAGGCAGAGGGGCAGAGGCTCCAGGGGAGGTGTGAGGGGCTGCAGCTGCTTTAGGGTGCAGCATGGAGAGAGCTTCCTAAGGAGCAAGGATGTGGGGAGGGTCGGGCCAGGCCCGGAAGCTCAGCACCAGTTCTCCATCACTCAGCAGTGGCTGTCCGTCCCTCCGCTCTGGGTGTCCAGCCTTCTGGCCCGGCTCCAGGGCTGACCCGCACACAGATCGTGTGGGCACGCCACGGCTTTTCCCTTCATGTGGGAGCTGCCAGCTCAGTGTCCCAAGGGCAGCCAGACCCCCCTGCAGCTGTGAGGATGCAGACCTGCTTGAGCGTGCCCTAGCAGTGCCTTCCACATCCAGGCCTTGAGGTGTGCCCATGAGGGCAGTGCACGTGATGGTAACTTCTTGTGGGTGTTTGCTTGTAGTTGTGGACACAGAGAGTGCTCTTTCAGCCCCTGAGCGAGGGGCAGATACCGTGCTGACTCCGAGCTGGTACCTCAAGCGTGAGTAGTCAGTCTGTCCTGCCTTCACAAAAAGGAGCGCTCCTTTTCCCTGTTTTATTCACGAGAAAAATACCGTCATAGGTTAACGTGCTTTTGTAAATCTAACAATAGGGATGAAGGATGACAAGGTTCCTGAAGAGTTCCCAGAAGGATTGCCGGATGTTCCAGAGGAGCTCCTGGCAGCCTTGCATGAAGCCCCATCTAGTTAGTATATCCCACTCTGTTAACCCTGGCAGCCGGGAAGCTGAGCTTTTGCTTCCTGTAGGCATGTGCTGTATCCTGGACAGGCAGAAGCACTCAGTCAGAGTCCTGCTGCAGGCCCACTCCATTTCACAGCTCCTGCAGGGAGCCCTAGAGATGGTCCAGCACAGCCTCCGCTCGCAGCTGTTCTTCCAGATGACTGCCAGGGGCTTCTCCAGCTGCTGCTGCAGTTGCAGCATTCCTGGCCAGGGCTGCTCTGTGCAGACATTGGCATCCAGATGTTGGGCAAAGGCCAGTGCTGAATTTGGGTTCGCCACACGCTCAGCACAGCATGGAGGCAGCAATGACATCAGAGCAAGCCTTGGCTGCCCCTTGCAAAGCTCAGGCTCAGGGACGGGTTGAAGCTGGAGTCCAAGGGTGAGGGGGAACCTGAAGGTACTCCTTCTGTGGGTCATTTGGTTAAGTCTTGGCTGGTTTGGGTCTGCACTTCTTGTTGCACTGCAGAAAATCCAGCTGTCGATTCCTCCTGTCTTGGGGGGGACAGCGGCCTCGTCAGCGCCGCTTGCCGGAATGCCCAGGCCATGGTACCGTGCTTGTGCTGAGGGGCAGTGGCTTCTGGTTAATGTGTGCAATGTTTTGTTTTTCTGAAGAGACAGATTCTGAGACTGTGCTGGAGACCTTAGCTGTGGAAGAAAGTGACAGTGTGCCAGGCTCACATGAAAAAAGAGAACCAATAGAGGACACCAGGACACTTGCTGAGCCTGAGGAATATTCAGGTGAGTGCTTGCTAGATGCTGTCTTGGGCAAAGAGCAGCATTTCTGCTGTATCCCTGCAGTGCTCTCCATGGGTGAATTGCAGGTGCCCAGCACGCAGCCCGGGCCTGCAGCCCGGAGGAGTAGATGGGGCAGTGCTGCTCCCTGGCACACACTGGGCTCTTGTGCATGAGAGCTTGATGGGATCCCTCTTGGTCCCTGATGCTAAGACACCAGAGCCAGAGGAAGCCATCTCTGAAGACAACATCAGATGTCAGTTCTGATCCACTAGCAGTGCCAGTCCTTGGGCAGCTGAAGCACACTGTGGGGTTATGCCTAGTGCAGAGCACAAACGCTGACTCTTGCATTGTCTCTTCTCCTGCCAGGGTCATCCGGTGGGCAAAAAGCCCAGACTGCTGGACACTGTGACCCGAGCAAGTACTACATCCTAGTAGGGACAGTAGCAGCCTCAGCTTTGCTTCTGCTTGGGGCAGTGTCTGGCTATCTAGTCATGCATCAGCTGCTGAAGAGAGACAGGTGAGTTATTAATTGCTGCCATTGGCAAGGAAGTCTTTGCAGCATGCAGGAGCGCCCAGGCGGCTCCTAGCAGGGCTCTGAGGAAACTGTGCTCCAAATTCCTATCTGTGAGGAGTCTTCTTGGAAATCTGTTTCTACAGGAGGAGCCAGGAGGACAAAGAGGCAACAGGACAGGACTGGGACTCTTCCTGGGAAAGCTGTGGTCAGCCTAGAGGTGAAGCAGAGTCAGGAGAAGGAGCGGGAAGCAGCGAGAGAGCCCAAGGCAACGGGTTCAGGGACAGCTGCCGCCTGTTTCCTGAGCTCTTTGCAGCAGAGCTCGCCCAGCTGTACAAGAACATGAGCGCAGACCCGTCACCTCTGCCCACCTGCTCCTTCTGTGCTCTGGCTGACAACGCCTCTTCACGGGACCACTGGATTTCCCTGGAGTCACCTCAGCCCACAGCATCCTCTTGGCCCTCCTACCAATACCTGCAGGACTACTATCTGTTAGAGGATGAAGATTAGTGATAGTGATAGATGGTTAGTGATAGTGATAGCCATAAATAGTGATAGTGGTAGTGATTCTTTTAGTGATAGTGATAGGGACACTTGATATTAGAGGGTGGTGGTTGTTTTAATGATAGTGATAGTTAATATTAGAGGATAGTGATGGTTTTAATGATAGCGTTAGTTAATATTAGGGGATAGTGATTGTTTCAATGATAGCGTTACTTGATATTAGAGGAGGGTGATTGTATTAGTGATAGTGATAGTCATAAATAGTGATAGTGGTAGTGATTCTTTTAGTGATAGTGATAGGGATACTTGATATTAGAGGGTGGTGGTTGTTTTAATGACAGTGATAGTTAATATTAGAGGATAGTGATTGTTTTAATGATAGCGTTATTTGATATTAGAGGACAATGATTGTATTAGCGATAGTGATAGTTAATATTGGAGGATGGTGATTGTTTTTGTGATAGTGGTACATTTAGTGATAGTGATACTTGGTATTAGCAGACAATTATTGTTTTCTTGATCTTGATAAATAAATATTTTTCCAAAAGCAGTAAGTTCTTGCCTGGTGTGGCTGTTTCTGTTGGGGTAGAATGCACAGAGCTGGGAGCAGGGCTGGGGCTGTGACAGGAGCTCTGAGAAACTTGCACTGCAGTGCAGGAGCTGCTTGTGCCACCTCAGCCTGCTTTCCCAGCAGTGGCCGTTCACAAAGCTTTCCTGCACCAGCACGGGGACACGCTGGCTAGCAGTGACATGCAGAAACTTCTCTGGGAGCTCATTTGGGATGCTGCCCTGAATCAGGAAGGTCTGGGCAGAGAGGGAAAGATGTTCTGCGAGGGATGGCTGTCCAGCAGTGAGCACATCAAGAGACCCGAGGTGGTGACTTAGGTCGTGGCAGTCCCTCCCCGAAGGGCTTCAAGAGAGGAGCATCAAGGAGCAGAAAGCTGGAGCCGGGCTGTGTGAGAGGGGAAGGAATGTCCTATCAATCACAGGAGCCTTCTTAAAAATTAGATGGATAACAGCGACTATAATTATAATAAAAATTACAGTCTTGTCGCACGCAGTATGGGAAAAAAGCCCAGAGCTGGGATAGAACAGAGAACTTTTGTGGAGGATTTTGTGAACAGCTAGCTAGTTGACAAAGGTCACACTGATATAATACCGTTAGTTAAGCAAGAAGGAGATGAGGATAGGAGTCAGCGGACAGTGTCCAAACCTGGCAAGGGCACTGAGCCCTT
Source organism: Passer domesticus (assembly GCF_036417665.1). Lineage (NCBI taxonomy): Eukaryota > Metazoa > Chordata > Aves > Passeriformes > Passeridae > Passer > Passer domesticus. The sequence continues at coordinate 2,602,615 of NC_087482.1, read as the reverse complement.
GGTGCAACATCAGGATGGGGGAGAGGATGGTTAGTTAGAAATATGAAGAAAAGATGTGGACAGCTGCAACATAGTAGCCACAAGAATGCTAAGGTAGGTGTAGTTAGCTGATAAGTAACTAACCAATAATGAGCTCACCTTTTGCAATATGTATTGGCCTCATTAACACCAATATAAATGTATGTGCCTACCAATAAAGTTTTGAGATTTGCTGATCACTCATATTGAGTGCCGCATTTCTTCCGCCGATTACCACAAACTTTGATGTGATCTTTTGCTTGAGGGAGTGTGGCAGATGCAGGCTCATTTATTCCTGTTTTTGGACTTGACTTAACTTTTAGTTCAGGGAGATTAAGACTCAGGCAATATAGATGGGGGTATTTCCTGCTGGATTTCTCAAGTGATGGAATGTAGGAAGGCCTTCCAGGTGGAAAGAAGTGACGGAGTGCCTGTCTCAGATGAAGAAAGCGAGGCACTGCAAGAAACCAGCATGCCAGGGAACTGCTGTCCTGGGCTCACGAGTCCGACTGACGGTGGTCCTGCAGGCCTTTGCCCATGCCTGCTCCAGCTGGGCCATCTGCAGCCAAAGCTGGAGGTGTGAGTGCAGCAAAGCTGCTGTCCAAGGAACGCAGCACAGCTGCTGTTGAGGCTGACTGTTGCCTGCAGTGTGTGGGGAGGATATTGCCGGCAGCAATTGCCAGAGAGATGCTTGAAGGCATCTCTGGACAGTGGGCTTTTGGGGGGGTCCTTCTACTTCTTGCTCGGGCGGTAAAGACTGTCCCAAGACAATGCTCTTCCCTTTGAAGTGATGAAGAGGAACCACTGAGCTCCTCACCCTTGTTCCTCTCCTCTGCTCTCCACAGCAGCTCCAGCTGCGCCTCTGCGCTGTCTCTCATGGGCCTCTCTGAGATAGCAGCAGCTCTGAGATAGCCACCTCCTGAGAAGGCAGCCCAAGGCTCTGTTCAGAAGAGAGCTGTGCCTCAAGCCTTGAAGCAAGCCTCACAAACTCTTCTCATATAGACACCCACACTTGCAGCCTTCCAGATGCACAACTGAGAGCTGTGGGACATATGCACGCTCATGCCCTGCAGTGCCCTTTCTGAAATGCCTCGGCTGCTTCTGAGGGAGCTGACATGCCACTGCAGCAGCAAAAGAGCTCTGGATTCAATGGGGTCCGGCAAAAAGCGTGCCTGGCATTTGCCTTGTGTGTTGCTCTGTCCAGTGGCCAGTGCCTTGGTTTGCCACCTCATCCCTGCTCTCTGCCACTGGGGCCGGGAGGGGCGGGCCCGGGGCTGTGGGGCTGTGCCGGCCCCGCTTCCCGGGCCGCAGCTCCAGCTGCCGCCGCTGCCTGGGAGCGGCCCCGCTCCAGCGCCAGGGCCGAGGCGCCGGTGTCGGGCCCCATTGGCCGCTGTCGTGCCGCCGCAGGAGAGCTCCCCGCCGTGTCCCGGCTGCAGAGAGCGGCTGCCGGGACGGTTCGCCTGGGAGTCTGAAGCAAGCATGGCCCAGGGAGCGGAGCCGAGAAATAGAGACCGAAGAGAAAGGGGCAGGAAGCAGAACGGAGAGACAACGGGAGCAAAAGAGGGCCAGGGAACGGGGCCGGAGCTGCGGGAAGGGGCAGCAGGGACAGAGGAAGAGACGCAGAATGAGCAGGAGGGAGCAGGAGAGAGCGAACGCTGGGCTGGGGCGGGATGGAGACTGTTGAAGAAGCTTTGCAGGGACAACAAAATAGAGAGCGAGTGGCAAAGAACAGGGCTATAGCGGGCAAGCAAGGGACTGGCAAGTGGCTAGAGCAACACACAAGGAGAAGCCCAGGGGCAGTTTTTGTATGCACTCCAGTAAACCCCGAGGTGTTTTCCTGCTGCAGTGGTCGCTGCCAGCCAGCGGCAGCAGCTGGGGCTGAGGCCCGGCAAGCGGGGCTGGCACAGCCCCGCAGCCCCGTGCCCGCCCCTCAGGGCCCCGTGCGCAATGGCGGCAGCAGGGGACGAGGAGGCCGCGGGCTGCGGGCAGCGCTGCCGCCCCGCCGGGCCACACGCCGCGGGCGGCTTCAGCAGCAGCACAGGAGCTCTGGGGACACTGGTGCCGCAGCTGGTGACGGGCCGCCGAGCAGCACAGTGGCGCGGAGCGCGGTAAGGGAGAGCCTGGGCGTGTGGCCCCTTAAGGAAAAAAGGAGGGCCGTGTTCATCGGTGCCTCCCCTGGGGCAGGAATGGAGGGCCCGAGATGGCGCTCAGAGCCAAGGCCGAGGCAGCTGGGCAGCCTGCCTGGGTCCTACGTAGGAAGGAGATGTCACCAAGACACCCTCCAGCCTGCTCTGGCCCTCTGCTCATTATGGGCTGCGGCCTTCACGGTGGGCAGTGATGTGTGCTTGATTCCAGAGGATGCCATGGGCCGAGTTTCTGCAGCTTGTCAGCTGCATAGGACTCTTACGAGCCTTGGAGAGAGACCCGAGGGGTGGAAATCTGTCAGTGCCTCTTTGCTTGCAGCTGGAAACACCTGGGGCTTAAGTGGTGCTTCAGGGACAACCGTACCGAAGGTGCTCTAGAAGGCTGTCCAAGAGCTTCTGAGCGTAGGTTGCCTGGCACACATAAGTCATGCATATTTATTTGCCAGAAGAGCTGCTCGGCTAAAAGGCCAGCAGTGTTACCTGATATCTGCAGCAACCAAGACATTTGTGTGTGTCCCGTGGCGGTGCCTGATGGTGTCCGAGGACAAGGCAGAGGGAGCTCAGGGGCTCTGGATGACTGCTTGAGGGATCTGGGGCGCATGTGGTATTTTCTTCCCCCACGTGCAGTGAGCCAGACCCAGGAAGGCTCTAGAGGTGAATAGGCGGCAGCCCGGTGTTCCCAGCAACAGTGTGGGAGTTTGACCGTGGGTTACTCTACAGGACAGCAGGCCTGATGGTGGCACATGGGCTACATCTGCCTGAAAGGGAAAAAGGCTCTTGGCTCCAGAGTTAGCAGGGCTCCTTGAGAGAGCTTTAAGTAGCATTGGAAGTGGAAAAGGGAGTAAACCAGGCTGACGGGGGAGATGCGTCAGCACTGCACAGCCATGTTTGGGTGACAGTGGAGGATGGAAGCAGTGCTGCCATCAAAGGTCATGAAAGTGTAGCAGAAGTCATGGGAAAAGCAGGTTTTTGCCACAATTCTTTCAGACAAAAATACTACCAAAGAAACACTCTTGAATTTGGGCTTTTTACAGCAGCCTTCATCCAGGTCTTCTTCTAGGGAATTTCTGAGGAATAAGACATGAGTGCCTCTGCATTCCCATGCACAATGCTGCCTCCAAAATACTCCAGCCCTTCTCCATTTGGCTCCTTCCATTCCTGTGCAGAAGAAGGAAATTCAGTAGAGGGGAGGTGCAGGAATTCACAGGCAACGTGGGCGTACATTGGGGCCTTCACAGCCATCACTTTGTTCTGAGGTCACAGAGCTCTGTTTGATGTCAGGTTCCAGAGCCCCACTGTGCTCTTCAGTGCTCGCTCTGGGCAACACTGCAGCAGCAGCAGCAGCAGCAGCAGCAGCAGCAGCAGCAGCAGCAGAGTGTTGCTAGCAGGGGGGATCATGGTCCTGAGCCGCTACCTCCTGCTGCTCTTTCTCGTGGCCCTGCCAGCCCAGAATGCCCAGAGTGCTCCAGCAGCTGGGCAGGGAGCAGGTAGGCAGGCAGGGGCCAGCACACAGCCCTGGCTGGCAGCAGCGGGGCCGGGAGCAGGGATGGCTGAGCCAGGAAGGCAGCACGGGGCAGGCAGAGGGGCAGAGGCTCCAGGGGAGGTGTGAGGGGCTGCAGCTGCTTTAGGGTGCAGCATGGAGAGAGCTTCCTAAGGAGCAAGGATGTGGGGAGGGTCGGGCCAGGCCCGGAAGCTCAGCACCAGTTCTCCATCACTCAGCAGTGGCTGTCCGTCCCTCCGCTCTGGGTGTCCAGCCTTCTGGCCCGGCTCCAGGGCTGACCCGCACACAGATCGTGTGGGCACGCCACGGCTTTTCCCTTCATGTGGGAGCTGCCAGCTCAGTGTCCCAAGGGCAGCCAGACCCCCCTGCAGCTGTGAGGATGCAGACCTGCTTGAGCGTGCCCTAGCAGTGCCTTCCACATCCAGGCCTTGAGGTGTGCCCATGAGGGCAGTGCACGTGATGGTAACTTCTTGTGGGTGTTTGCTTGTAGTTGTGGACACAGAGAGTGCTCTTTCAGCCCCTGAGCGAGGGGCAGATACCGTGCTGACTCCGAGCTGGTACCTCAAGCGTGAGTAGTCAGTCTGTCCTGCCTTCACAAAAAGGAGCGCCCCTTTTCCCTGTTTTATTCACGAGAAAAATACCGTCATAGGTTAACGTGCTTTTGTAAATCTAACAATAGGGATGAAGGATGACAAGGTTCCTGAAGAGTTCCCAGAAGGATTGCCGGATGTTCCAGAGGAGCTCCTGGCAGCCTTGCATGAAGCCCCATCTGGTTAGTATATCCCACTCTGTTAACCCTGGCAGCCGGGAAGCTGAGCTTTTGCTTCCTGTAGGCATGTGCTGTATCCTGGACAGGCAGAAGCACTCAGTCAGAGTCCTGCTGCAGGCCCACTCCATTTCACAGCTCCTGCAGGGAGCCCTAGAGATGGTCCAGCACAGCCTCCGCTCGCAGCTGTTCTTCCAGATGACTGCCAGGGGCTTCTCCAGCTGCTGCTGCAGTTGCAGCATTCCTGGCCAGGGCTGCTCTGTGCAGACATTGGCATCCAGATGTTGGGCAAAGGCCAGTGCTGAATTTGGGTTCGCCACACGCTCAGCACAGCATGGAGGCAGCAGTGACATCAGAGCAAGCCTTGGCTGCCCCTTGCAAAGCTCAGGCTCAGGGACGGGTTGAAGCTGGAGTCCAAGGGTGAGGGGGAACCTGAAGGTACTCCTTCTGTGGGTCATTTGGTTAAGTCTTGGCTGGTTTGGGTCTGCACTTCTTGTTGCACTGCAGAAAATCCAGCTGTCGATTCCTCCTGTCTTGGGGGGGACAGCGGCCTCGTCAGCGCCGCTTGCCGGAATGCCCAGGCCATGGTACCGTGCTTGTGCTGAGGGGCAGTGGCTTCTGGTTAATGTGTGCAATGTTTTGTTTTTCTGAAGAGACAGATTCTGAGACTGTGCCGGAGACCTTAGCTGTGGAAGAAAGTGACAGTGTGCCAGGCTCACATGAAAAAAGAGAACCAATAGAGGACACTAGGACACTTGCTGAGCCTGAGGAGTATTCAAGTGAGTGCTTGCTAGATGCTGTCTTGGGCAAAGAGCAGCATTTCTGCTGTATCCCTGCAGTGCTCTCCATGGGTGAATTGCAGGTGCCCAGCACGCAGCCCGGGCCTGCAGCCCGGAGGAGTAGATGGGGCAGTGCTGCTCCCTGGCACACACTGGGCTCTTGTGCATGAGAGCTTGATGGGATCCCTCTTGGTCCCTGATGCTAAGACACCAGAGCCAGAGGAAGCCATCTCTGAAGACAACATCAGATGTCAGTTCTGATCCACTAGCAGTGCCAGTCCTTGGGCAGCTGAAGCACACTGTGGGGTTATGCCTAGTGCAGAGCACAAACGCTGACTCTTGCATTGTCTCTTCTCCTGCCAGGGTCATCCGGTGGGCAAAAAGCCCAGACTGCTGGACACTGTGACCCGAGCAAGTACTACATCCTAGTAGGGACAGTAGCAGCCTCAGCTTTGCTTCTGCTTGGGGCAGTGTCTGGCTATCTAGTCATGCATCAGCTGCTGAAGAGAGACAGGTGAGTTATTAATTGCTGCCATTGGCAAGGAAGTCTTTGCAGCATGCAGGAGCGCCCAGGCGGCTCCTAGCAGGGCTCTGAGGAAACTGTGCTCCAAATTCCTATCTGTGAGGAGTCTTCTTGGAAATCTGTTTCTACAGGAGGAGCCAGGAGGACAAAGAGGCAACAGGACAGGACTGGGACTCTTCCTGGGAAAGCTGTGGTCAGCCTAGAGGTGAAGCAGAGTCAGGAGAAGGAGCGGGAAGCAGCGAGAGAGCCCAAGGCAACGGGTTCAGGGACAGCTGCCGCCTGTTTCCTGAGCTCTTTGCAGCAGAGCTCGCCCAGCTGCACAAGAACATGAGCGCAGACCCGTCACCTCTGCCCACCTGCTCCTTCTGTGCTCTGGCTGACAACACCTCTTCACGGGACCACTGGATTTCCCTGGAGTCACCTCAGCCCACAGCATCCTCTTGGCCCTCCTACCAATACCTGCAGGACTACTATCTGTTAGAGGATGAAGATTAGTGATAGTGATAGATGGTTAGTGATAGTGATAGCCATAAATAGTGATAGTGGTAGTGATTCTTTTAGTGATAGTGATAGGGACACTTGATATTAGAGGGTGGTGGTTGTTTTAATGATAGTGATAGTTAATATTAGAGGATAGTGATGGTTTTAATGATAGCGTTAGTTAATATTAGGGGATAGTGATTGTTTCAATGATAGCGTTACTTGATATTAGAGGAGGGTGATTGTATTAGTGATAGTGATAGTCATAAATAGTGATAGTGGTAGTGATTCTTTTAGTGATAGTGATAGGGATACTTGATATTAGAGGGTGGTGGTTGTTTTAATGATAGTGATAGTTAATATTAGAGGATAGTGATTGTTTTAATGATAGCGTTATTTGATATTAGAGGACAATGATTGTATTAGCGATAGTGATAGTTAATATTGGAGGATGGTGATTGTTTTTGTGATAGTGGTACATTTAGTGATAGTGATACTTGGTATTAGCAGACAATGATTGTTTTCTTGATCTTGATAAATAAATATTTTTCCAAAAGCAGTAAGTTCTTGCCTGGTGTGGCTGTTTCTGTTGGGGTAGAATGCACAGAGCTGGGAGCAGGGCTGGGGCTGTGACAGGAGCTCTGAGAAACTTGCACTGCAGTGCAGGAGCTGCTTGTGCCACCTCAGCCTGCTTTCCCAGCAGTGGCCGTTCACAAAGCTTTCCTGCACCAGCGCGGGGACACGCTGGCTAGCAGTGACATGCAGAAACTTCTCTGGGAGCTCATTTGGGATGCTGCCCTGAATCAGGAAGGTCTGGGCAGAGAGGGAAAGATGTTCTGCGAGGGATGGCTGTCCAGCAGTGAGCACATCAAGAGACCCGAGGTGGTGACTTAGGTCGTGGCAGTCCCTCCCTGAAGAGCTTCAAGAGAGGAGCATCAAGGAGCAGAAAGCTGGAGCCGGGCTGTGTGAGAGGGGAAGGAATGTCCTATCAATCACAGGAGCCTTCTTAAAAATTAGATGGATAACAGCGACTATAATTATAATAAAAATTACAGTCTTGTCGCACGCAGTATGGGAAAAAAGCCCAGAGCTGGGATAGAACAGAGAACTTTTGTGGAGGATTTTGTGAACAGCTAGCTAGTTGACAAAGGTCACACTGATATAATACCGTTAGTTAAGCAAGAAGGAGATGAGGATAGGAGTCAGCGGACAGTGTCCAAACCTGGCAAGGGCACTGAGCCCTTGGTGCAACATCAGGATGGGGGAGAGGATGGTTAGTTAGAAATATGAAGAAAAGATATGGACAGCTGCAACATAGTAGCCACAAGAATGCTAAGGTAGGTGTAGTTAGCTGATAAGTAACTAACCAATAATGAGCTCACCTTTTGCAATATGTATTAGCCTCATTAACACCAATATAAATGTATGTGCCTACCAATAAAGTTTTGAGATTTGCTGATCACTCATATTGAGTGCCGCATTTCTTCCGCCGATTACCACAAACTTTGATGTGATCTTTTGCTTGAGGGAGTGTGGCAGATGCAGGCTCACTTATTCCTGTTTTTGGACTTGACTTAACTTTTAGTTCAGGGAGATTAAGACTCAGGCAATATAGATGGGGGTATTTCCTGCTGGATTTCTCAAGTGATGGAATGTAGGAAGGCCTTCCAGGTGGAAAGAAGTGACGGAGTGCCTGTCTCAGATGAAGAAAGCGAGGCACTGCAAGAAACCAGCATGCCAGGGAACTGCTGTCCTGGGCTCACGAGTCCGACTGACGGTGGTCCTGCAGGCCTTTGCCCATGCCTGCTCCAGCTGGGCCATCTGCAGCCAAAGCTGGAGGTGTGAGTGCAGCAAAGCTGCTGTCCAAGGAACGCAGCACAGCTGCTGTTGAGGCTGACTGTTGCCTGCAGTGTGTGGGGAGGATATTGCCGGCAGCAATTGCCAGAGAGATGCTTGAAGGCATCTCTGGACAGTGGGCTTTTGGGGGGGTCCTTCTACTTCTTGCTCGGGCGGTAAAGACTGTCCCAAGACAATGCTCTTCCCTTTGAAGTGATGAAGAGGAACCACTGAGCTCCTCACCCTTGTTCCTCTCCTCTGCTCTCCACAGCAGCTCCAGCTGCGCCTCTGCGCTGTCTCTCATGGGCCTCTCTGAGATAGCAGCAGCTCTGAGATAGCCACCTCCTGAGAGGGCAGCCCAAGGCTCTGTTCAGAAGAGAGCTGTGCCTCAAGCCTTGAAGCAAGCCTCACAAACTCTTCTCATATAGACACCCACACTTGCAGCCTTCCAGATGCACAACTGAGAGCTGTGGGACATATGCACGCTCATGCCCTGCAGTGCCCTTTCTGAAATGCCTCGGCTGCTTCTGAGGGAGCTGACATGCCACTGCAGCAGCAAAAGAGCTCTGGATTCAATGGGGTCCGGCAAAAAGCGTGCCTGGCATTTGCCTTGTGTGTTGCTCTGTCCAGTGGCCAGTGCCTTGGTTTGCCACCTCATCCCTGCTCTCTGCCACTGGGGCCGGGAGGGGCGGGCCCGGGGCTGTGGGGCTGTGCCGGCCCCGCTTCCCGGGCCGCAGCTCCAGCTGCCGCCGCTGCCTGGGAGCGGCCCCGCTCCGGCGTGAGGGCCGAGGCGCCGGTGCCGGGCCCCATTGGCCGCTGTCGTGCCGCCGCAGGAGAGCTCCCCGCCGTGTCCCGGCTGCAGAGAGCGGCTGCCGGGACGGTTCGCCTGGGAGTCTGAAGCGAGCATGGCCCAGGGAGCGGAGCCGAGAAATAGAGACCGAAGAGAAAGGGGCAGGAAGCAGAACGGAGAGACAACGGGAGCAAAAGAGGGCCAGGGAACGGGGCCGGAGCTGCGGGAAGGGGCAGCAGGGACAGAGGAAGAGACGCAGAATGAGCAGGAGGGAGCGGGAGAGAGCGAACGCTGGGCTGGGGCGGGATGGAGACTGTTGAAGAAGCTTTGCAGGGACAACAAAATAGAGAGCGAGTGGCAAAGAACAGGGCTATAGCGGGCAAGCAAGGGACTGGCAAGTGGCTAGAGCAACACACAAGGAGAAGCCCAGGGGCAGTTTTTGTATGCATTCCAGTAAACCCCGAGGTGTTTTCCTGCTGCAGTGGTCGCTGCCAGCCAGCGGCAGCAGCTGGGGCTGAGGCCCGGCAAGCGGGGCCGGCACAGCCCCGCAGCCCCGTGCCCGCCCCTCAGGGCCCCGTGCGCAATGGCGGCAGCAGGGGACGAGGAGGCCGCGGGCTGCGGGCAGCGCTGCCGCCCCGCCGGGCCACACGCCGCGGGCGGCTTCAGCAGCAGCACAGGAGCTCTGGGGACACTGGTGCCGCAGCTGGTGACGGGCCGCCGAGCAGCACAGTGGCGCGGAGCGCGGTAAGGGAGAGCCTGGGCGTGTGGCCCCTTAAGGAAAAAAGGAGGGCCGTGTTCATCGGTGCCTCCCCTGGGGCAGGAATGGAGGGCCCGAGATGGCGCTCAGAGCCAAGGCCGAGGCAGCTGGGCAGCCTGCCTGGGTCCTACGTAGGAAGGAGATGTCACCAAGACACCCTCCAGCCTGCTCTGGCCCTCTGCTCATTATGGGCTGCGGCCTTCACGGTGGGCAGTGATGTGTGCTTGATTCCAGAGGATGCCATGGGCCGAGTTTCTGCAGCTTGTCAGCTGCATAGGACTCTTACGAGCCTTGGAGAGAGACCCGAGGGGTGGAAATCTGTCAGTGCCTCTTTGCTTGCAGCTGGAAACACCTGGGGCTTAAGTGGTGCTTCAGGGACAACCGTACCGAAGGTGCTCTAGAAGGCTGTCCAAGAGCTTCTGAGCGTAGGTTGCCTGGCACACATAAGTCATGCATATTTATTTGCCAGAAGAGCTGCTCGGCTAAAAGGCCAGCAGTGTTACCTGATATCTGCAGCAACCAAGACATTTGTGTGTGTCCCGTGGCGGTGCCTGATGGTGTCCGAGGACAAGGCAGAGGGAGCTCAGGGGCTCTGGATGACTGCTTGAGGGATCTGGGGCACATGTGGTATTTACTTCCCCCACGTGCAGTGAGCCAGACCCAGGAAGGCTCTAGAGGTGAATAGGCGGCAGCCCGGTGTTCCCAGCAACAGTGTGGGAGTTTGACCGTGGGTTACTCTACAGGACAGCAGGCCTGATGGTGGCACATGGGCTACATCTGCCTGAAAGGGAAAAAGGCTCTTGGCTCCAGAGTTAGCAGGGCTCCTTGAGAGAGCTTTAAGTAGCATTGGAAGTGGAAAAGGGAGTAAACCAGGCTGACGGGGGAGATGCGTCAGCACTGCACAGCCATGTTTGGGTGACAGTGGAGGATGGAAGCAGTGCTGCCATCAAAGGTCATGAAAGTGTAGCAGAAGTCATGGGAAAAGCAGGTTTTTGCCACAATTCTTTCAGACAAAAATACTACCAAAGAAACACTCTTGAATTTGGGCTTTTTACAGCAGCCTTCATCCAGGTCTTCTTCTAGGGAATTTCTGAGGAATAAGACATGAGTGCCTCTGCATTCCCATGCACAATGCTGCCTCCAAAATACTCCAGCCCTTCTCCATTTGGCTCCTTCCATTCCTGTGCAGAAGAAGGAAATTCAGTAGAGGGGAGGTGCAGGAATTCACAGGCAACGTGGGCGTACATTGGGGCCTTCACAGCCATCACTTTGTTCTGAGGTCACAGAGCTCTGTTTGATGTCAGGTTCCAGAGCCCCACTGTGCTCTTCAGTGCTCGCTCTGGGCAACACTGCAGCAGCAGCAGCAGCCGCAGCAGCAGCAGCAGCAGCAGCAGCAGCAGCAGCAGCAGCAGCAGCAGCAGCAGAGTGTTGCTAGCAGGGGGGATCATGGTCCTGAGCCGCTACCTCCTGCTGCTCTTTCTCGTGGCCCTGCCAGCCCAGAATGCCCAGAGTGCTCCAGCAGCTGGGCAGGGAGCAGGTAGGCAGGCAGGGGCCAGCACACAGCCCTGGCTGGCAGCAGCGGGGCCGGGAGCAGGGATGGCTGAGCCAGGAAGGCAGCACGGGGCAGGCAGAGGGGCAGAGGCTCCAGGGGAGGTGTGAGGGGCTGCAGCTGCTTTAGGGTGCAGCATGGAGAGAGCTTCCTAAGGAGCAAGGATGTGGGGAGGGTCGGGCCAGGCCCGGAAGCTCAGCACCAGTTCTCCATCACTCAGCAGTGGCTGTCCGTCCCTCCGCTCTGGGTGTCCAGCCTTCTGGCCCGGCTCCAGGGCTGACCCGCACACAGATCGTGTGGGCACGCCACGGCTTTTCCCTTCATGTGGGAGCTGCCAGCTCAGTGTCCCAAGGGCAGCCAGACCCCCCTGCAGCTGTGAGGATGCAGACCTGCCTGAGCGTGCCCTATCAGTGCCTTCCACATCCAGGCCTTGAGGTGTGCCCATGAGGGCAGTGCACGTGATGGTAACTTCTTGTGGGTGTTTGCTTGTAGTTGTGGACACAGAGAGTGCTCTTTCAGCCCCTGAGCGAGGGGCAGATACCGTGCTGACTCCGAGCTGGTACCTCAAGCGTGAGTAGTCAGTCTGTCCTGCCTTCACAAAAAGGAGCGCCCCTTTTCCCTGTTTTATTCACGAGAAAAATACCGTCATAGGTTAACGTGCTTTTGTAAATCTAACAATAGGGATGAAGGATGACAAGGTTCCTGAAGAGTTCCCTGAAGGATTGCCGGATGTTCCAGAGGAGCTCCTGGCAGCCTTGCATGAAGCCCCATCTGGTTAGTATATCCCACTCTGTTAACCCTGGCAGCCGGGAAGCTGAGCTTTTGCTTCCTGTAGGCATGTGCTGTATCCTGGACAGGCAGAAGCACTCAGTCAGAGTCCTGCTGCAGGCCCACTCCATTTCACAGCTCCTGCAGGGAGCCCTAGAGATGGTCCAGCACAGCCTCCGCTCGCAGCTGTTCTTCCAGATGACTGCCAGGGGCTTCTCCAGCTGCTGCTGCAGTTGCAGCATTCCTGGCCAGGGCTGCTCTGTGCAGACATTGGCATCCAGATGTTGGGCAAAGGCCAGTGCTGAATTTGGGTTCGCCACACGCTCAGCACAGCATGGAGGCAGCAATGACATCAGAGCAAGCCTTGGCTGCCCCTTGCAAAGCTCAGGCTCAGGGACGGGTTGAAGCTGGAGTCCAAGGGTGAGGGGGAACCTGAAGGTACTCCTTCTGTGGGTCATTTGGTTAAGTCTTGGCTGGTTTGGGTCTGCACTTCTTGTTGCACTGCAGAAAATCCAGCTGTCGATTCCTCCTGTCTTGGGGGGGACAGCGGCCTCGTCAGCGCCGCTTGCCGGAATGCCCAGGCCATGGTACCGTGCTTGTGCTGAGGGGCAGTGGCTTCTGGTTAATGTGTGCAATGTTTTGTTTTTCTGAAGAGACAGATTCTGAGACTGTGCCGGAGACCTTAGCTGTGGAAGAAAGTGACAGTGTGCCAGGCTCACATGAAAAAAGAGAACCAATAGAGGACACCAGGACACTTGCTGAGCCTGAGGAATATTCAGGTGAGTGCTTGCTAGATGCTGTCTTGGGCAAAGAGCAGCATTTCTGCTGTATCCCTGCAGTGCTCTCCATGGGTGAATTGCAGGTGCCCAGCACGCAGCCCGGGCCTGCAGCCCGGAGGAGTAGATGGGGCAGTGCTGCTCCCTGGCACACACTGGGCTCTTGTGCATGAGAGCTTGATGGGATCCCTCTTGGTCCCTGATGCTAAGACACCAGAGCCAGAGGAAGCCATCTCTGAAGACAACATCAGATGTCAGTTCTGATCCACTAGCAGTGCCAGTCCTTGGGCAGCTGAAGCACACTGTGGGGTTATGCCTAGTGCAGAGCACAAACGCTGACTCTTGCATTGTCTCTTCTCCTGCCAGGGTCATCCGGTGGGCAAAAAGCCCAGACTGCTGGACACTGTGACCCGAGCAAGTACTACATCCTAGTAGGGACAGTAGCAGCCTCAGCTTTGCTTCTGCTTGGGGCAGTGTCTGGCTATCTAGTCATGCATCAGCTGCTGAAGAGAGACAGGTGAGTTATTAATTGCTGCCATTGGCAAGGAAGTCTTTGCAGCATGCAGGAGCGCCCAGGCGGCTCCTAGCAGGGCTCTGAGGAAACTGTGCTCCAAATTCCTATCTGTGAGGAGTCTTCTTGGAAATCTGTTTCTACAGGAGGAGCCAGGAGGACAAAGAGGCAACAGGACAGGACTGGGACTCTTCCTGGGAAAGCTGTGGTCAGCCTAGAGGTGAAGCAGAGTCAGGAGAAGGAGCGGGAAGCAGCGAGAGAGCCCAAGGCAACGGGTTCAGGGACAGCTGCCGCCTGTTTCCTGAGCTCTTTGCAGCAGAGCTCGCCCAGCTGCACAAGAACATGAGCGCAGACCCGTCACCTCTGCCCACCTGCTCCTTCTGTGCTCTGGCTGACAACACCTCTTCACGGGACCACTGGATTTCCCTGGAGTCACCTCAGCCCACAGCATCCTCTTGGCCCTCCTACCAATACCTGCAGGACTACTATCTGTTAGAGGATGAAGATTAGTGATAGTGATAGATGGTTAGTGATAGTGATAGCCATAAATAGTGATAGTGGTAGTGATTCTTTTAGTGATAGTGATAGGGACACTTGATATTAGAGGGTGGTGGTTGTTTTAATGATAGTGATAGTTAATATTAGAGGATAGTGATGGTTTTAATGATAGCGTTAGTTAATATTAGGGGATAGTGATTGTTTCAATGATAGCGTTACTTGATATTAGAGGAGGGTGATTGTATTAGTGATAGTGATAGTCATAAATAGTGATAGTGGTAGTGATTCTTTTAGTGATAGTGATAGGGATACTTGATATTAGAGGGTGGTGGTTGTTTTAATGATAGTGATAGTTAATATTAGAGGATAGTGATTGTTTTAATGATAGCGTTATTTGATATTAGAGGACAATGATTGTATTAGCGATAGTGATAGTTAATATTGGAGGATGGTGATTGTTTTTGTGATAGTGGTACATTTAGTGATAGTGATACTTGGTATTAGCAGACAATGATTGTTTTCTTGATCTTGATAAATAAATATTTTTCCAAAAGCAGTAAGTTCTTGCCTGGTGTGGCTGTTTCTGTTGGGGTAGAATGCACAGAGCTGGGAGCAGGGCTGGGGCTGTGACAGGAGCTCTGAGAAACTTGCACTGCAGTGCAGGAGCTGCTTGTGCCACCTCAGCCTGCTTTCCCAGCAGTGGCCGTTCACAAAGCTTTCCTGCACCAGCGCGGGGACACGCTGGCTAGCAGTGACATGCAGAAACTTCTCTGGGAGCTCATTTGGGATGCTGCCCTGAATCAGGAAGGTCTGGGCAGAGAGGGAAAGATGTTCTGCGAGGGATGGCTGTCCAGCAGTGAGCACATCAAGAGACCCGAGGTGGTGACTTAGGTCGTGGCAGTCCCTCCCTGAAGAGCTTCAAGAGAGGAGCATCAAGGAGCAGAAAGCTGGAGCCGGGCTGTGTGAGAGGGGAAGGAATGTCCTATCAATCACAGGAGCCTTCTTAAAAATTAGATGGATAACAGCGACTATAATTATAATAAAAATTACAGTCTTGTCGCACGCAGTATGGGAAAAAAGCCCAGAGCTGGGATAGAACAGAGAACTTTTGTGGAGGATTTTGTGAACAGCTAGCTAGTTGACAAAGGTCACACTGATATAATACCGTTAGTTAAGCAAGAAGGAGATGAGGATAGGAGTCAGCGGACAGTGTCCAAACCTGGCAAGGGCACTGAGCCCTTGGTGCAACATCAGGATGGGGGAGAGGATGGTTAGTTAGAAATATGAAGAAAAGATGTGGACAGCTGCAACATAGTAGCCACAAGAATGCTAAGGTAGGTGTAGTTAGCTGATAAGTAACTAACCAATAATGAGCTCACCTTTTGCAATATGTATTGGCCTCATTAACACCAATATAAATGTATGTGCCTACCAATAAAGTTTTGAGATTTGCTGATCACTCATATTGAGTGCCGCATTTCTTCCGCCGATTACCACAAACTTTGATGTGATCTTTTGCTTGAGGGAGTGTGGCAGATGCAGGCTCATTTATTCCTGTTTTTGGACTTGACTTAACTTTTAGTTCAGGGAGATTAAGACTCAGGCAATATAGATGGGGGTATTTCCTGCTGGATTTCTCAAGTGATGGAATGTAGGAAGGCCTTCCAGGTGGAAAGAAGTGACGGAGTGCCTGTCTCAGATGAAGAAAGCGAGGCACTGCAAGAAACCAGCATGCCAGGGAACTGCTGTCCTGGGCTCACGAGTCTGACTGACGGTGGTCCTGCAGGCCTTTGCCCATGCCTGCTCCAGCTGGGCCATCTGCAGCCAAAGCTGGAGGTGTGAGTGCAGCAAAGCTGCTGTCCAAGGAACGCAGCACAGCTGCTGTTGAGGCTGACTGTTGCCTGCAGTGTGTGGGGAGGATATTGCCGGCAGCAATTGCCAGAGAGATGCTTGAAGGCATCTCTGGACAGTGGGCTTTTGGGGGGGTCCTTCTACTTCTTGCTCGGGCAGTAAAGACTGTCCCAAGACAATGCTCTTCCCTTTGAAGTGATGAAGAGGAACCACTGAGCTCCTCACCCTTGTTCCTCTCCTCTGCTCTCCACAGCAGCTCCAGCTGCGCCTCTGCGCTGTCTCTCATGGGCCTCTCTGAGATAGCAGCAGCTCTGAGATAGCCACCTCCTGAGAGGGCAGCCCAAGGCTCTGTTCAGAAGAGAGCTGTGCCTCAAGCCTTGAAGCAAGCCTCACAAACTCTTCTCATATAGACACCCACACTTGCAGCCTTCCAGATGCACAACTGAGAGCTGTGGGACATATGCACGCTCATGCCCTGCAGTGCCCTTTCTGAAATGCCTCGGCTGCTTCTGAGGGAGCTGACATGCCACTGCAGCAGCAAAAGAGCTCTGGATTCAATGGGGTCCGGCAAAAAGCGTGCCTGGCATTCGCCTTGTGTGTTGCTCTGTCCAGTGGCCAGTGCCTTGGTTTGCCACCTCATCCCTGCTCTCTGCCACTGGGGCCGGGAGGGGCGGGCCCGGGGCTGTGGGGCTGTGCCGGCCCCGCTTCCCGGGCCGCAGCTCCAGCTGCCGCCGCTGCCTGGGAGCGGCCCCGCTCCGGCGTGAGGGCCG
Organism: Passer domesticus; assembly: GCF_036417665.1. NCBI lineage: Eukaryota > Metazoa > Chordata > Aves > Passeriformes > Passeridae > Passer > Passer domesticus. Next base: position 2,586,298 of record NC_087482.1, on the reverse strand, counting down.
AGGCGCCGGTGCCGGGCCCCATTGGCCGCTGTCGTGCCGCCGCAGGAGAGCTCCCCGCCGTGTCCCGGCTGCAGAGAGCGGCTGCCGGGACGGTTCGCCTGGGAGTCTGAAGCGAGCATGGCCCAGGGAGCGGAGCCGAGAAATAGAGACCGAAGAGAAAGAGGCAGGAAGCAGAACGGAGAGACAACGGGAGCAAAAGAGGGCCAGGGAACGGGGCCGGAGCTGCGGGAAGGGGCAGCAGGGACAGAGGAAGAGACGCAGAATGAGCAGGAGGGAGCAGGAGAGAGCGAACGCTGGGCTGGGGCGGGATGGAGACGGTTGAAGAAGCTTTGCAGGGACAACAAAATAGAGAGCGAGTGGCAAAGAACAGGGCTATAGCGGGCAAGCAAGGGACTGGCAAGTGGCTAGAGCAACACACAAGGAGAAGCCCAGGGGCAGTTTTTGTATGCACTCCAGTAAACCCCGAGGTGTTTTCCTGCTGCAGTGGTCGCTGCCAGCCAGCGGCAGCAGCTGGGGCTGAGGCCCGGCAAGCGGGGCCGGCACAGCCCCGCAGCCCCGTGCCCGCCCCTCAGGGCCCCGTGCACAATGGCGGCAGCAGGGGACGAGGAGGCCGCGGGCTGCGGGCAGCGCTGCCGCCCCGCCGGGCCACACGCCGCGGGCGGCTTCAGCAGCAGCACAGGAGCTCTGGGGACACTGGTGCCGCAGCTGGTGACGGGCCGCCGAGCAGCACAGTGGCGCGGAGCGCGGTAAGGGAGAGCCTGGGCGTGTGGCCCCTTAAGGAAAAAAGGAGGGCCGTGTTCATCGGTGCCTCCCCTGGGGCAGGAATGGAGGGCCCGAGATGGCGCTCAGAGCCAAGGCCGAGGCAGCTGGGCAGCCTGCCTGGGTCCTACGTAGGAAGGAGATGTCACCAAGACACCCTCCAGCCTGCTCTGGCCCTCTGCTCATTATGGGCTGCGGCCTTCACGGTGGGCAGTGATGTGTGCTTGATTCCAGAGGATGCCATGGGCCGAGTTTCTGCAGCTTGTCAGCTGCATAGGACTCTTACGAGCCTTGGAGAGAGACCCGAGGGGTGGAAATCTGTCAGTGCCTCTTTGCTTGCAGCTGGAAACACCTGGGGCTTAAGTGGTGCTTCAGGGACAACCGTACCAAAGGTGCTCTAGAAGGCTGTCCAAGAGCTTCTGAGCGTAGGTTGCCTGGCACACATAAGTCATGCATATTTATTTGCCAGAAGAGCTGCTCGGCTAAAAGGCCAGCAGTGTTACCTGATATCTGCAGCAACCAAGACATTTGTGTGTGTCCCGTGGCGGTGCCTGATGGTGTCCAAGGACAAGGCAGAGGGAGCTCAGGGGCTCTGGATGACTGCTTGAGGGATCTGGGGCACATGTGGTATTTTCTTCCCCCACGTGCAGTGAGCCAGACCCAGGAAGGCTCTAGAGGTGAATAGGCGGCAGCCCGGTGTTCCCAGCAACAGTGTGGGAGTTTGACCGTGGGTTACTCTACAGGACAGCAGGCCTGATGGTGGCACATGGGCTACATCTGCCTGAAAGGGAAAAAGGCTCTTGGCTCCAGAGTTAGCAGGGCTCCTTGAGAGAGCTTTAAGTAGCATTGGAAGTGGAAAAGGGAGTAAACCAGGCTGACGGGGGAGATGCGTCAGCACTGCACAGCCATGTTTGGGTGACAGTGGAGGATGGAAGCAATGCTGCCATCAAAGGTCATGAAAGTGTAGCAGAAGTCATGGGAAAAGCAGGTTTTTGCCACAATTCTTTCAGACAAAAATACTAGCAAAGAAACACTCTTGAATTTGGGCTTTTTACAGCAGCCTTCATCCAGGTCTTCTTCTAGGGAATTTCTGAGGAATAAGACATGAGTGCCTCTGCATTCCCATGCACAATGCTGCCTCCAAAATACTCCAGCCCTTCTCCATTTGGCTCCTTCCATTCCTGTGCAGAAGAAGGAAATTCAGTAGAGGGGAGGTGCAGGAATTCACAGGCAACGTGGGCGTACATTGGGGCCTTCACAGCCATCACTTTGTTCTGAGGTCACAGAGCTCTGTTTGATGTCAGGTTCCAGAGCCCCACTGTGCTCTTCAGTGCTCGCTCTGGGCAACACTGCAGCAGCAGCAGCAGCAGCAGCAGCAGCAGCAGCAGCAGCAGCAGCAGCAGCAGCAGCAGCAGCAGCAGAGTGTTGCTAGCAGGGGGGATCATGGTCCTGAGCCGCTACCTCCTGCTGCTCTTTCTCGTGGCCCTGCCAGCCCAGAATGCCCAGAGTGCTCCAGCAGCTTGGCAGGGAGCAGGTAGGAAGGCAGGGGCCAGCACACAGCCCTGGCTGGCAGCAGCGGGGCCGGGAGCAGGGATGGCTGAGCCAGGAAGGCAGCACGGGGCAGGCAGAGGGGCAGAGGCTCCAGGGGAGGTGTGAGGGGCTGCAGCTGCTTTAGGGTGCAGCATGGAGAGAGCTTCCTAAGGAGCAAGGATGTGGGGAGGGTCGGGCCAGGCCCGGAAGCTCAGCACCAGTTCTCCATCACTCAGCAGTGGCTGTCCGTCCCTCCGCTCTGGGTGTCCAGCCTTCTGGCCCGGCTCCAGGGCTGACCCGCACACAGATCGTGTGGGCACGCCACGGCTTTTCCCTTCATGTGGGAGCTGCCAGCTCAGTGTCCCAAGGGCAGCCAGACCCCCCTGCAGCTGTGAGGATGCAGACCTGCCTGAGCGTGCCCTAGCAGTGCCTCCCACATCCAGGCCTTGAGGTGTGCCCATGAGGGCAGTGCACGTGATGGTAACTTCTTGTGGGTGTTTGCTTGTAGTTGTGGACACAGAGAGTGCTCTTTCAGCCCCTGAGCGAGGGGCAGATACCGTGCTGACTCCGAGCTGGTACCTCAAGCGTGAGTAGTCAGTCTGTCCTGCCTTCACAAAAAGGAGCGCCCCTTTTCCCTGTTTTATTCACGAGAAAAATACCGTCATAGGTTAACGTGCTTTTGTAAATCTAACAATAGGGATGAAGGATGACAAGGTTCCTGAAGAGTTCCCTGAAGGATTGCCGGATGTTCCAGAGGAGCTCCTGGCAGCCTTGCATGAAGCCCCATCTGGTTAGTATATCCCACTCTGTTAACCCTGGCAGCCGGGAAGCTGAGCTTTTGCTTCCTGTAGGCATGTGCTGTATCCTGGACAGGCAGAAGCACTCAGTCAGAGTCCTGCTGCAGGCCCACTCCATTTCACAGCTCCTGCAGGGAGCCCTAGAGATGGTCCAGCACAGCCTCCGCTCGCAGCTGTTCTTCCAGATGACTGCCAGGGGCTTCTCCAGCTGCTGCTGCAGTTGCAGCATTCCTGGCCAGGGCTGCTCTGTGCAGACATTGGCATCCAGATGTTGGGCAAAGGCCAGTGCTGAATTTGGGTTCGCCACACGCTCAGCACAGCATGGAGGCAGCAATGACATCAGAGCAAGCCTTGGCTGCCCCTTGCAAAGCTCAGGCTCAGGGACGGGTTGAAGCTGGAGTCCAAGGGTGAGGGGGAACCTGAAGGTACTCCTTCTGTGGGTCATTTGGTTAAGTCTTGGCTGGTTTGGGTCTGCACTTCTTGTTGCACTGCAGAAAATCCAGCTGTCGATTCCTCCTGTCTTGGGGGGGACAGCGGCCTCGTCAGCGCCGCTTGCCGGAATGCCCAGGCCATGGTACCGTGCTTGTGCTGAGGGGCAGTGGCTTCTGGTTAATGTGTGCAATGTTTTGTTTTTCTGAAGAGACAGATTCTGAGACTGTGCCGGAGACCTTAGCTGTGGAAGAAAGTGACAGTGTGCCAGGCTCACATGAAAAAAGAGAACCAACAGAGGACACCAGGACACTTGCTGAGCCTGAGGAATATTCAGGTGAGTGCTTGCTAGATGCTGTCTTGGGCAAAGAGCAGCATTTCTGCTGTATCCCTGCAGTGCTCTCCATGGGTGAATTGCAGGTGCCCAGCACGCAGCCCGGGCCTGCAGCCCGGAGGAGTAGATGGGGCAGTGCTGCTCCCTGGCACACACTGGGCTCTTGTGCATGAGAGCTTGATGGGATCCCTCTTGGTCCCTGATGCTAAGACACCAGAGCCAGAGGAAGCCATCTCTGAAGACAACATCAGATGTCAGTTCTGATCCACTAGCAGTGCCAGTCCTTGGGCAGCTGAAGCACACTGTGGGGTTATGCCTAGTGCAGAGCACAAACGCTGACTCTTGCATTGTCTCTTCTCCTGCCAGGGTCATCCGGTGGGCAAAAAGCCCAGACTGCTGGACACTGTGACCCGAGCAAGTACTACATCCTAGTAGGGACAGTAGCAGCCTCAGCTTTGCTTCTGCTTGGGGCAGTGTCTGGCTATCTAGTCATGCATCAGCTGCTGAAGAGAGACAGGTGAGTTATTAATTGCTGCCATTGGCAAGGAAGTCTTTGCAGCATGCAGGAGCGCCCAGGCGGCTCCTAGCAGGGCTCTGAGGAAACTGTGCTCCAAATTCCTATCTGTGAGGAGTCTTCTTGGAAATCTGTTTCTACAGGAGGAGCCAGGAGGACAAAGAGGCAACAGGACAGGACTGGGACTCTTCCTGGGAAAGCTGTGGTCAGCCTAGAGGTGAAGCAGAGTCAGGAGAAGGAGCAGGAAGCAGCGAGAGAGCCCAAGGCAACGGGTTCAGGGACAGCTGCCGCCTGTTTCCTGAGCTCTTTGCAGCAGAGCTCGCCCAGCTGCACAAGAACATGAGCGCAGACCCGTCACCTCTGCCCACCTGCTCCTTCTGTGCTCTGGCTGACAACGCCTCTTCACGGGACCACTGGATTTCCCTGGAGTCACCTCAGCCCACAGCATCCTCTTGGCTCTCCTACCAATACCTGCAGGACTACTATCTGTTAGAGGATGAAGATTAGTGATAGTGATAGATGGTTAGTGATAGTGATAGCCATAAATAGTGATAGTGGTAGTGATTCTTTTAGTGATAGTGATAGGGACACTTGATATTAGAGGGTGGTGGTTGTTTTAATGATAGTGATAGTTAATATTAGAGGATAGTGATGGTTTTAATGATAGCGTTAGTTAATATTAGGGGATAGTGATTGTTTCAATGATAGCGTTACTTGATATTAGAGGAGGGTGATTGTATTAGTGATAGTGATAGTCATAAATAGTGATAGTGGTAGTGATTCTTTTAGTGATAGTGATAGGGATACTTGATATTAGAGGGTGGTGGTTGTTTTAATGATAGTGATAGTTAATATTAGAGGATAGTGATTGTTTTAATGATAGCGTTATTTGATATTAGAGGACAATGATTGTATTAGCGATAGTGATAGTTAATATTGGAGGATGGTGATTGTTTTTGTGATAGTGGTACATTTAGTGATAGTGATACTTGGTATTAGCAGACAATTATTGTTTTCTTGATCTTGATAAATAAATATTTTTCCAAAAGCAGTAAGTTCTTGCCTGGTGTGGCTGTTTCTGTTGGGGTAGAATGCACAGAGCTGGGAGCAGGGCTGGGGCTGTGACAGGAGCTCTGAGAAACTTGCACTGCAGTGCAGGAGCTGCTTGTGCCACCTCAGCCTGCTTTCCCAGCAGTGGCCGTTCACAAAGCTTTCCTGCACCAGCACGGGGACACGCTGGCTAGCAGTGACATGCAGAAACTTCTCTGGGAGCTCATTTGGGATGCTGCCCTGAATCAGGAAGGTCTGGGCAGAGAGGGAAAGATGTTCTGCGAGGGATGGCTGTCCAGCAGTGAGCACATCAAGAGACCCGAGGTGGTGACTTAGGTCGTGGCAGTCCCTCCCCGAAGAGCTTCAAGAGAGGAGCATCAAGGAGCAGAAAGCTGGAGCCGGGCTGTGTGAGAGGGGAAGGAATGTCCTATCAATCACAGGAGCCTTCTTAAAAATTAGATGGATAACAGCGACTATAATTATAATAAAAATTACAGTCTTGTCGCACGCAGTATGGGAAAAAAGCCCAGAGCTGGAATAGAACAGAGAACTTTTGTGGAGGATTTTGTGAACAGCTAGCTAGTTGACAAAGGTCACACTGATATAATACCGTTAGTTAAGCAAGAAGGAGATGAGGATAGGAGTCAGCGGACAGTGTCCAAACCTGGCAAGGGCACTGAGCCCTTGGTGCAACATCAGGATGGGGGAGAGGATGGTTAGTTAGAAATATGAAGAAAAGATGTGGACAGCTGCAACATAGTAGCCACAAGCATGCTAAGGTAGGCGTAGTTAGCTGATAAGTAACTAACCAATAATGAGCTCACCTTTTGCAATATGTATTGGCCTCATTAACACCAATATAAATGTATGTGCCTATCAATAAAGTTTTGAGATTTGCTGATCACTCCTATTGAGTGCCGCATTTTTTCCGCCGATTACCACAGGCCTCAACCCACTACTTTTATCCCAGCAAGTACAGTGAGACAAGAGCACTCCTTTAGATCCAGTGCATTGAATTCAGCAAAGCCTCCCCAGCCACTCCCAGCTGAGATGTTCAGGAATCAAAGGAGGAAGCTCCACCATGATTTCATTGGCAGTAATGGGGACACGCCTCTGGAAGTGCTGCCAGCTGAGCCAGGGGCTGGGCCTGGGGGGGACTCATGTGCCCACATTGCTCTCTCAGGGCAAATGCCGTGTGTGCAACACCAAGGAAATGTAATGAACACTGCCTCGGGGATTTCATACAGACAGAAAGGCCAAATGGAGCAAACTTTGGTTTAATGATAAAAACAGATTGTGTCTCAACAAAGACAAAATGTAAAAAGTTGAAGCATAGAAACACCAAACCTGTTACATTTATTGCTAAATCTAACACTACTAATACATCTTTAATAATAGTTATATATCTTAGCTAATAAACAGAGGGATTCTTATCATGTAAACTAATAGAAGAATAAACAATCCTAAAAACTTGAAAAACAATCTTATTTCTATCTAGTCCTGCAGACGCATAACTCTTGCTAGCCTGGGGCAAATGCAGGGCTAATTTGGCCTTTTCTTCTTGGGGAGAGGCTGTGCATCCTTGCGTGGGCGATGTTTTCTCCTGTGCTTGTTCCTCTCCTTGATGGTTTCAAACTCCCTGGAAGACAGGAAACAAACCATCCATTGTTAACTCCATACACACCATTAAGCCAAGTGCTGAGATCTCCCTTTTTGGATGAATTTCCATCTTTTCAGGCTGTGACAAATTGGTAAAGTGATCAGCACCATGAGTCTGATCTTGCTGGTTTCAATTCTTTGAAATGTCTTCCTCCTTTTGCTTCATCCTAGGTTTAATTGGATCAGCAGCATCAAAGCAAGTTTTGATGCATGTGTTCCTGCTTGTACAAACTGTGTCTTGTTGGGCCATGGCAAGGTTTCACTGGGAATGCTGGGTTTGAACGAAGCTGTTTGGGTTTCAAGTGGGCTGTAAGCTTGAGCAGGGCTGCCAGGGGCGATCCTGCAAGTGGCCTCAGCTTGCCCTGTGGTGCCTTTGGAAAGGGTCAGCGTGCTTTAGGCCAAAGGGGCAGCTGGGAGCAGAAGGAGGAGGAGCTTGCGCACCGTTGGCACTGCCCGCACGGAAAGGGGCCTCCCGCCGGCTGGGGCGGCTGGCGCGGTTGGCAGCAGGGATACTCCGCGCTGCCAGCCCGCTTGCGGCTTCTCTTCCCTGTCTCCCCAGTCTCCTTCCTGGGAGGGCTTTTCCTCCTCTTCCGTTTGCCCGCAGTCTGGAAATCAAAGAATCCTTATCAGTGCTTCCTTCCTTCCTTTTAGAAAGCTGGAATTCACAGCATCCACCCCAAAAATCTATTGGCCTAAGCAAATTCTTCCAAACCCCAAAGAGCTGAGAAAAGGGCTGGATATGGCAGTGGGCTGCGGCAGGCTGCCAACCATGGAGGTTGGAGGAAAATACTCCCCTTTACCACAGCTCTAAGGGGGTGGGATAAATACGTGGCTATCCATAGTTCTACATGTCTGATTTCTACCTCTCTGCCTAACATCTATTTATCTCTGGTTTTCCTCCCCACATGTCTAGGGCATGGCTTTTACATTCAGTCACACTAGTGAAGACACATGATTACCCATTTTCTCCTACCCAAAATAATCTCTCTCTCCCTCTCTCTGTCTCTCTCTGTGAAGCAAATTGCTCTCTGCCAGTAAGGAAAGTATTAAAGGTGCCATGGCACTGCAGCTCCTTTTTGGGGATACGCTGGGGTGCTACAAAAGATCTCTAAAATTTGGCAGCATCTCCATGAAGGCAGCCCAGATGGCTGATGTTAGCAAGCAGTGGGGAATGAAAGGTGTGATTGGAATCTGAGGGTGCCAGCCCTTGAGAAACCGATTTGTAGAGAGTCAAAGCCCATTTTGATGGTGGTGCTGCTTTGTTGGGTCAAAGTTGTGCTCCACAATTCCGTATTTCAGGGCAGCAGCACAACAAAAGTCTGGGCAGCACCTGCTGCGCCTCTCCCAGTGCGTGGGACCAAGGGAACCTGGCAAAGCGGCATGTGGTGTGGCTTGACAGCAGGGTTTGTCCCCTTCTGCCAGTTTCTTGACCCTGCTGGCATGTCTGGATTTTCTTCCCACTCACGTGAGCAAGAGTGCTGCTGGCAAGTTTCTGCTCTTTTTTCCAGCGGTAGTAGTACTCCACACACTGTGCCACAGTCTTACTCGGGATCTGTTGTGAAGAGCAAAAGAAGGAATCTGAAACAGCCGTCCTGTAGGGTGCATTGGAGAACAATGAGAATACAGAGTAAAGTAGGAATTAAAGTCACGGAGAAAATTGAGGAGGGTGTAAAATGAAATGAATATGCAGGAGTCAGAGAGGCATTATGCAATGTAATAAACCGAGTATTGTGCTACGTGGTGCCACATGTAATGCACAGATCAACACCAAGTCCCTATAGCAGAGTTCTTCTTTGCCCCGTTCACTGCAGTTATCCCAGCACAAGGTGTTGTGGAAGCAGCAGCACACCTGGGAGACAAGTCTAACAGAACAGAGCTTTGTCTTCCAAAACAGCCTGGAGAGAAGGGCTGCAGAGGCCGGATCATCATTTTCACACAGGCCTTCCATGTCCTGTTCTGTGACTACTTTAACAGTTTTGGTACTTGAGAAGAGAGGGACATAGGTGCAGTATTTGGTACCAGCAATAATCAACATGTCCCTTCTGATGATCTGCCAAGGTGAGAAATGTCCTGTGGCTTTACCTGCTTCTGGATGAGATGGAAATCCTTGCCGTAGGTGTGGAAAGCCTTTTGGAAGGCCTCCTTCTCCTCAGGTGTCCATCTATCAGAGCCTGGCAAGAAAAAGCAGCAGCTGAATTGATCCCTCTAGCCACTTGAAGCAGATCCCACTGGCTGCCGAAAGCAAGCTGGCGCCAGCCGTCATTCACGTGCGTGCATGTCTGCTCCCTCAGAAGGTGATGAAGACGAGAGCAGGCATTCCCCAGGGAAAAAAGCATGGAAAACAAGTCAAGCTGAAGGAGTAGATGCTGGTGCTTTCCCTGTCCCCAGAGAAGGCGAGATCGTGTGCCGGTTTTAAGCACAACTAATTGAAGCAGAAATGCTTGACACGGGCATTAAGCGCACGGCAGCATGTGTCAGTGAAGGAAGAAGCTGGGCTTGGGTTACCTGCATAATGATAATCAGCCAAGGGATGGCCTTGAGCTGTTGGAGGACCCCCTGAGAGCAACATCTCCAGAGCCTCCCGCAAGATGCAAAGGAAAAAGGCTTGAGCTGCCCCACAACACAAAAAAGGAGCCAAACCCCACCAATGCTGCCCTTCAGCCGCTTTGCTTCTTCAGCTGAGGATTCAGGCCACTGGCTCTCATATGGGTCAAAGATTGTGCTTTGCTCCCAGTCCCTCATTTTTGCTGCCCAGCCCTTGGCTCCTGCTCCCCAAGGGTAGCATTTTCCTCTCCAACTCCATGATTTTGCTCCTCCTGCATCCTGAATTGCCTCAGCTGACTGAGGCTTCTGGGAATTGTCCCTCAAAATGTCTTCGAGAACACAGATCTCCAGGAGGTTTTCAAGGCAGCAGGCTGCAGGACCCTGCGGCGCTGCCTCCAGGAGAGATCTTGTCCCTGCTGGAGCCATTTGGGCTCAGCCCTGCCGCAGCTGGACGAGACACAGCAGGCAGCGAGTGCTCTGCTGCTTGTGAACTCCCTTCTTCAAGGAGCAGCCAGGAAAGGCTGTCCCACTGCCCGGGCCTTATCAATTCCCTGCCCACTCTTGCCCGCGCCCAAACAGCCGCTTCCTACCGGAACGCTGCCGCGAGCCTGGTGCAGGCAGTGCAGGGCGAGCTCCAGCTGAGCTGCTGCCCCGGGAAGGCCACGGGAGCTGGCCATGTCCAACAGTTCTCTGACTGCAAGCACAACAAAAACCCACCCAAAGTCAGCCTTGAGCCAACAAAGGGGAAGGCTTGCCATACAAGGCAGGAGGAAAGCACAAGAGCTAAAGCCTGCAGCTTGGAGAGCACGAAAAGGAGAGCAAAGCAAGGGGCAGCTGAAGCAAGGGCCCACCTAGTGCTGCCTCTCCCTTCCATGCAGCTTTTGTCATAAGGAGTGGGGGCCAATCTCCCCTCTTCCAGTGGCACATGCCTCTGACCCATTTGGAGAACAGCACAGTTGCTCTTTTTCCTGCTCTGCTGCAGAAGCAGAATATTGTCCTTACGCCTACCACTTCCACAAGGGAAGATGGGCGTGACAAGGAGAGAAGCAGAGCCTGCCAAAAGCTGCCTTTTTACCCAAAAATCACCATTTTACATGCCCGACTATCTCAGGAGTTGAAGGAAAGCTAGACAGCTACCTCTGTCTGGTTTTTCCAGGTCAGGGTCGTCTTCCTCCAAGGGCTTCCAGACCAGGGTTGCAGGCTCTTCATCCTCACTTGGCGGCCCGGTCTGCAGCTCAGGGAGCTCGGCCTGAAAGTCACTGCCAACATTGATGTGTCTAGAGGAAGAAGGAGTAGGACGTAAGAAAGGCAAGTGGTCAAGAGACACCTGGCGTGCAGCCACAGCCTTGGACCAATCCCACTGTGACTCTGAAAGAGCAGTTGTCCTGCTTGCCGTTCCTCAAGTTTGCTGTCCTTTAACCCTAGGCCAAAACTCACGGCTCAGTGTGGGCTCTTGCTTTCCTTTTCATTGTGCCTCTCCTTTCCACCTGAAAGAGATCAAAACAACGCTCCAGATAAAACTCATTCTGCCAAGATGTGTCGGTAGCCCTGCTTCTCATCCTCACCACTGAAAACCCCAAGCTCCTCTGTCCCAGCTCCTCTCCATTAGGTGTCATTGCTGCATTTTTCACTTGGAATTTCTGAGGCAGGTCCCTCTAGCAGTCTGCAGCTTGCTCAAGAAGGAAAGCTGAAGGGCAGGCACTAGAGTGCCTTGAGTCTTGGGGCCAGTGAGAAGAGCCAAGAGGATGCATGGAAGATGCGCTACTGCAGGCTTGGGTTGGATGGAAGGCAAAGGTTCTTCAGCCAGAGGGGGCTTGGGCACTGGAACTGCCTCCCCAGGGAAGGGCTCCCAGCACCAAGGCTGAGAGAGCTCCAAAAGTCTTTGGACACTGCTCTTGGGCACAGGCTGGGATTCTTGAGGCTGTCCTGAGCAGGCCCAGGTGCTGGGCTCCATGATCTTTGGGAGTTCCTTCCAGCCCAGAAAATGCTGTGACACTGTGATTGTGTTCCTGAGAAGCACCACTCAAGAGGGCATCTCACAGCTGCCTCTGACTGTGAGGCAGAGCCAGCCCTACACACATTGAACAACACAGACAAATCTAGAGCAATATCTCTCTGGAAAAGAGATGCAAGGCAGTGGGAAAAAATCAAAAAAGCTATGAAAATAGTATGTGTCTGTAAGTGATGTAAGTATGTGAGTATATAGGAATTGCTGAAACCAGATCATTTCTGAGGATGAAAGCCAGTACTGCAGACAAGCCCAGCAAACTGCTTCCATGCTCTGATGGGCAGGCATCCCAGAGGCGAAGTCCCATCCTTCTGGTTTTTCAAGCTTTGCAGGAGGTGTGACCAGAGTGAGGGCGTAGCAGGATTAGCGGACACTGAACCCCTGACCTCCTGCGGAATGACCAGTTGGTTTTGGGGTCACCACAACGTAGTTTTAGGACTTAAATGGGTGCCACGAAGTTTTTCACACGTCACCAGTGGACGAGAATCTGCAAGTGCACCGTGACAGCTCCCTACGTCCTCTATGGAAAGGTGTGTATTTCCCCTGGAGGCAGCATTATTCCTGGAGAAGTTGCAGCCTGCTTTCATGTGCAACCTCGTCTGGGGAAAGTGACCACACACCGTGTCTGTGGTGGTTGGTGGCAGAGCCAGCTGGAGCCTCCTGCCGTTCTGTGAGTGCTTTGGGGGCCCACGGGGATTTTCTTACCTTGCACAGTGCCAAAGTGCTGTGGGGATGCCTGGCAGTAGACGAGGAGATGAGGATGTCGCTGCAGAGGCCAGCTGTGGCGCCGAGTGCAGAAGGTGGCTGCTGAGGGACAGCCAGGAGCAGATGCTGCAGCTGCTGCTCCAGCTGCTCCACCGGTGTTCCACCAACGGCCGCAGGATCAGCAGACAAGGGCAGTTGCTACAGGCACAGCCCAACATTCCATGCAGAACCCCAGGGGAACCATGGGACAGAAACAGGGATAGGCCACCTTTGCCCCTTCTACTTCTTCTGCTGCAAGTTTGCTCTGAAAACTGAGGAGAAAAGCTCCCCACTGGGGCTTTTCTCCTCAGTCCTCTGGATGGGGAAAAGTAGAGCAGGGACAGCTCTGGCTCTCCTCTTTGCTTCTCTGTAAGGTGCCTGCAGCTGAACAGGCACAGGAGGCTGGCTCTGTCCAAGCGCCCATTCCACATTTCCTGCACTGCAGAACCAGGATGACTGGCTCTCCTCTGGCTCTGAGAGGAGCTTGCAAATTGTTCTGTGCAGAACCAAGTGCAAAGCTTTCTGTCCAAGTGGCGGCATTCATCCTGCCCCCTTCCTCAATTGTCTGGTGCCCAATAATGTCACTTGATGTTTTCCCTCCTTTGGCCTGCTGAGCTGTCTCTCACCTCAACACTCCTTCCCTGAAACTTGGAGAAACGGGATGTTTCTCAGGAGAGCCGATGGGGACACACACACTGGGGCAGTGCACCAGCATTGCTGTAGTCAACAGGTCATGCAGAATTTCTAGGTCTCTCTTCCAGCTCCCTTGAAGAAGGGAGAATGTTCGTCTCTACTACTCTGGCATTCCTCTAAGGAAGGAACACCAAGAGAACGAACGGCTTTTCGACATGAACGGCTTTCGCCTTTGTTTGAATACTTAGATATGGTAAAACCCAGCCACTTGTACTGCTTCCCTGCCTAAGGTTATAGTAAAACAAATCTTGCTTCCTTCCCAGCAGACATCTTCCACACATATGTCCCCAACCTGCTGGGAAAACATCTGGAACAAGGCCCACTGCAATGCAGATACTTTGTAGGCTCCAGATCCCACCTGCACTGGCTCCAGCAGGCAAGAGCAAGCTTTGGTCGCTTCCCAGAAGCAGCCTGGCCATTCCCCCCTGCCTCGCCCCCTCGCCATCCTCCACAGCCCCTGCTGCCAAAGCCTTGCTAGGCAGAGCCATTTGCTGGGCTCGGTAAAAGAGTGACTTGGATTCTTCTTTGGTGCAAATACCAAAGCTGTGAGAAGTGAGAGGATCAGGTTCACAGCCGCTCTGCTTTAGCTAAGGACATTACTGGAGGCTCAGAGCCTGGTCCTTTAAAGAGAAACTGAATCTGAGCTACTGGTGTTTTCCTGGTGCATGTGGACATTTATTTTCTACAATCTCAAGATGATCCTGAGGTGTTCTAAAAAGTCTCTTTTCCCCAACTCAGCTGTCGAAAAAGGAGTCAGAAGTCTTCCGTTTTGTTCTCAAGTCTGTTTATTATTTCTTATCTAAAACATTCTCTGTCTGGCTTGCAGAGGTCTGTTCTGTACGTCAGTCTGAGGCACACTGCCCTCCCCCAGGGCTGGTGTTGTCTTTTATACTATAAACTACGTATTCAATATTTACAGTTATGTCCCAATACCTATCACCTGTGTTAGACAGTGACTTTCTACTCTAAACCAATCCCAAAGTGCCACCATCACCAAGAAGATGGAGGCTAGGAAGAAGAAGGGAGAAGAACAGGACAATGCCCAAATTCCTCCATCTTGTGCCCCTAGACCCCCATAGTCAAATTCTTCAAAATTCCACCTTTCACCCTGTGGCAACTACTGTTATGCTACTTAAACTTTTGTGACTTGTAATTCTTCATGTAAAGTTGGTAATTTGCTCCCATGGGTTGAGATTGAATTCCCAAGTGTCTTTGGCTTCCTGCCAGGGTCTCCAAGCCCCTGACAGGATTTTGAGCCATCCAGGGCATCCAGAGGGATGTCCTGGGTTCTGACAGAAGAAAAGACTACATATGGGACTTATCCTTTATTTGACATGAAACAGTTTTCAACAGAAATCGGGGAAAAAAGCCTTTGAACACATCTTTACTTTGAAGAAAGGTGGCTGCAGCAGCAAATACTTACCACGACAAATAGGCATGAGCTGTCATTCTTTATGTTATTATGTGTGCGTGAAATACTGTCACTAAGCCTCTACAAAACACAGAGTGCAATGGGAATCTCTATTTAATCTCCTCATCAGTACAACTTATGCTGGATTCTGAGAGACCTATTTAATTACTTTAATGCTTCGACCATTCCTGTGAATGTTCAAAAGCCATTAACCATGGCACTCAGACTCTGGCAGATATTTGGTCTTGAAGGAAAACTTTTTACTGAGTTTTTTCTTATGTCTTTTAAAACACACTGTGATCAGTTAATATCATGAGTTAGAAAGCCATAGCATGTCGAAAAGCACTATTGTAGCAAACATCTATGTAGTCAGAAAACGTCCTTTAGATAAAATCAGAATGTCCAAGGACTCTATCCTCTCCCTCTCTCTTTCCCTTGCCTCTTTTTTCTACCTTTCCCTTCCCTTTTCCCATTCCCTCTTCACTCCTACAGTCTCTTATATTCACAGAGAGAGGTTTCTATAACCTGTCCCCTTTAAAGGGATTTACCACCCCTTCATTAACTCTGCCAGATGCTGTTTGAAGGCGTTCTCTGAGAGGCATCTCTACACCATCCTGCCCCTGCAGACACTCTGGCTTGGTGGCAGAGGCTGTCACAGCACTGCCAACAGCAACTGTGCAGCCAGAGCTGCAGAATCTGTCACTGCTGGCCTGAAAGTGCCAGCCCTGGATGGAAATATCAGCAGGAGCTCATGCTCGTCCTCCCCGTGCTGACAAATCCCTGCAATCCCTCCTGCTGTGCTCTGTGGCAGCACTGCCAGAGGAGGCAGAGGATGTGACACATCCTCAGGGACACCTCGGGCTGGCTCTGGGCAGCAGGACCTTCCCTTGGCCGATGCTCACTTCTGCAGACAGCTACGGCCATGAGCCTCACACACTCCTTGCTTTTTGGGGCAAATCCCTTCAGCTTTGCTCATTTAAGGCTCTGCAAGGGGCCAAAGACCCAACCCTCTTTTTCTGAAAAAGCAGATGGTGGGCAGTTCTTCAGCCCACAGAATTAAAAATAAATTCTTTTGACCCAAGTAGCCTCCAAGCACATATTTTGTGAAGGAATTACTTTCCCACACATAGTGCACTTTCCCTCTTTTACTGCTAACAAAATCCCAGTGTTTGATGCAAACAGCCCCAGGATATGTTCATGAATAGCTCATCAAATAGCTCACAATCAGCCCCTTGAGAAAAGCAAAGTGTGCTTTCTAATGTAACCAGTTAGTTTGAGTTTTGAATGTTTTGCATTTGCAACTGAGACCCTGTAAGCAATTCTAATTGTTGGCAGTAGGTGAGATACTTCTGAACAAAGAAATCAGTTTTACATGGCATTTACCTGGTCATACAAAAGAATGGATGTTTGGAGAGTGTGTTTTTATAATGTCATATGTTTAAGGTGGGACACACACAGTGTACAACATCTCTCCTTTATACTTTTCTTTTATAAATACATAGTTCTAAGAATTTATAACTTTTATTTGGCTTAAAAGATCAAAGACTCAGTAGTAAACACCTGTCAAGCCTCCTGGACCTCCGTTCTGGCCACCCAGGGCCATAGGGTGCTACTGCAATAGTTATTTTTCAGGCAACAGTAGCAAACATAGGCCCCAAGGCACCAACCTGTCCCCTTTCTGTATCATCAGCAATAGAAATTGGTTTTAAATTATGAGAATTTCCAACTCCCAAATGTCAAAAAGTATGTATTTTCACATGCAAACTATGATGGCTTTTGCTGATGTTTATAACATTTCACAGGGCCAAAGATGACTCAGATTTCTGAAGTTTTACAAAATAGAGATGCAAATGTCACAGGAAGCACAGCAAGGATGAAGGTTTAATCACCCTGAAAAAACCTCTCTTGCTGAAGTGTCCATAGAATCACAGCTTGATCCAGAGTGCACCAATAGCACCTTACCCTGTCCATGAGCCATCCTGGAAATGCAGAGCATGCCAGCCCCAAGTCTGGTTCTAGTGCCCGTTCTTATGCACAATTGTCTCCAAAATCTGCAGCAGCACAAGCCAAGGTGAGGGCAAAGCCCATTCTGAGGATGCCTTGGGGACCCTCCACGCCTGTTCCGAGCGCAGGGGACAGCAGGTTCTGCCACAGCAGCAGAAATTACATTATGTGTTAGTAAATGCAGCATTTAGAGTAGCAACTAAATAGTCCTATCTCAGAGTTAAATGTTCAATTCTTCATAAATGCAGTACCTAAACCAGTTAAATCCCACCTACACCCCAGACATCCACCTATACCTGCTTGTGTAAATTGTATTTTCCACTCCACTCCCTGGCCCTTCTCTCACCACAGTCCTCAAGCCCTCAACCAGGCACAAGCCAACTTCTCACCATGCTGTTAGTAATCACCTGCCCCACCCACAGCAGCTGTGCAGGTCCCTGACTGCTGGGAGAACAGACTTGAAATGCAGACCCCATCCTCCACCACAAAAAAAAAAAAAAAAAAAAAAAAAAAAAAAAAAAAAAAAAAAAAAAAAAAAAATTCAGATTTTTCTAAATCATTTCAGACTAGTGAAAGATCAGGACATTGAGAGACTTGTTTATTACCTTCAGGCCAATCAAGATAAAGTTTATGTCCTTCTGTATCAAGGGAAGTCATGGCTTCATTTTGAAGCCCAGTTTTATGTTTTGTCAGCCCACTTTCCTTCCTCGTTTGTCCCTGCTCCCCAGGAGGCCACTCACTAGGCATATATAGAAATACCTGTGTCTGAAAACACATCTACATGAGTGCATGACTTGCACTGCAGCAGTTGAAGGCGTTGTTTTTATTGCACAAAGATCACAAACCTCTTCTAGAAGAACTGTAGAGTTCTTACTATGGGGCTGTAAGAACCCTGCCAGCACATCTGCTGCTAAAGCAACAATTCCAGCTTTGCAGTGGCTTAAGCGGGCTGAGACAGAATTGTTGCTCCATCAATGCGTAAACCACAACAAAGCAGTGGGGACAAGCCTTTGTTCCAAGTGTGACTGAAGCTTTGGGAAGCAGGTTTGCCTGCAGAGGGCACACAGAAGCATGACACCTTTGCCTCCTGTGCACCTACAATTTCTACAGCATCATTATCACTGCTCGGGTGACTGAGCAAGCTGACAGTGTGTGACAGATTGTCTGTCGTGTACAGAAAGTCACAGAAAGAAGAAGGGAGGGAGAAAACAGGGAAGATGACAATGCAAAAGATGTTGAAGGAGTGTGGCAAGGATTGAGGATTAAGAGACAGAAATAAGAAGAGACCATACCCCTAAACTGTCAAGTGCTGAGGAGAAACTGCAAGTACTTGCATACTTCAGCTCACCACCTGGACTTGCATGCCTTGTCCACATTACCATAATTTCAATAATTTTGATTCCTGGAGAAGCTGCCAGGTCCCCAGTACGAGTCCTACCTCCCTTCCAGCAGTCTCTGTCTGGGCAGAGTTGAAAATACATCAGGGATTATCTTTTACTCCATAAGCATTCAAGACAGCCAGAGAGGTTCCAGGAAAAGGCCATAGTGAGTGCCCAGAACAAAGAGATTTTAAGCAAGTGGAAGAAGGGAGTATTAATTGAGGATCACAGTTATATGTTGGGGTATAACCTTTCAAATATTTGTTGCTTTTGAAATAGAGATTTTTGGAGTTCACTTGAGTTAGCAATATGAATTAAGCATTTAAATTTTAGCTTGTAGAATTAAGTGTTGATTTTTTTCCTTTTACTTAAGAAATCATGGATGTAATTATCATGCCAGGCAAGAACAGGCGGGGCCAGGGGTTGGATATGCATGAAAAGGTTGAGCAATATCATCTATATGGAGCACCTTTGTGAATAAAAGATTGAGCTCAGACCAGGGCTCAGGGCACAAGTTTTCAGGAGAGCTATCTCGCTTGTGCCAGGTGCTGACAATACAGACCCACTTCATAACTACATCAGGTTGTGGAGTCTATTTATTCCACCTATGGCTTCACTTTTCTACTGAAAACTGCAGGTGAGAAAGCCCAGGCAGAAAAGGGAAGGAGAAGCCACGTAAACAAACCCATAGCTCTATACAAGGACAGAAGTAGATTTCATCTTCACCAAGCTGAAAAGAGTGGTTTTATTAGAAAAAAAACAAAAGCAAAAATACCCTAACATCATATATATTCTCCCACCACATTCAGACATTACAACAATAAAAATGCACTATAAAACCACTGCATTAAATTGGTGAGTTAGGAAAAATAAACAGGGCACAGGTTAATCTATATAGATCTTTGGAAAGATGAGCAATTACAATCTGCACCCCAGCTCATGCTCAGTATTTACTATAATCTTAAATAACAATAAAGTCAAACACAACAGAAGACTGATGTTCCTACCTTCTGCTTCCAAACACAGCCACGGGTGGCAGCAGCTACCATGAGCTCCATTCTCCTGAGCTCACAGCACAGCGCAGCTGTTCCAGCCACACCAGCACGGGACTGGCCGCAGGTTGTAGAGCCCGTGCCTGAGCCAGGATCAGAGCGCGTTTCCTCTCAGGTAATGGGAGCCCCGTGCTCTTCCACAGCTTCTCCACCTTCTCCAGGAGCAAAGCAAACCCCACCACAGCTACAAAAGCTGATGCTTATCAAAGTTTTCCCTTAGCAGCTTGGAAGAGCCAACTCCCGCAGACTCCGCAGAGCGTCCGTCCCGGAGAGCCAGCCGCAGCTGCCCTGCTCTCCTTTTATCAGATCTGGGTGACACCCACCCACAGCCATTGAAAAGGGTCATTCCCAGCCTGGGAGCCAGGCGGGTCTAAGCAGCGAACAGTGATGATCATTAGAATCACCTGAGTAACAGCTGAGGTGACTTAGCTCCCTGCTTTGGACAGGCCCCTTTGGTGTCCTTGTGCAGTGGGGCAGTCCCTGCCCCGGCACTGGCAGGGCTGGAGGGCAGCTGGGAGCCTTTCCCAGCGCCTGGCAGCTTCTGCAGCTTTGGCAGCTGGGGCATGTCTTGTGTCTTCTGGAAACCTGCCACCACAGGGGGATCCTCAGGTAGCCTCGGGCTGGCATCTCTGATTTTTTTTTGCAGTTCTTTTGTTTGTCTTAGGTCTGAGATCAACAAAAGGGCTTTTCCCACAACTTGCAAGCCGCTAAGTGAAATAATCTCGTTAATTCACCAAACACAGTATTGCCCCAAAGCAAGAACACACAGGCCAGAAATATGTCCATGCATGTGAAAAACACATATGAAAACTGATAAAGTTTAATAAAGGACAACAGGAAACAAGGACCATAGCGCAAAGGTTATTATGGCTGGATGCATCTGGGCACTCAGCCAAGCCCACGCTGTGTGTTGCATGAAGATTGCTGCATATGCATAGACCCTTATGCGTAGCAAACTTTAGTTTACAGGTTCCAAGAATTGTTTTGCATGGCTCCTCCTGTGTCTTAGAGCATGCATATTCCTTGGTTGTGGTTTTAGTCCATTCTTACCACCTCCAATTTTTGGACCTTGGTCCGCACCATCTTCAGACAGTGAGTGCTGACAGTGGGCACATCTGTAGCAGGTGTCTTCTTTCTATGTTCATTGGATGTTATCCCATTTAAGTAGGCATTTGAACACAAGCATACTTCTATCAGCTATTTCACTACTATGTCTAAGCCTAATTAAGAACTGAAATAAAAACTATATCTTTATAAGAAAGTTACTTTAACATCACACATATAAAATCTATTTTAATATTTGCAAAAAGCCAATATTAGAATATTATAATATGTATCTATAACAATCTATTGATAATATTGCTGAAAGAAGGAAAACTTTTCTAAATACCTAGTGCCTTTGGTAATCGCTTTGGTAATGTAGCTTGGGCTCTACTACTGTTTACTCATCTTTCTATTGCACAGAAATCTTGGATACTTTAGTGTGTAGATCTGTATTTATGACATTCTCTGAAATGGAAGTGAGAGGAGAAATGGGCTAAATTCAGATATCTGAAGTTATGTCTGAACATTTGCTGAGGTAAATCAAAGACTAAAGGACAGCTACTCTTTGTGAAGAATGCCAGAGCAAGTTAAAATATGTATTAACAGGCATAATCAACACACTAGAATTAAAAGAGCATCTCCACCAGAAGAGAGAGTCTATAAAATCACACTCTGCATCAAGAAAACATAATGTCTATCACTACATGGATTTGTTGCTTTGCACGCCCCTCTGCCAAGTGCAAGGGGCCTCAAGGACTGAAAGCACAGGGAGCCAAAGGGAGACAGCTGCACCTACGTCACTGGGGGCTCCTGGGGAAGCAGTTTCCTTGAGAATCAAGCTCCTCTCCTCCAAAGGCACTTCCCCAAATGTCTGCATTTCCCGGGAAACACCAACACACACTTCAGAAACCCTGGCAAGGCTGAATTCCTTATGCTCCTTGCAGCACAGGCGCTCCAGCTCGAGCTCATCTTCCTTCCCCCGGCTCTGTGTCACTTCCTTCCCCATGCCCACGTGTCGCTTTGGGCACGCAGCCCCGGGTCCCTACAAACACGAGCTGCCTGCTGCCTCTGCACGTGCCTGAACTCCTGCCTGCGCTCACGGCAGCAAAACCAGGCTGTTCCCAGCCAGGGAGCGGAGCCCTGTTCCCACAGGAGGCTCTGGTCAGCCCCTTGCAGGACGCTCCGCTGTGCACGCAGCACTTCTCCTGCCCGCCCAGAACGCTCCTGGCACAGCAGAGCACAAGCTGGCCGGCTCTGGGCTCAGCACACCCCAAACCCAGGCACAGGAAGATGCAGTGGCTGTTTTGCAGCCATGTCCAAGACAGCTGGGAAGGGTCCCCTGCCTCTGGTCTCACTTGGTTGGCTTTCTGAGTGGGCCTGAGGCAGGGGCTGCGATTCCTCACTTGTGGGGAGAGCAGAGCTGCCAGAAGCGCACCCAGCCTGCAGGCACTGCCTGACAGCGCTGCAGCCACTGGGACGCTCGCGCCTCTGAGTCACAGCCACTGCACTGCTGCTGCTGCTGCTGCTGCTTCATTTGCTTTGAGGCACACCCAGAGCTCACTGTTAGGCCACCATGGTCTCTGGTTCTGCCCTCTTCCTGTCCCTGTGTATGCATGGAGCCTTCCTGTGCTTTCAGCAAGCTCTTGGGGAGAACTTCCAGCATGGCAAGCTCCTCTGCCCTTGGTGGATGCTTGCCATAGAAGAGCATACTCAAGCTGGCTCTTCAAAAAC
Organism: Passer domesticus; assembly: GCF_036417665.1. NCBI lineage: Eukaryota > Metazoa > Chordata > Aves > Passeriformes > Passeridae > Passer > Passer domesticus. The sequence goes on along the minus strand of NC_087482.1, from coordinate 2,564,616 downwards.
CCAGGGTCCTTGTTCCCTTCAGCGTGCTCAGCACGACCTTCAACTCCATGGTGCTGTGCAACTGGAGCAGCAGGACAGGGACCTCTGCAGCCTGAGCTGCCCTTGTTCCTCTCTGCCCGTGCACAGACGATGGCGTGGAAGAGAACGGCAGCAGGGCCCTGCGTGTCCCCGGGCTCAGGATTTGTGCTGCTTCAGCTCCAGAGAGGGAACCACGGGTGAAGTGAAAAAGCCAAAGTGTTTATTAAGGGAAGGCAAAGCAAAGGGGTGAACTGGGAGGGAAAAACGTGGATGGGCAGGGCGTGGGGGCTGGAGGGAGGGAGCTGCCAACAGGGAGGGAGATGGCAGGAGCTCCTGGAGCTTGCCACAGGCTCAGCTGTGACCAGCAAGAGCTGGGCTTGGAGCTGCAGCTGGTCCCCTCTGCTCTGCAGGTGGTCCCGTCTTCAGTGGGAACTGGGGGTGGCCAAAGGACACTGGATCTTCTGAGCCTACAGATGAAGTTCGGCAGATCTTGTGCTGAACATCAGCTGGACAAATTGCTTTATAAAGGAGGGGCTTTATTAGCTCAGGGCTTGAAGGGCTCGAAAAGGGAGGAACAGAGAATAAAAAAGTCTTGACTAGCATTTATTTGTTTGTTGTTTGTTTTTTAGAATTTTCTGATCTCTTGATAGCTTAAGAGTTCCAGTCTATCTATTTTTTACATTTCTTTGTTTTGATTATTTGTTTTTCTGATCTATGGAAATCTATAATATCTTCTCAGCTTTTTTTTTTGTTGTTGTTGTTGTTTGTTTGTTTGTTTTGTTTGTTTGTTTGTAATCTACATCATGACTGCCATGGTAAGTTACTTACCAGACAACAAAAACTTTATGCACTTTGTGTTTGCACTGCTGGAAGCTGTGTCAGCTGTGTCATGCTCCTTGTGTGCCCATAAGATGTGACAAGGAGCAGCTGTAGTGGATGTCAAAGGAGTGCAAGGAGGGGTGGAGGAATCAATTTGCATTCCTTAGAAAGAAGGGAAACAGAAGTACTGAGATGCTTTACACTACTTCTGTGATGGGTTTCTGGCATATTGTAATACAATTATCTACAAGCAGGAAATCAGCAGGCTGCTAAAAAATGACAGCAGAGAGCTGAATACCCCTAGTGCTGAAGGGCAAGGGATTTAATTTGTTCCTATGTTGGTAGGGATCTCATTCTGTGATAAGGTAAAGAAACAAATTGCAAGTAAAATAAATCTGTGCACATCCGTATTGAGACACTCTGACTGGCAAGGTGTCTGGATGTTGTGTGCATAAGAATCTCTAACCAAATACCAAATTCTAATTGACTTTCACAAGTGAATTCATACTGGATTTCACAAAGGCAGTTGTCAATGCTCTGCAGGTGAGCAGCTTCTTGAATTAGGAGAAACTCGCTCACTATTCTGAGCAGACTGCATTCTGAAAGTGCAGGTGAAAGAGTTAAAAAATCTCATCAAATACCACTTAGCAGAGAAAGGATTTCTAAAAATTGCATTGTAAATAGAAGCATATTTTTCTGATTTTACTTTCATTGTTCTGTAAAATTAGGATGACTTTTATGAATAATGAAGAAATGAATTTCTGTTTATTGAACATAAGAAATTCTTTTTTTCTTTACAAATGCCAGCATAGATTAAATACTATTTCTATATTTCAGAAAGCTGTGGGAGAGCTGTGGAGAGTTCTGTTTAAATCACCCCAAGTGATTTCTAAATAACTTCTAAATTGTTTAAATCATCTCCAGCCCATCAGAGAGGAAACTCTTTTTGTTAGAGAAGCAGCTAACTCTGTCTTTTCATACTTGAAATATCTGATGCTTTGAATAATACGTGACATTTGAATGCTGATTTTGCACTTGGGACCCAGATCATCTACCAATCTTTAGGGATATTGGGACCTGACATCCATCTCAGCAGCTTGCTTTATGCAGTAACCAGCTGCAAGCAACTTAAAGAACATCAGCTGTGAGAGTCACTCCTAAAACTTCCTGTCTCCAAAGTTAAATTATTTAAACAAATACTACAGTTTTTTAATAAGATGTAAAATGTATAAGGAAGCTTTCAGAATGGCTTATTGAGATATAAAATATCTGTGATTGACTGGAAATACACCTAGGTGCTGTGATGGTACCTTTTTGCTATGGAAGTGTGAGCCTGTTGTTACTCAGGAATGACAGACTTCATTGTCAGGAACAAGAGGTTCCATAGAGCAAGGAGTTTCCAACAGTGCAAACCAGCACCAACCATTTTGCAAGTCAGGACAGCCTTCAATCATGTTTGTTTCTGAGTTTCATATTGGATGCTCTCATGACTGTTTTCTTTTCACGGACTCATCTGGAAAATGTGGAGATCTTGAGCTGTTTACACCGACTAATCCCTCAGGCTAGAACTACAGCAGAAAACAATACATGTGACAGACTCCTTAATCCTTTTATGATCTCCATCTTTAATAGGCATCCTGATGGCACACAAGAAACCTGACTGCAGAGTAGTCATGCATACAGAGCACATGTCACTAGTTGCTCAAAAGTGGGCCTGTGGGTATTTCAGAAGGAGTGGGTGGGTGTTTTCTATATCACATGCATGTGACAGCTCTCTTCATGTAGTAGGTGAATGCAGTAACTGATGTTCCACCACTAACATTTGTTTAATGTAGTCAAAGAAAAGCGGTTTTTTTTAACATTATTTGTTTCTATGTATTCTACTCTGTGTCGTAATGGATTCTGAAGGCCATAGTGACTTTTTGGTCTGTTTTTTTTTAAGAGGTCCAATAGCACAGTTAACACAGTTTAATTATTTCTCCATGTAAGAAATTTCACTCCATTTTCCGCTTTCCACATTCATTCAGTTTATTTTCATCAGGTGCCAGCTTGCTGTCCAGCAAACCAATCTCATTCCATATTGGTTTGTGATGAGGCCACAGGGCAAAACAATGCAAAAAGAATAGGAAAAAAGTGGCCAAGAAAAGAGAAGCCCTTGACCTCCTTCCTTTATGTGGCAACCTCGTTTGGCTGAAAGAGAAGTGTTGTAGTATAGATGAAAGTAATTGCTCTAGTACAAGAAGTATAAATTTATTTCTAGCTCCTCTCAGTGTGGAATTTGTGTGCTAGATTTGTATAGTTAACACTTTGTGACAGGAGTCATGATTAAGCAGAGAATATTTTCTAGTTGAAAAACTCGCGTGACCGATAGCTGGTGAAAACCCAACACAAGCAGAAAGTTTGTTTGGCCACCCTGTCTTAATAGTCTCACTCCTGAGTGAAATTGGCAAAATGAAGCCAAGATCTTTCCAAAGGCTAGGGCCTGTTTATTGAAAGTCATGACAAGCTCAGAGGAGAGCCCAGGGTGAGCCTGGGACCTGCGCGGCAAGTCCGAGTTCCAAGCTAACAATGCTGCGTGCTGCACAGGGTTTCCTTGGACACGGGCTGGGCAGAAAGACCCAGGTGCTCAGCACCCGGGGCTTTCAAAGTCTCTTAAAGCCACAGGAGTGATGCGCTCTCAATCCACCTGTTGCTTGCTCCTTGTCTTGGTTGTTGGTTGCTCCATAAGATGGTGCATCTCTGGCCAATCATTCCAGAGTTCCGAGGCTTCATTGGCTGGCTGCTCTTGCAATCTTGTTTCATATTAATGTCATCATCTCATGAGGCAGTTTTCTAGAAAATTCCCTCACCCAGATCTCACCACCCCCACTCTACTGGGCATGCATTCCTATTTCAGCACATTTAACTCCATAACTTATTACTCTATAACTTATTACGTAAATTAAGTGTAACAATTTATTGCATTAATTAACAATTCATGGCCCCACCTACAAAAGCTAACTTTATTTATAACCCTACTGCCAAGAACTTGGAGCTCTGCTCCTGTGCCTTTCTTGGCAGGGCTCCTGGGGCAGCTGGTTACTGTGCCAACACTACCTGTTCTTCTGTATCAGATACAGGAGTGATGAGAGAAAAAAAGAAAACACAGTCTAAAGCAGAGCTCCTGAAGAGGGGACAGCCACAGTGTGTCCTTTTGTTGTTCAGAAGCTTCTCACCATCAGGGAAGGGAGCAAACCACATCAAAACCTACCACTTTAAAGCTGAACTGGAAATCCGATCATCCTCTTGTGGTATTCGCATATTCTGTGGACAGAAAGAGACTTCATTCTGTGCCAGGATTTTCCTGAGAAGCTGTGAGAAAGCTCAGAGAAAACAATTCTTCTCTTAATCTTTGCACCTGTTGTTGTGCACATGTGGAATGTGTTCTGGAGGTTGTTTACCAAAAGGTAGTTTCCTAATTGGACTCTAGTGCTGGTGTTGGATTCCTTGACCAGTTGGATCCAGTGTGTTGGACTGGCTGGCAATGGAGATGGGTTTTTCCTAGTAGTATAGTGTAGTAGTGTAATATAATATAGCATAGCTTAATAAAGCAATTATTCAGCCTGTACTATACTATAATATAGTATAGCTCAATAAAGCAATTGCTCAGCCTTCTGCAGTCATGGAGTCAATGCACATTATTCCCCCCATTCGAGGGCCCCCTGCCACACAATAATCCTATAAGGATTGATCAATGGCCTTTAACAGAGAAAAAATTAAATATCCTTAAGAGATTGGTAAAGGAGCAATTACAGGTCCAAGATCACATCACACCCATGAATAGTCCCTGGAATTCACCAATATGCCTCATCCACAAGAAGACATCGGGCTCCTGGAGGTTGCTTCATGACCTGAGGAAGATGAATGGAGTGACTGAAGACATGGGACCTCTTCAGCCTGGACTTCTTTCTTTAAAAATATCACATTAAAAATGTGACTTTATGGTCTCATTTTTCAATGGGACCTTTCTGAGAGATATCCTTTGTTGAGAATAGAATGGGTTTTTCTTCCCTACAGGTTCCAAAGACTAGTTTTACAGTGTTAGGGATGATAGCACAAATTGTCATTAAGGCCAGAACAAGATTGTTCAGTTTAGCAAGTCAAGAATTTGCAGTTATCTATTTACCACTGAAAAAAAGATTCTCTTGATTGGGCAATGCAAAATTCTGATGATTTACAATATGCATTATTAAATTTTACAGGTATTTGTTCTGTTCCTTACGTGGCTCACAAATTATTGCAAGCAAAATTGAGTTTTAGAGAGGAACCTATGTTAAGTGAGGAATCTTTAAATGCAATAACTCTCTTCCCTGATGGATCTGGGAAAAGTCATAAATCAGTTGTAATTTGGTTGAACCAAACATCTAAAACCTGGGAATCAGATTTTCTAATAATAGAAGGATCACCTCAGATTGTTGAGCTTGCTGCTGTGGTTCAGGCTTTTCAGCTCTTCCCACAACCTTTTAATTTAATCAGAGATTCTGTTGCTAATGTGGTTAAAAGATTAGAAGGATCAGTTCTAAAGGATGTTAGTAATGACACTTTATATTGTTGGCTTCCCTGTCTTTATACATCATTGCAATATAGAACTAATCCATATTTTGTTTCTCACATCAGGGCTCATTCTTCACTTCCTGGATTTTTAGTGGAAGAAAATGCGAGAGCAGACAAACTGGGAATGGTTATTTCAAACACTCTGCAAAACATTTTTGAACAAGCAAAACTGAGTCATGTCTTTTTTCACTCAAATGTGCAAGCACTTGTGCGAATCTTTCAAATTTCTAAAAGTCAGGCTAAAGCTATCATCAGTACTTGCCCTGACTGCCAGCTTGTGCAGCCTCCTGTTTCTACAGGAGCGGTCAACCCGCAGTGTTTGCAGAGCCTGCAGTTATGGCAAATGGATATCACTAAATACCTTTCCTTTGGTAAATTTAAAAATACTCATTTTTCAGTAGACACATTCTCTGGTGCAGGTTTTGCTTCTCTTCACACAGGTGAAACAGGTAATTGTGCTTGTCAACATTTTTTGCAAGCTTTTGCTTCATTGGGTGTGCCCCAAAAAGTAAAAGTCTGCAATGGTCCCGCATACATATCTCAAAAATTGGCCGCATTTTTAAAGGATTGGACTGTTTGTCACCATTCTCCCACAAGTCAAGCAATTGTTGAGAGGACACATCAGACATTAGAACACATTCTTGATCAAGAATGAGGGGGGGAGTAGAGATCACACCACAGATGAGATTGAACAAAGCTTTATATATTTTTCATTTCTTGAACTGCTCTGTTGCAGAACCTGATCCACCAATTTTTAGGCATTTTTCAAATAACACTCAGGCGCAACGAAAAGAAAATCCCCCTGTTTTAATTAGAAACCCTGGGACAGGACAAATTGAAGGTCCTTTCTGATTAACCACTTGGGGCAAAGGGTATGCTTCTGTCTCTACAGGTGCAGGAATTAAGTGGGTCCCAGTGAAAAACATCAAACCATATCACACCCCAGAAGGTGTTGATGAGTCCAAGACTGTAGAAGCAAGTACACAGACGTGAGCTGAATAGAGGGATCACGTGTCACACCTGACATTCCTTGTTCATTGCTGGGACCTGCAAACTCTGATTTTATGCTGTTTATAAATGTGTCAATTGTTGGTTTTGTAGAGCTTTTTTGGCAAAAGTGTGGTTTTTGTTTTGTGACGTTATAGATCCCCTCTATTGGGTTTTCAAAAGTGAAGTTTTTATTAAAGGTCAAAAGCAAAGTTTTTAAATTGAGGAAGATATGGGAGGTTCTTTTGCCAAAAATTAGCTCACGAAAAGAATGGAGCAAAATTGAATGATACACTGATGTTGGTTGTTTTTAATTGTTTAACAATTTAACAAACTAATGCCAATATCACTGCAATAACACAGTGATATTAAACAGATGTTAACATCTGTTTAATATCACTGTTAAACAGATGTTAAGATTGTTGGGCATGCTACCCTTTGAAATAGAACAGCTGTTGATTTTTTCTTTTTCCTGGCACATGGACATGGTTGTGAAGAATTTGTGGATTGTGTTGCACGAACCTGTCTGATCATTCTGAATCCATCCACAAAAGTATACAAAAGCTGAAAGACTTGACAGCTCCAATTAAAGAAGATGCTGGATCCTGGTTAGATGATTTGTTCCTAGGATGGAGCCTTGCACCTTGACAAAGGGAACTTAGTAAAATAGGTCTATATGTGTTGGGTGTTTTGGCAGTGATACTGTAGTAATACCTTGCATACCTCATTGTTTGCCACAAATGATGGACAAAACTATCAAAGAAGTGTTTAGCATATAAGAGACATAGGTAGGAAATGGATTCACAGAGAGTTCGCAAAATCTCACAGAGATGGTGGATGAAGGTATTGACATAGAAGAAGGTTTTGAATTAAGACCTTGGAACAGGTGAGACTTCTTCTGACAATGACTTGTAATTGCTATCAGACATGACTTATGCCCTTTGAACTGACTGGACTTTCACAACATTAAAATTGCTGTGTTGTAAAATAGCAAGGCTTAATGTGAGCAAAAAGGATGCTTTAAGCAAGTAAAAAGCCGATATACTATAGTAAAGCTATGAAACGCAAGGCAGTTAATAAATGACATGGTTTTGAAGGGTTTTTTTTAGTCAAACTGAGAGGGAGAATTGTGGGAATCCTTAAAATCAGAAGGTTTTGGGAAAGCTGCAAAAGGCAGGGCTCAAAGACATAAGAACTGCGATTAGAGCTAATCAGCAGCCATAAGTCTGCAGCAAAATTACATAAGACGTAAAAAAGTAAGGACAAATGGAACAATGGTCTTTATAGTAACGCTTGGCTAGAATAACTCCCTAAGCTACAGAAAAGTATATCTAGTGAGATATTAGGAACTTCTGAGCTTAATAATGGAGCTCTGTGCATTGTACTTTAAGGCTTACAATGGGTATTTCATTCCAAATTAGCAAGCATTGTTTGAACAAAAGGTACCTGTGCTTCTAGGGGTTGGATAGAACTATTGTCAATATGCTTTTGCTTTGTGGGATTGGTCAAAAAAGTTTACTTTTTTAAGGTAAGGTAACATTAAGTTCTTTGTGTGCTGCCGGGGACATGAGCTGCTGGCATCTTCCCATTGTCATAACCATGTAATGAGAGTGGAAACCAAACAGCTGGAAAACAAACAGCTCGAGGTGCGTTCCTCAGCATTCCCGTCCCGTTCATGGATTGACACAGACCCCTGGCCAGCAATGCTCTCCTCTCAGGAAATGTGGAGGGACATGGAGTTATTCAGCTTTGTGAAGAGCAGGCCCCAGGAAGACTTTAGCTCCACTTCCCAAAACTTCAGGGTGGCTTTGAAGAAAGTGGGAGACAGCTTTTTTAACAGGACCAGTTACAATAGGATGTGGTCTAATATTTTAAGGAATAGATTGTAAACAAATCAAGTTCTTATATGAACTGTCCATGAGGTGGGTAGACTTCAGGATGCTTGTCTGTGGTTTCCACTGAAGTGTATTTTAGGCAGCTGAATATCATAGGGTTATTTTACTGTTATATTATTTACTTAAGAATCAAAGACGTACCTTCACAACAACCACTTTTTCCCCTTTTTTCTTTGTATAATAAATAAAAATAAGGACAAAACATGGGTTTTGAGCTCTGCCTGAGTCTCTTTTTCACTATGAGAACCTGAGAAAAACCTCTTCTGGATGAGGCTTTTTTCATTTCTCTCAATGGAAAAAGAGAATCTAGGTTTAATAATATATTTTTCTTTACCAGCCAAGTTCATGGCTTGATCAGGATCATGAGCTTGGTTGGGGGAGGTTTTTTGTATTTATACTTTAAAAACAAACTTTTACTAATATCTAGTGCACAAAAACTTTAGACATGAATAACAGTGCAAGCAATCCACCCTTCTCCCCTTGTTAAAAGTTATACATTTTGTTAGTGATTTAATAGATGACTTTTAACTTTTAAAATGTGTCTTGGTTTGAAATGACAGATGTCTGCTGAGGAAGGCAGAAACCTCCACTGAAATGGAAAATGTGAAACCCCTCCTTACAAATTGTTGTAGTTTTGAAATTAAGGGGGCCTCTCAGGCAAAGATGCGGGAGCAGGAACAACAGTTCTTTATTAGGGAAGAAAATAAAAGTCAAATAAACAATGCAGTAATACAAAACAACACTGCCAGAGTCAGAATACAACCTGACACCTGTCAGCGATGGAGAGAGACGAAGGACTGACTCAGTGATAGAATCCAATTTTATTGTGGGATACAAACACTTTTATATTATATACTACTTCAGGGAGACTAGTCATGTGTACTACAATGATTAGGTTAAAATCACATACACAAACTTATGCATATAACAACATCTCCTGCTTGCAGAGTTTAATGGGATTTTCTTTTTCTGGTAAACCTCTTTGATTTAATCTTCTTGCAATCTAAGTCTAATTTTCAAAGTTCCGTTTGCTTTTGCCAAGGCATCCTGTTATCAAATCTCTTATGTTAACCCGGTCCAAAGTCCATCATCTGCCTTGTGTCCTCCAACACTCCAACAGACACCCTGTTTGTCAGGGGTTTGGTAGCAGTCCAATTGGAATGGTGGCTGCCATCCTCCTGGAGTGTCAGGTGTGGTTCTGTTGAAGCAGTGATCCCGTAGAAAGGTGTAGTCATCCTCTGATGACCCAGTGGTGGTGTGGATGGGCCTGGTCTTCCTCTGGGAATCCAGTGGAAAAGGCAGCTGCTCCTCTGGGAATCCAGTGGAAAAGGCTGTCCTGGTGTCCAAAATCTCAGATGATATCCAGTTAGGAATGCTTGGCTCCTCCCTCTGGGCAGAGCTTCTCACAGTGTGGGATGATGTAGTTTTATCAGTCATGCTGTGGCACTCAATGGCCCGATGTTGGGGTGCATTAGTTTTAAGTTGGTTTATTCCTGTACCCCCCATTCCTGTTTATGGTTTTGCCCGGGCTCTCTCTCTCTCCCTCTTCTGAATTGTCCCGTCAGTTACACTTTTACCTTTCCTAAATTCCTCCCTGACTGTCTGTCTGTTATTCATGGTCCTTGCCCACTCATCCAGAACATTCTGTCCTGGACATTGAATGATTGGATTAGAGGTCAGGGTTCAACCCCTAATTTATTTACACTGGACATCCGAGCTGTTTGTTACGCGTTATTCCCTCCTCTCAAAAATTTAGATTGGTCGCTGTGTTCTAGTTATAAGACCTTGCCGGGAAAGCTTTTTTGTCCGCGCCCGACGCACCTTCAATAAAACACCTCCTTTTTCCCTGTCGACGCGGTCCAAGCCTTTTCTCCTGCGGGACGCAGCCCAGCTTCTCTCCTCACGGCTCTGGGGGTTTCTCGCCCTTCTGAAGGCATTCCGCCTTAAATACTCTCCCTAGGAAGTCTCCTAGCGGGAGAGTGCCCTTCCCCCCTCACTGCTGCCGGCGGTGCAGCTTCCCCCCTGTGCAGCCGGGCGAGTCAGAGACCAAGAGGTCAGCAGTAGCCGCTGCAGCCCATTAACACAGATGTGTCCCCAGAGGGAGGACTGGTCATGGAAGAGATAAAGAAAACTGCCCAATTAAGAGAAGATAACAGAGCCACACCTCTAACAGATGGCAAATAGAATACACACATTATCTTGCAATCTAGGACAAAATGATGACAAGTGGTAGAACTTCAGTGAAAGAACTTTGCAACAGTAATTTGGTTATGACAAATTGATTTTTTTTTTTTAAATGAGTATTTTAGTGGATATCCCTTGGAGCTTAACCATCCTTCTTGAAACAAGGCAATAATAATTAGTAGGAATACTAGGAAAACACATATTAATAGACACACAAGGAAGTGTGTCTATTGATGCACAGCAGTTATTGCCTGAAGAAGAAATAGCACATTTTCCCAATCATAGACCTATTGATTTTGGTCCTAACAATCGCAAACAGTCATAATGAGTATTGTACTATGAACTCTAAGGCATATTTTACAAACAGTTGTACATTTTTCTAACTTTTGTGTGATAACCCTTCAGTGTGTTTATTAGAGTTTTTGAAACATGACAGCCTTGATTTGAAAAGCTTTGTAGGGCAATGTTGGCTTTCTCTTGGACTTGGTGAGAAAGTGGCCCTCTCTCAGCTGCTGTGAAATGGCCATAGCATGTGGCCAGCAGCATCTTTTCAGGACGGCTTGCTTGCTATTGCTGACACGGCCCCACACCCTCGCATGCTTCTTTCCACTGTATTTTGTTGGTTGGGCCCCCACAGGGGCTTTTCCCACACTCTGCTTCTGGCTTTGGTGTCTGCAGCTCTTCTCAGATCCGACCTTGGAGGCAGGCTCGGGGGCAGGGCCACTCCCGATGCAGACACGCCGGGCTCCAGGGAGGGGTGACTTTGAAGCCAGCCCACTCGGTTTCCGTGGTGATGGGAATTGCGGCGGCCCCGGTGCGAATGGTGGGGGGCGATCTCAGTGGCCGCGTGGCACGGTGTAATGGCTGCGGAATTCCCCTGTAACCCGGGAGGGCTCGGATCGGCTGCATGGCATAGTGTCCCCGGGGGGGAGCAGAAGCGTTCCCCACATGGTCTGCTCCCCCAGGGCAGGGCGGCGTGGTGTGCCCGCCCGGGTCGGCTGCCGGGGCTGTGGCGGCCGCCGTCTCTCCACGTGTCTGGATTGTGCAATCGGCGCCACCGGCCCTCTGGACGACATCGGTGTCCTTGGCTCGGGCAGCCCCTGGATGGTCTCCATTTTCTGGGATTCCCCCACTCCCTGGGGCTGTGCTGGTTCCCACACCCACTCCACATTGGTCAGCCACAGTCCCAGTAGCAGAGCACGTTTTCACAGCAGCCGGGGCCTGCCGGCTCCCGCGGCAATGCCAGCTCACACACAGGGTGGAACGAAAAGGCGGCTGCACTGCTGCCCTTCCCCCTTTGCCTTTCATAATCCAGTTCTTTAATAAGTCCAGAACAAGTGTCCATGGTTTTATAATACCGATGGCTGCATCATCGCCAAATGAGACTGCCTCAAATATATTTTGTCCAGCCCTCTCCCAAAAGGGCAAATCTAAAGCATTGCCTTTTGATATGTGCAGCTCATGGTTTTCGCACCATGTGAATAAAGCTTGTAGAGCTCGCTCATCGTGGTTTATTTCTCTTCTTTGAAGGAAGAAAATCAGTACCTTCGTTACAGAGTTTTCTGGTCCTGACATCCAAGCTCCCATGGTCTCCTAAGTGATTCCAGTCCACAAATACAGGGCTAGAAACCTCGCAGCACTTTATGCTACTTAGCAAAGTCCCAGGTTTTCAGCATATCAGTTCTGTCACCATTCCCAGCTCCCAGGCTGTATTTCTCCAATTCCAAACACCAATTTGGGCCTGTTGCTCTTGTAATCTGGTTCCCACACCATTTCCCAGCTCTTACGCTGCTTGCAATCTGGTTGTACACCGATTTCCAGCTCTAACGCCATGTGTCTCCTTTGCTCTGTGCTTCTGAGTTCTTATCACTCTGGGGTTCACCACGTGTTAGGTCATGTCTGGGGATTGTGGGTGCAGGAGACAGAGATCACTCAGCCTCGAGGTTTGTGTGGCACAGAGAGGGTTTATTTCCCAGCCTACCCCTCATACAGAACATTTGAAAGACCCAGTCTGCATATTCTCATTGGTCTGAACTGCACACCCCCTCGGCATCTGGCCGGTGAAATGCTTGCAGCTTCCTAAGAGATCTGACTGGGGGAAGCCCCTGGCAGTCAATCCCGGGGCTTGGCAGCAAGCTCATCTCTGACATTTGAGAGCACCAGCCAATGGGTGCCTTCTTTCTGTTCAGTTCTGTTAGGTCTCGGTTTGGTTTCAGTTATGTCAGGTTGAGACTAAAGGCATAAAAAGTGTGCCATGTTTACAATAAAGGGATCTCCTTTGGATGCATGAGGGGGTCTGTGTCACTTTGTTCCCCACTGCTGCATCCAAATCTGTCTTTTGGGAGTGCTAATTCACTAAACAGTGCTAATTCACTAAACAGTCACTATACAAACAAGGCATGGGCTATAATTATCAAAAAACTTCGAATTGTCTCAAGCCGTTTTGTTTTGTTTTGTTTGTTTGACAGAACACCTACTTTATGTGTGAGGTAGAGAGTTCTATCTTACATTCTGCCTGAAAATAAGAGATACTGGAACCCCACCAGATCAGATCAATCAAAGCACTCCTAATCTATTAGTAAGTATTAACAAGGTCTGAACTTATATTTTCTGTCTCAAGACTTTGTATGTACATCCATCCACACAATACCACTGTGATTAACTACACTGACACACAGGTTTGCATAAAGATTATTTTCCCAAATACATTGGAGTATGGTAGAGCAAAAGAAAACCTTGATTGCAGTGTCTAAAGACATTGCATCTGGTTAAATATTCTCTTTCTGTTCACAGCTTTAAATTAAAATTTACACCTTTATAACTAAAGGTACTATAAATAAAGGCACTAGAGGTTCCCATGAACTCCACAGATCTTTGAGAGGTGTTTGAAGGCTAGGTCTGTAGACACAGAAGTGCTTCATCAGCAGGTTTTAAGTTGCAGAGTTTTCTGACTATTTGCCACCTGTCACTTCTGTTTACAGTGTCTATAAAATAATTTTCATGCTGAAAATCACTAACAACTACCTTCCATATTTATTCATGGTTAAGCACTCATGCCAGCTCCTATTGAAGTCAAGAGCAGGTTTCTGAAAATAGCACGAATAGGATTAAACCTAAAAGGTCTGGCACTGCTATCACTGAAATATTAATTTGCATGTTTTCTTATTTTTCAACCAAAATATGACCATGGCTTTTAATGTTGGGTTTTTGCAGCTAGTATGCAGATGTAATAATCACAGAACTGAGGTCATTTGATATTACAGAAAGGTTAAAAACTAGGCATGGGAAGGTCATAATGAAAATTTTTAACTAACAAAAACTGGTTTGTCCTGCAGCCTTGAACTCATGTCCTTATACCCTTCCCAAAAGAAAACCTATTCACTGAAGATGCATCATCATCCCAAAAACATGTTGAAATTAGGCTCATGATTCCCTCAGAAAGCTAGGAGGTAATATTTTGCTGCAGCCAAAAGGTTATTAGAAAAAAGAATGAAAGCTGTTGGTGCTAGGTGGTGTTAGTTCTGGTTTGCATTTGTTCCAGTTAATTTCTTGGGTGTTGCTGTGAGCTGGAAAAGGGTCAGGGTTGAACACCAGAATAAAAGAGAGGTAGGAGAAGAGGAGAGGGGACAGAAAAGTAGGCTGTCAGGAGAGAATGTAAGTTGCCTAGCACCCAGCCAAAGGGGAAGGGGACAGGGATCACCTGAGGCTGGGAAAAGCAATCAAAAGCAGCATTGTGTTGGTGTGTGTGTATGTTCAGCTCTCAGGAGACAGAGATACACAGAGGGCTCAGTTGAATCCTTACTAAGAAGAAGGTTCTTGTTTGCTTTAATGACTTTGTCTCCACTTAGTGGTAAATAAGAGTTTGTTTATTTCTAACACCTCTCTCCCAGCAGCTCAGAGCAGCATTGCACAGTGCTTGCTGTGCGCCAGAGAGCACAAAGCAGGCTGGCCTGGTGGGCCTGAATATTTCTGCAAAACACTCTGCATTTCACACCTTTGCTGTGGCTCAGGGCAGAACTGCAGGCCTGCAGGCGCTTCCTGGCAGAGCTGTGGGAGGCACTGGCTCCTGCAGATGTGAGCTGCCAAGCTGTCAGTGCCTCAGGCTGGCCTGGCTTGCCCTGGCAGAAGTGCCGTGCCTGAAGGACGCTGCCCTGTGCTCCAGCCTGCCCAGCAGCCCGGCTCCCTGCGCCGCTGCCCAGAGTGCTGCACACACTGCTGCCCTTTGCCAGGAGTCACAGGGCAGCCGGCACAAGAGGAGGAATCCTCAGCCAGGCCACCAGCCCTGGGCTGCCCCTGGCCTTCCTCTGCTCCTGGGCAGACTCCAGACGGCCAATGCCTCCAGTCTGGGCTGTGCCCAGCACGGCTACGCTTCCCCTCGGGAGCAGCCAGCTGCCACCTGGGCTCTGAGAGCGGAGGATTCGCCCGCTGCCAGGAAGAGGCACCCAGGGCCCGGCTGCTGCCTCCTGCAGCTCCAAGGGCCTCCTTCCAGCCTGCCTCTGCCCAGGCTCAGGCTGCTCCGGGCTCTGCCAGGCCTCTGCTGGGGCTGCACCCCGGCCAAGGCCGGGCCCGCTCTCACCTCACAGGCGCTGCCAGCTCTGCACCAGAGGAGACCTTTCAGAGCCCCCTCTCTGATCCTTCTGCTTTCTCACTTGAGCAAGGCTCTCCTTCCGCCAAAGACATTGCACTTAGGGATACAAATCCAAGTGGCAGGAACTCGAATGCTCCTGAGTCACAGCAGAGAGCCTGTATCCACATAGAGTATTTGGGCTGTCCCATTCCTCCTTTGTTTTTTCATGCAAATGCCATTGCCCTTTCTACCTCAAATAGAGGTACCACAGCAGACCAAAACCAGACACGTGGGTCATATTCCAAAAGCAGCATGGTCTGGAGAGGATAAATGAAGATGAGCATACCCCAATTTCACACCATGCCAAAGACACTGTAGGGGTGACTTCCACCTTTAAGAAACAACAGACAATTTACAAGGAAATCATGAGCTTATTCACAGAGTAAGAAGGAAGGAAATTACAAGGAGAGTTGTGGTTTTAAAAATTTTATTAATTTCAAATCCTACTCAGCAGACCTATTAGACAATCATACCCTAACCCTAAACCCCTAAGTTCTAACCCTAACCCTAACCCTAACCCAAACTCAAACCTAGTCATAACACTAACTCTAACTGTAACCCTAGTCCTAAACCTACTCCTAAACCTAGTACTAAGCCTAAGCCTAAACCTAAACCTAAGCCTAAGCCTAAACCTAAGCCTAAGCCTAAACCTAAATCTAAGTCTTCTAAATGAGTTGATGTTCCAGAAACTTTATTTAAATCCAATCCTAATGTATACTCTATTCTCTTCAACAACTCTTCAACTCTTCAACAATCCTACTCTACATTTCTAATCTAAATTTCTTATGAAGATAACATCTTGAAATTATTGTTAAATTCTCGTCTCCTAATACTTCTTTTTCTTCTTCTGCAATTAAATGATGAGTGGTGCCAGGATGGAGGCTGGCTTGGATGATGTTACAAATGGATGCTGTCCACAGGAAAAAGAAAAAAAAGAAAACAACAAAGAAGAGTGGTGAACCATGACTTTCCAAGCTCAGTGCTTCACTGGCTCCATGAGGATTCCTCTAGTTCCTACAAAGACCCACAAAGTAGAACAATGGGACCATCTGCACCTCCATCTTTATGTGCAGGACCTTGCCATCACAGGCAAACCTGGCCCAGAATCCCACTCATCCTTTTATCAAGGTGTTTTCATCTTGCTGGGATTTTTGCCCTGCCAGTGCTCTAGAAATGGTGTTTCTGCCCTGAGGTTTCTTCCTTTCAGGAAACTCCAATTAATCACATAGGTCCCTGTATTTGAAAGACAGGCACTGTGCTGATTTCCACAGGGAGACAGAGCAGTGCCTACCTTTCCATGCCCTGCCCCTCCTGTGCTGGATGGCACCTTCCTTCCCAGCAGGGACAGCCCAGTGGCACTGGCTGCTGCACTTCCCTCTCTGCCACACAACCTGGCAGTAACCCTGGGGCAGTTCCTGTCTGCTTGAGCGTGCCAGGCAGCAGATGGGGCTGGGACAAGTCCCTCTCAGCTCTCCCTGTTTGCGTGCCAGAAACCTCCAAGGGTGGGCTGGGGGCACAAACCAGGGCCCCTCAGAGGCTCACAGTGAGCCTCCCACAGCCCCTCCTGCCCACAGCCAAATCTCTGACCACTCAGCCAGCCTGGCTTCCTTGGGTTCCTGCACCACCTTTGCATGTCTCTGTACCCTGCATTGCTCTACTTCAATTCTTTTGCCATTAGATAAAATGGGGCACCCCACCAAATTACAAAACAGGGCAACAGAAAACAGTCAGAGGACAGAGCACCTCTCCTCTCAGGAAAAACAGAGAGGGGTGGAGTTATTCAGTTGTGTGAAGAACAGGCCCAAGGAGATTTTATAGCCATTTTCCAAAATTCAATGTGGCTTTGAAGAAAGTGGGGGACACCTTTTTTGAACAGTACCAGTTACAACAGAATGTGGGAAAATATTTCTAAACACAAATGGGATGCAATCAGAGTAGATCTTAGGTAGAACTTGTTTACTTAGAGCATTCTGCAACACTGGCACACGGGTCCCCAAGAGCTTGTAGGTGCCTCATCCCTGGAACCATTCCAGGTCAGGTGGCAAAGGGGTCTGAGCAATCTGATCTCTTTAAAGATGTTCCTGCTCATGGCAGGACACTTGCACCTGATGACCTTTACAGGGCCCTGCCAGCCCAGCCCAGTCTAGGACTCCTCACCGTTTTCATTTGAAGAGCACCAAGAGTGGAGGTGAGGAGGAAGGGGGCTCATCTGATGCCTTGGACTTAAGTAGAGGAGGAGCCCATCCCTCACACCCGGTTTCACCTGTGGCCCCTTTGCATTTTACCTGCAGGAGCTCCTTGGCAGACCAGCGCTGCTCCTTGTCTGTCTGCAGGCAGCAGCTCAGGAAGTCACACAGCCAAGGTGAAAACAGGTTGGGCTCCTGCAGCTTTTCTTTCCCTCCTGTGCCTATCAGGATTTGAGGCTGGGGAAAAAGGAAACAGGGAGGTTCCACCTGCTGCTTTGCCCATCTGTAACTTTGCCCATCTCCCTGAGCCCATTGTTTAAGCTTCATTCTGCAGTGGCAGTTTCTGCCCTGGCAGAGACCCAGAGATGACTTTCCTTCACCTACAAAAAACCCAAACCCCACATTTTTTCCAACATCCTACAGATCTTGACTTGGCAGCTGATTTCATTGACTGACCTAACAAGTGGGAACTACATCAGCAAAGCATGTTTGATTCTCTGAGAATTCACACCAGCTTGATAGGGTTTTTGGACGAGGGACTTTGCTATACTAACTCTGCTATTTCCAAGGATTAGTACAAGAAAGGCATCTCTGCCATGCTTGTTGGTCCCTTAAGCAGAGCTGCCATAAAACAAAACTCATCAAGTTCTCTCCTTTGTTCTTGAAAACAATGGTAATTGGAAGGAAAGAAAGGAAATCCACCAGGTATTCCTCAGGTAAGGAAACAAACATTTAAATCTCAAATTCCACACAGACACATTAAGATGCCTGCACAAATGTGTTGGGATGAAAATGCCTGCTTGGGCACACAGGAAACACCTGCAGCTCTGTCTCTCAGCAGTCGGAAAATTTCAGCTTCCCTTATGCAGCAAAAGAAAACTTTCCATGGTCAGAAGAAGGAGAGGTGCCATCCCTATGGTCACTCTCTGCTCATTTGGCTACTCAAGTCAATGCATTAATGGTAGGCCCATCCCAGAAAGTGCCAGGAAACAAACAGGGGGTTTTGGCAGGCTCTCCACATCACCAGGCTCTGGCTTGGTGATGAGGAGAACGTGGCTTGGGCTATGAGAAAAAACACGGTCACTAGGTGTTTCAGCATTACTGGAAAAGAAGCAGAAGAGACTCTGAGCCATTTACACCCTCATTCCCAGGCTTCCAGCATGTTTCCCAGTGAGAAGACACTGCACAGGGAATTAAGTTCCTCTCTAAAAATCATTGTTTTAGAAACTTTGTTGGCTTTGGGTTTCTTTTCTTCATTGCTGGAAATGTAACACCACTTCTGAGAGGCTTGACTTGTGGTTTTAGGGGCATCTTCACAGACAGACAAGTGGGAACAATTTGAAACCCAAAGCAAAGTGTTGCCTGAGAAGAGTTGGGGAGTGTTTGCCTGTGTTAAGGCTTGAGCTGTCTGGCAATCCCCTTACATCCATGTGCAGAAACACCCAGCTGCTCCCCAGATCTCAGTCCCTCTGGGCACACAGGCCTCAGGAAAACGATTCCAGCCTTTCTCCTGCTCAAGAGCATCTAACCTAAGCTGAGCTCCAGTTTCTTCAGTAAAGTCAAGGACGTTCTCTTCCATGCAGCTGACAGTGTTCATGGAGCTCAGCAGGTCTTCCTGATATTCCTCAGGCCAAGGAATTACAGTGGAATTTGGCCAGACATCAGATGAACATTATCCAGTGTGGTTCATGTGGAACCAAGCTCTAACGCTGACAAGCCAAAGGGAGAGAGCTCATTCTGCTTTTGAAAGATGTCAGTTAGAAACATAAGACACAGACTTGGAACTACTCAAACCTCAGCGTGCAGAATCCATCTAAAATAGACCACAATCATAATGGCAAGGGGCGTTGGAGTCTTGATAAAAACGCCCACCACGATAATAATAACTCTGCCCTAGTGGCAGTGAAATCAATGGTGGCCAAATAGACTTTATTACTTTCCTCTTCAAACCAAAGGAAAATTTCCAAGCCTAAAATAGCCAATGTACTCTCCTTGATTAAAAGCAATTATAACAATTCATTCAAGTACGCAGACGTGAGCCAAACAGAGGGATCACAGGTCACGCCTGACGTTCCTTGTTCATCAGTGGAACCTGCAAACTCTGATTTTATGCTATTTATAAATGTGCCAGTTGTTGGTTTTGTAGAGCTTTTTTGGCAAAATCATGGGTTTTGTTTTCTTATGTTACAGATCCCCTCTATTGGACTTTCAAAGGTGAAATTTTATTTAAAATCAAAACCAAAGTTTTTAAATTGATATATATGGGAAGATCTTTTGCCGAAAATTAGGTCATTAAAAGGATGCAGCGTTCCTCAGCAGTCCTGTCCTGTTCCTGATTTGTACACAGCCCCTGGCGGGCGATAATTCCCTTCCTTGCTAGTCAGGGAATAAGGCTCTATGTTCTCTTCTGAATTGGCCATTCGTTCTTAAAGATGGAAAGTCCCCCCTTGTCGGAACCCAGGACATCCCTCTGGCAGCTCTGGGTGGCTCAAGCCCCTGGCAGGGGGCTCAGAGACCCTGGCATGAAGGCAAAGACACCTGTGCCTTTGAGGTGTCTTTGATTTTGACCCATGGAGTAAATTACCAATGTTACGTGAAGAGCTACAAGTCACGAGAGTTTAAGCAGAATAATAATTTGTCTCAGGGTGAAAGGGTAGAAGTTTGGGGTTTTTAGAATGGGGGTTCAGGAGGTGACACGATCCGTCCTAAGGACGTGATTCATGGAGGTTCTTTTTCACTGATCTCAGGGTGCAAAAACTGACACGACAAGGGGATTTGCAGTAAAATCAAAATACATGTACTTTTATTAAATAGCCATAGCAAAGATGCGTTAGAGAGAAGGGGAATGAAGAAAGGGAAAAGAATAAGGAAAAGCAAAAGAAGAGAGGGAGGGCAAGGAGGTATATAGCTACCAGACGTGCAGATGACAAAGTCCCTCGAAGTCCGGTCGACGAAGAGGCCTGTCGTCCTCACGTCAGGGGAGATCTCAAAGGTATCAGTCAGGTCTAACCTTTTTTATAGTCCTTTTGAAATGGGGGAAGGGGACCCAATTTCAAAACAGTCTATTGATAAAGGGTACAAGGAGTCCATCAGTAGTCCATCAGGAACAGGCGTCGTCAGCAGCAGATGTCGTAGGCAGGAACCATTGTCTTCTCGGTCCAGTGGTCGCTTGCAGAACTTGCTCCGGTCCCCACGCATACCTTCCCTCACCCTACGGTGAGGATTTCAGTCTTAGTCCTTTTGGGAAAAGAGGGGAGCTTTTCCAGGTAGGGGTCGCACGTCTCAGTCCTTGAGGGGAGAACCTTCTCCCATCTCAGTCCATCTGTCACGGTGGTTGATGTACAGTGAATGGAGGGTCCTTTTGTGGTGACCTCTGGGAAGGTCATTCCAGAGAGAAAGTCCAGCCAAGTCAGAAGGGTGGAGAAATTCCAGCACTAGCGTTGCTAGGTGATGCAGGCGAAGGAGAGCACACTGCCCCTTCTTGGGTGCAGTGTTCCATGAGTTGAGCAAACACACCCGTAGGCAATAATCTGGCTTGGTGGACCAGACAGACCTGGATTTTCAGAACAGGATCTTTCCCTTTCCCCGGTGGTCTTGGCTTTCATGACGATCGAGAGGCAAAAAATGAGGGAAGTTTCGGACAGACTCTCACATGACCCCGTGACTCACGATTGTCTTGAAAGGATCTTCATCAGCAGGTCTTCAAGTCTCCTTCACGCTGGTAGCACACCTCAGAAAATAGGGACAGTATGACAGAGGGAGAGGAAAAGAGAAAAAAAAAGATAAGAAGAAATAAAAGAAGGGCGAAAAAGAGAAGCAATTAGCAAAACAAAATCAAAACAACTTTTTTAGCAAATGATTAAATAATAATTGAAAATTATCAAAATAATAATTGGAACAAAATCACAAATTATTGTCTTAAATAATTGAAAAATCACAAATGGTAATCAAATAATCAAAATAAAATCACAAATGGTCAAAAGTAAAAGCAATAATAAAATGGATATAAATTTAACAAAGTCACAAAATGGAAGATAAAAAGTTATTTCAAAACACATCTACTGATTCATAATCGTCTTGTGTCAATTGTCTTGGGGACGTCCATAGTAAAAAGGACATCAGCCAAATTGTGTGCATTAATTATGGACGTCAGTCTTGTTAACCGTTTCATCATTCTCCAATTCATGACAAACAAGATTGCTGACAAAACAAAACCAATCGAAACCAGGATCAAAAGGACAACAATAGGATGACACATGGTGTTCAGGACACTTGTGGCAGTTGGTGACCACCCAAAAAGAGTATCCCACCACTTGTGCTCGGCATCTCTCTTTACTCTTTCCCATGACACGGTGTATTTGTTTTACATTGTGATGAACAGTTACTAGGGTCTTCTGCCCATCTTTCTTGATCTTTCCCAGAATCTCAGCCAAGTCTTGGTGGAGCAGCAACTGCTTTACCAAAGTGAGGTTCATCCCAATTGGAGTAGGTATCAATTTGTGAATCAGGGTGTAATTAGATTGCAAAAGTTGGTGAGAGGTAACTGGAGCTACATAAGAGAAATCACATCCTACAATTCTGGTAAAATTACAAGCACAGAAATTTGAATGATTCTTAGTATCCACTACTACATTTTCTACAAATACAAGATCACAGGCAGTTCTAATGCATGCACATCCATTGCCTATGTATATGAGAACCGTTTCAGAAGTCTCGTTAGGATGTATTTCAAAGTGACAGATATTCTGCTCTGTGTCCACACAGATGTCCTGGGCTATGATTCCATTGCTTTCACAGATGAACCCTTGTTGTTCACGGACAATACAAGATTCCAGATTGACAGTTTGCCATTTGTTGTTAATCTGACGGGCCCATTCCTTATGCTCCGAAGGATAGAGGATAGCTCCGTCATGATTTATCCCTAATGCTATAATAGGAAAAACCAAATGTACTGAAGCACTACGTATGGTTAACACAAAAGCTGTGGCCGTGTTTGAAATGGGGTTATAAGTGAAATTCACCAAATTCCACCAGGACTGGAATTCTCTTTCAAAGTCAGTAGCACTGTCGCAGATTATTTTTCAAATTTCAGTGGGAAAAGTGCCTTCTTCACCTTCTTTTATAATTGAGGCAGCAACTGACTGCATCCACAATTGAGCCTGAATACAGCTGAGAGACAAAGAAACATTATTTTGTGTGGCATTGAGTGCATCAATCACCAATTTGTGGTCGTTTACATTTACCTTTTCCCAATTTGGTAGTATGTTTGATAGCAGCCACTGATGTGTTAAGGATGATTGCAGTGGTTGCTGTAATTTGGTCAGATTTTCACTCATAGCGGCCAATTTGTTCAAGTTTACTTAATTTACATGTTAAGTGTAATATTATCACTTTGTGTTACCATAAAGGGAAAGGAAAACAATATATTTGTTGTATAATGCTAGTGTTATCATGGTTTCTCAGGTCTTCATGTCCCACGGAGTTCTTCTGTAAAAAATAAGCACAACAGAATCTGCCACGAAGAGGCAGAAAGAGTTAGAACAATGGGATTGTCAGAGAGGTTTTTAACACCAGTGGTACTTCCCCTACAATAGGGGGTGGTCCACCAAAAACAGGTTGTCCAGGGTAATGTGCTGGGTTCTTGAAATCATCTGGTCTGTGTAGTGAAGGAATTATGCTTGGAGCTGTCAGGCAAAAAGCAGTGATTTTAGGACACCCATTTGCCCCTGATCTATCGTAAGGGGTGTGAGAAGTCCATTCAATCCCTTCACCTTTTGCCCGATCCTGTGCACTTTTGACTGTAAAGTGAGAAACATTATCAGACTGAATTTCTTGTGGGGTTAGGAAAATTCCAAACCATCCCTGTATTGCTTTAACAGTATTATTTCCTGTAGCTCTTTTAAAAGCATCGGCCTGAAACAACACAAATACAAGTGCGGCATAGGACTTGATGTTAATACTGACAAGAAAATAATTCTGTCCCTTACACTGGAAAATACTACAAATGGTTAACAGTTCCTCTACCTGAGCACTGCCTTCTCCCTCTCTGTTAGCAGAAGTGGGGAAGAAAGGAGGGGTTGCTTTAATCACAGAGGCAAGCTTGTTTTGGCTGCTACCCAAGCTCTCAGTTTCTTGTATTGCTAAGTTTTTTTCTACTCCTGTGAGAGTTAAGCCAACCACAGACAAACCTCTTTGCCAGGTAGAGTATCTTCTCTCAGCATCTTTGAAACCATGGGAATAAAAACCAACAGGCCTTGTCGGACCCTCGGGACCCCGCTGCCCAATGTGTACTGACAATCCTGAGGAGGCAAATCCCCACTCTACCTGAAAGGGATCTGTAGGATGGATAGGGTCCAGTGCTTGGTGAGCTGTTGCTTCAAAAATCAGCGATTGCAGTGCTTTCTCTTGAGAAAGACTCCAATCCCATTTTATCCCTTTTCTCGGCAAGTCATAAGAGGGAACAAATGGGTTATTCTGGTTACTAAGAAGTTTATCTGGTGTTTCTATAGGGGACATAGCTGCTATGGGTTTTTGAGGGAAAATTGCTATAGGTTTAAGTGTTTCTGTAAACCTTTGAATTAAAGAGGTCATAATTTTAGACTTTACAGGTGATTGCATTGGTGACTAATAGCTTGTAGCTGCTTTTCTTTCATGCATTATTTGCAAGCAGGCAGCTTTGTGAATGTTTTCCAGGAGTTGGTTAGGGGTACCAGCTATGGTTAAAAGGTTTCCCCTTTCCGAGGGGTTAAGCCCCTCTGTCCAATAAGCTATATGCTGAATTAGGGACCATGGGATGCGTCTGTCTCCCGTTGGTAAGAACACTCCATGTCCCCAGTACCCACCGGCTTCTTGTTCTGACAAATGTGTTTGAACTTTCCCAGTGAGAGATTTTGTTTCAGTTTTGTGGGAGAGAAGCCCATACTGCTTTGCAAGTTTTGTTAATTCAGTAGCAGTGTATGGGATTTCTTTAGTGATTATATGTGGGTCAAAATCCTCATCATTAATATAGTTGCATTCTGTTTTAATTTGAGGTTTCATGCTATTGCAACAACAGTGTTCCCCAAAATTTTTCATCAGAACTAATTCTTTTTGGGGGTAATTTTGATTAAGGTGAGAAGTTTCCTTCTCCTCTGTTTCTTTTGAGGAATCAAAGTTCTGTGAATTTTTAACATGTACCTCTCTCAAGGCAGCCCGTAATAAATTATTTTCATTTCTTTCTTCATCTAATTGTTTTTGCAAAACTCCAACTAAGTTTTGAAGGGAGTCTATTATAGCATTTCCCTCACTTCTTCGCTTAAAGCGAGTTTCTGTGGCTGCTGTGAGGCAGGCTCCCAAAACTGAGCAGAGGATGGTTTTATCTTTACCAAGTTTAAATTTTGTTTCATGCTGCAAGAACATATTCTACCAACAACATTTTCTAAATTAAACCAATTGTTCTTTGCCCAGGCCTCTCCGCCTGGTGAAGGTTTTGCATTGTGTTTAGCAAGTAGTGTGTAAAATTCAGTTTTTGCCTTGGCACCAAAATCTTCATTCATCTTGTGAAGGGACTAGGGACCACAACAGGGAGGTGTTTTCAGTTACACAATCACACACTGTGTTTTCCCTTCACTCAACTTTTTCCCTGGGTGGCTGAAGAGACAGAGTCAATCTGGGAGGCCCTGCTTAGTTTCTTCAAGGTGTCTCTTCCTTCCCAGACAGTTAAACACTCACACACAGTTGAAGAGACAGAGTCAATCTGGGAGGCCCTGCTTAGTTTCTTCAAGGTGTCTCTTCCTTCCCAGACAGTTAAACACACTCTTACAACAGAAACAGGGGTTTTTTTGTTGTTTTTTTTTTTCCCTTTTGCACCAAGAGATCTTTTGTGATATTCTGGAGACAGAACCCTCAAAAAGAGTTTGGAGAATGCTTTTTCCGCCTTGGTTCGTGCAGTATGCGGGAAATTCGAATCACAGCCCTTGCTTTCTAAATCAGTTCAACCCCTTTCGGGAAACTTGACGGTTTAGGTGCGGCTGCCGTGAAACGTCCTTCCCCTGTTACAAACTACACGTAACCTGCAGACTCCTCCGTCCCCAGAACCCAAGATCCGTGACCCAAGATCCAATTTATGACACGATCCGTCCTAAGGACGTGATTCGTGTAGGTTCTTTTTCACTGATCTCAGGGTGCAAAAACTGACACGACAAGGGGATTTGCAGTAAAATCAAAATACATATACTTTTATTAAATAGCCATAGCAAAGATGCGTTAGAGAGAAGGGGAATGAAGAAAGGAAAAAGAGTAAGGAAAAGCAAAAGAAGAGAGGGAGGGCAAGGAGGTATATAGCTACCAGACGTGCAGATGACAAAGTCCCTCGAAGTCCGGTTGACGAAGAGGCCTGTCGTCCTCATGTCAGGGGAGATCTCAAAGGTATCAGTCAGGTCTAACCTTTTTTATAGTCCTTTTGAAATGGGGGAAGGGGACCCATTTCAAAACAGTCTATTGATAAAGGGTACAAGGAGTCCATCAGTAGTCCATCAGGAACAGGTGTCGTCAGCAGCAGATGTCGTAGGCAGGAACCATTGTCTTCTCGGTCCAGTGGTCGCTTGCAAAACTTGCTCCGGTCCCCACGCATACCTTCCCTCACCCTACGGTGGGGATTTCAGTCTTAGTCCTTTTGGGAAAAGAGGGGAGCTTTTCCAGGTAGGGGTCGCACGTCTCAGTCCTTGAGGGGAGAACCTTCTCCCATCTCAGTCCATCTGTCACGGTGGTTGATGTACGGTGAATGGAGGGTCCTTTTGTGGCGACCTCCGGAAAGGTCATTCCAGAGAGAAAGTCCAGCCAAGTCAGAAGGGTGGAGAAATTCCAGCACTAGCGTTGCTAGGTGATGCAGGCGAAGGAGAGCACACTGCCCCTTCTTGGGTGCAGTGTTCCATGAGTTGAGCAAACACACCCGTAGGCAATAATCTGGCTTGGTGGACCAGACAGACCTGGATTTTCAGAACAGGATCTTTCCCTTTCCCCGGTGGTCTTGGCTTTCATGACGATCGAGAGGCAAAAAATGAGGGAAGTTTCGGACAGACTCTCACACCTTGTCATCTCCTTTGCTTCTTGCATTCCCTTGCTGCAGGGATGGCAGCAATCAGGCTGTCAGAAGAGGCTTAAGAGAGGCTCCGCTGATTGCTGAAATGGATGCTGCCCAAAGGGAAAAAGAAACAAAACAAACCAAATTAAAAGAGACAAAGGAAAAAGGAACCATTTTTCCAAACTGAGTTCCTAACAGGGCTGAGCTGGATTCCTCCAGCACCCAGATATACACAGACATGGGACTGAGGGCACCAGCAGCACGTCTGCCTTCATGTCCAGCATGCTGCTGGCACAGGCAAACACGGCCCAGAACTGCACTAGTCCATTCCTCATGGTGTCGTCACTTGCTGGGTTTTTTGTCCTGCTATCACTGTGGGATTGCTGCTTGCTGTCCTAAGGATTTATTCCTTTCAGGAAAGTCAACAGACTTATTCAAGCTCCTCTTTTCTACAGACATGGGCTCTTTGAGTGTCCAAGAGAGATGTGGGGTATAAGGCATTCCTCAAGAGACTCCCAAGAGCTCTGAAAAATGTTGATCCCACATGTTGATCTCAGGAAAGCTGGACATGCAGGTTTTCAGCAGCAAGCCAGGAGCAAGGACACAAGCATCAGGGTGCAGATGTGCTCAGCTCTGGTTTGCAGGAAGAGCAGTGTCTGCCTCAGCACACCCCACTCCCTCCTGTGCTGGCTGGCATCTTCCTTCACAGCAGGCACAGCCAAGGAAGTGGCCTGGTCACCAGCTCCTTGTCTGCCACCAAACCTGGCAGCAAAGCCACAGCCATTCTCATCTACTTGATGGGGCAAGGCAGCACATGGGGCTGGCACAAATCCTGCACAGCTGTGCCTGTTTGGCTGGCAGAAACCTCCAAGGGTGGGCCAGGCGGGACAAGCTGGGTGCTCTCGGATGCTCACAGTGAGCTCCACCCCAGCTCCCCCATTCCCACAGACCAATCTAAAACCGCTTGGCAGGGACTGCTTTCATTGTGTTCCTCAAGCCCCATCCCCAGCATTGCAATACTTCAGTTCCTTTGCTACCAGGCAAACCTGAATACAGCACCTGAGAGCAAAAGAGGGACACAGAAATGACCAGAAGGTGGGAGCTCTCCTCTGAGGAAGGGCTGGGAGCCTTGTGCCTGTTTATCCTGGAGAAGAGCAAGCCCCAAGGAGACTTTTCAATATTTTCAGGGACTTCTAGGAAAGTTGGGGACATTTCTTTTAGCAGGACTAATTGCAAGAGGACAAGGGGGAACGGCTTTAAGCTAAAAGACACTCAATTCAGATTGGCTCTGAGGAAGAAACTGTTTGTGAGGAGAGTGCTGGAACACTGGCACAGGCTGCCCAGAGAGCTGGGAGGAGCCCCAACCCAGCAACATTCAAGCTCCGCTTGGTTGGCCCTCTGAACAACCTGATCTACTTGAAGATGTCCTTGCCAGTGGCTGGAGTTCTGGGCTAGATGACCTTCACTGGGCCCTTCTAACCTCAAGCAGTCAAGATCCTACTTGGTTTTCATTTGAAAAGCACCCAGAGTGGAGATTACTCTGTGGGGGGCCCATCTGATTCCCTGGAGTTTGGCCAAGGAGCAAACCCTGGCAAGGAACAGCTGTTTGGCCCGCAGCCGCTTTGCCTTGTACCTGCAGAAGTTCCTTGGCAGAGCCTCGCCTGTCCACATCCATCTGCAGGCAGCAGCCCAGAAATTCATACAAGCCAGGGGGTAGCCTGAGCTGGTGCAGATTTGGAACCCCTTGCTTGCCTATCAGGTAGCTGGCCTGAGGCAAAAGGAAACATGAGACTCTATGTGATTCTTCCATATCCTTCAGGGATATCACCTAGACCCCATCTTTAAAACTCCACTCTGCAGTGGCAATTTCTTGCCCAGCAGATGCTTAGAGATGAGCCTTCTCTCCCAAAGGAAAAAAGGCCCCAGTGCAGCCCCAGCTATTCCAGCACCAGGTCTTGCCTTGACGGCTGATGTGAGCCCCAGAGACCTTTTTTGAAGTGGCCCTTGGTGGAAGCACTTCAAGCTGTGGGAATGGGATTTTCTCTAATGGACTGAGAGCAGAAGGACACGACTATCTGAGCACATTTCCACCTTACCTTGACACTGGTCTCCTGCATATAAGGAGCCTCTCCTGTGGCCATTTCTATTCCCACAATCCCAAGGGACCAGGTGTCCACTTTGGGGCCGTAAGGCTCTCTTCTCACCACCTCGGGTGCCATCCAGTAAGTGGTCCCGACCATCGACCTCCGTTTCCTGTGCTCAGGGCTGAGCACAGCACAGAGGCCAAAATCAGCTGAGGAGGAAAACAAACACTGCTTCAAGTAGGAAACCAAGGAAAAGGGCTTCTCACTCTCAGTCCCAGAACGCAGTGCTTAATGGAGCTGGAAAAGCAGCTGGGCTCTCCTTCCTCAGGGCTGCAGCCAAGGACATGGGCAATTGTACAGGTAACAACCTGCCCAGGATTCCCACAAAACCTTGGCTTTTCCTCATTGCCCTGAACGTTTACACTGTAAATCTCTCCCTTTGGAAGGAACACCCACAAACCAAAGTTACTCTGGATACCTGGTTGCTCTCTAGACCACTCAGCACCTTCCAGCTGCGGCCTGGGCTTGCACAGCGCTCCCTGCACTCTCAGCAGCCACTGCTGGCACCCGGCACCTCTCCAAAGCAGCCCCACACCGCCTCCCCGCAGCGCTGCGCCTCAGCAGGAATACCCACCCAGCTTGACGGAGCCATCCAGGCCCAGAAGGATGTTGTCACTTTTGATGTCTCTGTGGATCACCTGCTTGGCATGAAGGAAAGCCAGGCCTTGCAGGCACTGCCAGGGGAAAAAGAAACAGGCGGCCAAAAGTTACCCTGATCTGATTTCATCACATGAAAAAGGAGGCTGCTCCTGAAGATTCTCAGATCTCCAAGGAGCAGTGAGTTCTGGCAAGAGGAAGAGCTTGCTGCTGCAGCACTAGGAGAGCAGGATCTTTCCAAGGGAAGGCATATTAGCTTTGGAGGGGGAAGCATCAGTCAGTCGTTGCTCCAGACTGTTCCCTGCAAAGCCAGTCAGAATGAGCGCTGCTGCAGCGGATGCGCTCTCCCCGTCCGGACGACAAACAATGGTTTGCCAAAAGAGGAAAACGTCCCTGCCTTGGATACCAAGGGGATCACTGTCGGGCTGGAGACTGGAGGACAAGGGTTCTATGGCTGCCTCAACAGCAGACTTGGAAGTAGCTCTTTTGTCAGTTTGCAGCAGCAAGCACCATGCTGGGTGCCGTGCCATCCTTTGGAGTGGAGACCTGTGACAGATGAGTCTCTCTTTGGCTTGGCCTCTGGTTTAAAACTCTCACAGCAGCACCTTTGCACTTACAGGCAAAGAAGGCAGTGCAGAAAGGCTCTGGGCAAAGGCTTGGGGAGGCAAAGTGCAGAACAGAAAATAAAAAGGAAAAAGAGACAGAGAGTTCAATGATAGTGGATAAGAGTGAAGAACAGAGTACAGGAAGGGCAGGGACACTGGCAGGCAGTTCAGTCCAGATGCTCTTTCTTCTCTGAAGCAGAAGAGCAACACAGAAAGAAAGCTCTGAACATGGAATCACTCACTTTGCAGTGCTTTCAAAGGACTAGCCTTGTCCAAGCCATCCCAAGCACAAGCAGGACCCCTTACCTCCCGACACACTGTTGCTATGTGTCCTACAGCCATCCTTCTCACGGTGACCACATCAGCTAAGGAGCCTCCATCCATATATTCCAACACCAGCAGGACAGCCTCATCCACAAGGTAGCTGCAAGAGGAAAGCAACAGCGTGGAGCTGAACGTGCACAGCTAAATTGCTGTGGGGAAGAAAAGACTACAGCTGAGTTTTGTTTCCAGGTCACTGGTAAATGAAGATGGAATCAAATGAAGACACACTCCACCTAGGCTAGCCAGTGCCTGCCATCTGTGCCACCTAAAGGAGGAAGGCACATCCATGGAAAAGGAGACGGCTTAGGTGGCAAGCAGTGGGAAAAGGAGGTTCAGTGAGGAAAAAGATAAATCTGGAAGTGGACACATCCCAGCAGCTGCTTCATCATCTTCAGACACAAATTGCACCATTCCCTCCAGCAGCAAGGAGACACAGTTTTCACAGCTTTTACTAAAGGCAAGTGGTTGTGCAGCACTGCCAACACCCTTTGGAAAACCTTGCAGAAAGGACAGTCACAAACAGGAAAACAATTTCAGACCTGGCAAATTATGTGTCTCCTAGCCTAGTCTTTTGGCATGCAAGGCTATGGAAAATAGTGGGAACAGCACAAGGTGCATAACCTCTGGCATGTTTTCTCCTCCAACACTTAGAAAAAATCATGCCCCAAACCAGCAAAACCACATGCAGCAAGTGAACATACAGGCTGCTGGCTTAGTAAGAGAGCCAGGTTTCTGAGAGCAATCTTCAAGCTGTTTATGTCAGGAAGCATTCATGGGGACAGAATGCAAACTCCTCCCATGCCTGGTGCAGGAGTGGATTGATGTTCATTGAAAGATCCATTTTCTGCCAGTGGCTAAAGAGCTTTTAAATCTTTGCCTTGCAAGTATGGAAATGAACATTCCCAGAAAATCACCAGAACTACTTACCTTTCTAAGTAGCTGACAATATTGGCGTTCTTATTTTCTCTCATGAGCAGGATTTCTTTTAATACTCCCTCACAGCCCTGGTGCTGGAGATAAAGTTCCTTTACAGCCACCTACAATGACATTCAAAAGCTCTTAGGGACAGACATGACCAGAGCCTCTTTCTCTGGCACTCATGGGCCTGGATGCCTTGTCACCTCGGAAAAAAGGGACTCTAAACCATCAACCACAAAGAGCTAACACCACCCTCTGCACCTGCAGGCTTCTCAAACAGACTTTATTTAGCACTACTATTATCATTTACACACGCTTTGGAAGCCAAAAGTAATTTTTCTCCTGTGAAGAGATGGCTGCCAATTCAATTGTGTGCCAGAGTAAACACATAAAACATGATGGGGAAAATGCTGTCAAAAAAGAACTGCAAAGCGACTCAAGGTAAAGTTACAATCCCAGCACATCCTCACTTCTTCAGTTTGGCTTTTGCAACTTTGAAGAACAATCTTTAGACTTGAAATTATTGAATGGGTTTAAAAATGAATACCCCTTTCTGTGGTACACTATGGATGTGCCCCAGGTTCTAAGTACAGGGCTTGGGGCTTTTGGACGCCTCCAAGACCTCCCTCCAAGTGCAGTTCCTGAGCACAGCTCTGCAGCTGGATAAGGAACTACCTTCTCTAATTCCTTACTATTAAGGAAGATGGAATGTATTTCCTGAGAGTCAAAAAGGAGAATTCAGGACTTGGAACTTCTAGCCCCAAAGAGCAGCAAGACTCTCCAAGACACCACCATGCCTGTTCAGAACAGAGAGCATCTCTCTAGTGGAACACAGGATCAACACAAGGTTGTATTATTTAAGGCTCTTCATCAACTTCTTCTCATTCATCTGTGCACGTGTCTCTGTGTGTGTGTGTGTGTGTAGGTGTGTGTGTATGTGAACTAGGTTCCCTAGGACTGAAAGGCAAAACTGTGCTCCAGACAAGATCTCTCTTTCTGAAGGGCTTGCATTGTATTTTCCAACTGAATCACGTGATAGAAAACAAAATATCTGTGTCTGATCCTGGGCTTAAGAGGAATTGGGCTGGAATGATGGCTCTTGCCATCAGCTAATCTATGCACATTTATCCAGTAAGTCCAAGCTAGCGTGTCCTCTGAAAGACACCACGGCCATCCTTGCATTCATTCAGGTAGGTAGGAAGGACAAAGTCTGTCCCAAATGCATTTTGCAGCCTGCCTCTAGACAGACTGCTTCTGCAGAACAGCCTCTGCAGCAAAGACAGGCGGCCCAAAGCTCTGGCCACAGATCACATCACAGGGAAAGCACTCAAGAGCTGCAAGATCTGCACGGGCACTCACCGCTTGTCCTGTGGCAGTGTCGAAGGCCTTATAAACAGCTCCAAAGCCCCTAGAATCAGAACAGTGGCAAGAACAGAGAAGTTGTTCAGTGCTGAGGAGCAAAAGGCAGCCCAGGCAGGAGCTCTGTGCTGCCTGCAGTGTCTCTAAAACACTGGGCTTTGTCTACTCTTCAGCCAAGGGCACAGCAGCCCAGCAGCCGTCTGCCATGCAGAGTGTCCAAGAGAAAAGCTGGCTCCCACAGGAAGAAAAAGGGCTGCTAGAATTCTCCAATACACACACTAACTTATGCATGTGGGGGGGGTTTCTTTGCCTTTTTCTTCTTGTATCTCTGCCTGTGACGTGCCTTTCCAGGCAATGAAACACACAGTGCTGCTGGGCCTTCTCACTGCTCTCCTTTCATCCTACCTGCCAAACTCAGGCAATGCCACACAGCCTTTCTTATTTTCCTGACCACTGAATATTGTTTCCAGAAAAATACTACTAAGAAATGCTACTGAGAGCTGTTATCTGACAGCTGTCTGGTGGGAAACAACACACAAAACCTGCTCTCTCAGCTTTTCCTTCCTTCATGAGTGTGGCCATATTACTTTGAATCATACAAAACCATGTCTCCTGGGAAAATAGGCAAACTGGTGCCCCATCTTGGAGGGACAGGAGGGCTTCCAGGTCCTGCTCCTTGAGGCAGTCAAGACATTGTCAGCATCCAGTCATCTTTGATGATGCCTTGTACTGCCTCAGTAGTGAGACAGGGACAATCTGGAGCCAGGCTCTGAAGATGCTTGCAGCTTGCCTGACTTCCCACATGCTATTGCACCACCAAAATTCCTGGCCTGTGGTTCTGTAGAAATAAGTGTGGCTGCACTCACCCACTGCCAAGATGTTCCCATCCAGTGTACTTCTTTTCTGGATCTTCCACACTCACCACACACCCTGAAAGAAACAAAATGCAAGAAGCAAAGTTCAAAACAGAGAGATTGAGCTTGCAGGAGATCTGAAACCCAGCTCCACTCTCTGGGGCTCTGAGCAATTTGTGGTCTTTTGGCTAACGATAACATCAACAAGAACAACAACAACAGCAGCCCCAGCAAAACAGGCAGCTCTGCACAGAGTCTGATTCTCCCACACTCCTTTGCAGGGTTGCCTTGAGGGGAAACTAAGCCCATGGAAAAACCATCAGAGCAGACAGAAATCAGAAGACAAACAGGCACCAAGGCAAGCGGCTGTCATCTACAAATGGGAAGGAGGGCTGAAAAATCAGGAGCCTTCATTTTCTTGGGAAGAAACACTCTCTTGGGAGATTCAGCACAAGATTACATACTTCCAAAGATTCAGTGCACCCTGGGATCTGGGATGAATTTTTATCAACATCTGCTTTTTGCAGAGCAGAAAGAATATTGCAAAGTGAATTCCAGGAGAGGAGGGGATGTTCCCTTCCTCTCAGCAGTTTGCCTAAAGAATGCCTTGACATTTTCAGAGAACAGCAGCTCATGCTACATCCAAGAACAATGACTCTAAGAATTAGAACACTTTTCATTTAGGAGCAGGCTAAGTTCTGAAGATCACTTTGCCCGTTCCTCATTTAGTGAAGAACTACAAGTGCTGGTCTTCAGCCTGGGCTGCAGCAGCCACGGGCACTGGACTTGGCCCCTTGAACAGCACCCACGTGCCCCATCTTCCCAAAGGGCACAGCCCAGACGGGTCACAAGGACAGCGCCGGTCCTCAGGCGCTGCCGTGACACAGACACCTGCACAAAGGAGATGCTGATCCTCTCACCAGCCCAGGCAAAGCTGCAGCAACGGGGCAGCAGCTGCAACCCCACAGCTGAGGAAGGCTCCAGCCCCTGCAGGCACAGCAGCTGTCAGTGGCAGGGCAGGTATGACAAAAAGCTTGGCAAAGCCTACGAACGGCCACTGACAGCCACTGTCAAGAAGCCAGAGGCACACCCAGCTCTGTTACAAGCTGTTGACCCCACTCAAGACAGAACATGGTTGTCTTTCTCTTCAGACCCACGGAGGAGTCAATCAATCCACCTTTTGTCCCAGCAGCTGATGGCAGACACTGAGTAAACTGGGCTCTGCTCTGTGCCTGACCCGTCAGTCCCTGACAGCACTGCACTGGCAGCCCTTACTAGTTGTAAGAAGCAACTCAGCTCTACTGCAGAGTCACCAAGGCCTTGGTGTGCTTTCCTCAAGTGCAGGAATCTGTGCAGGGATTGAGGCCAATGCTTAGTATTCCAAGAGTGTTTATCAGCTGGGCATTAGCAGTGACAAAGTGCCTGGTACTGCAGGAACATGCAGCAGAGGGGCTGCAGGCTTCCTCCCGAGAATTGCCTGCAGGGCACTTCTATCTGGAAATGCCACATGGATGTGTCTCTTTGATGCATCTTCCTAGGCATACAACTAAAATATCAAACAGGGATTGTCAAAAAAAGTGTGGTGGTTTTCTTCTTTTGGGGCACTTTGAAAACAACTCTTCCTATCTGATACCTCGGGATTGTTCTAACAATGTAACATTTTAACTTTTAGGGCACATTGAAAAGACCTCTTCCTCTCTTATTTGTGCTATCATTTGATGTTCTCATCCAGAAGGTCAGGCTAACCAAAATGTAGAATTCTTATCAAACCCAAACTGTAGAAGGAACAGTAGAAGTACTAACAGTCATAAAAACAACACCAGCATTAAACCAGCCCCACAGACAACCAAGTTCTGGGAAGTATTTTGTCTCCAATGACTGGTGACAGGTCAGGAGTCTAAAAGGAATCCAGGAAGCCAAGTGTTCTCATCAGTTTGGCCAGACTAGCACACACACCTTCACGGAGGCATTGGCTGGGTTGCAGCCTTCTGCTGCTTGCAAAACAATCCCTGCTTTTGTCTTCACTGCACAGGGAAGCTCAGGCAAAGCCCACCCACTCCCAGCTACCCTCAAAGGCAAAAGGAATGCCTCAAAGTGCTGCCTGGCTGCCCCCAAGCACAACACTGGCCTCTGTAGAGATCCACAATATCTGTCTTGTTGCCATGATAATTTAGGGAAAAAGCCTCTGCTAGGATTTTTCCTGTCCTGAAGAGCTGAGAGCCTCAGGAAAGAAATGTAAACAATGGCTATCTGCTGCTGTGGAATGCCACGGGTGCATCTTCCATTAGTTCGTGTAGATTGTTTTCAATCAGTGACCAATCACAGCCAACTGTGCCAAGGCTGTGAGCAGTCACAGGTTTTTGTTATTGATTCCTATTCTATTCTTGTCTTGGTAGCCTTCTGATCTTCTTCTCTCTGTTCTTTTAGTATAGTTGTAATGTAGTATTTTAGTATAATATATAACATAATAAATCAGCCTTCTGATGAAAATGGAGTCAAGCCTTGTGTCCTCGCACCAGGGATCTCAGTCTAAGCAAGAATTGGTGACCCCTGGACGTGTGAAACTGATGGTCACCCCAAGAGTGACCATGGAATCTAGCCTGGAGCTGAAGAAACGAGACCCTGAAGATGGGCAGAGTTCACAGCCAAGGCAAACAGGAGAACCTGTTGGACTTTCCTGGAGATTGTGTCCAGAGACCGCAGAGCAGCAGAGCTGCACAGCTGGATCCACAAGGACACTGTCTAAAGGTACTGTTATTTTTTCCCTTCCTGAAGATCCTGCCATTCGCAAAAGGTGGGAGGAAAGTTGGAAAAATGTACCTTCGGAAGCTCAGGTTCCGTTTACTGCGTCAGAGGAGAAAGTTATTAAACTCTGGTGCAGATGGGGATGCAGGGACAGAATTCCTCAATGTATGTTGGAGAGACGGTGTTATGAGTTCTTCAGATGGGCAAAATTTCATAGATTTATTACAAATGTCATAGACTCCCTTGATTTAGGTTTTTGGGAGTTCATGGACGCTCTTTTTAGGTGGACAATAGTCCAGCGTGTTTCATCCCCAATGATGCATGCAGTGCACGTACTGATTTATGGCGTTATCTTGAAATGGGGACGGGCTGCGGGGGACATCATGGCTCGGGAGCGCAGTCGCGTTCTGTCCCCGCCAGCTTCGGCACGAGAGAAGCCTCTCAAAGAAGACGAACCGCGAGTTTGCATTCCCCCCGCACTGCCCACAGCTGAGCAAAAGTTTTTCTCCGCTCCCTTGGAGCAAACAGATCTACCTTCCCCCCCCGCTCCTTCTCTTGGGGGGGATGAAAAACCGAACCCGCCGCTTTCCGGGCCGGCCCCGCCCGCTTCGCCGCGAAATTCTCCGCTTCCCCCACCCCGGGAGGGAGCGGATCCGGCTCCGCCTCAGCCAGCCCCGCGGGAGGCGCCGGACCCCGCGGCTCCGCCTCAGCCAGCCCCGCGGGAGGCGCCGGACCCCGCGGCTCCGCCTCAGCCAGCCCCGCGGGAGGCGCCGGACCCCGCGGCTCCGCCTCAGCCGGCTCCGCCCGCGGCCCCGCAGCCGCCCGGGCCAGCTCCGCCGGCTCTGATGACTGCGCCTGCGCCGCGGCACCCGGAACCGCCTCCCGCCGATCCGCCCGTGTTGCCAGGCAGCGCGATCAACAACAGTGATTCCCCGGCTGTGCTGCTGCTCCCGGGAGCTGCAGGAGCTGCCTCCGTGTCTTCTTTCTCTGCATCCCAGCCGGCAACTGAATTCGCAACGGTGCAGGCGGCGCCTGCGCGGGCCGACCCCGCTCCGAGCCCGCCGCCCCCGCCTGTCCCGCCGCTCCCTGCCGATCCAATTGCAGTGCAAGAGCTTGCTGAGAATGGTGCTGAGCCCACGGGACCGCCTCAAAAGTCGACACCAGCGCCCGTGCTGCCTGCACCACCCACCCCAGTTGTCCCGCAGGTTTCCGAAATTCCATCATTCACATCAAACCCTGCGAAAAGCCTATCCTTCCGTAAAAAAAGCATAACCCTCCAGCTGACTGCAGGAGCAGTTCGGCTGGCTGTGTTCAAAATCAATATAGTTTTTAAATCACTTCGCGTATAGTCGAGAGCTTCTCCCTAGAAGTTAAAGTGCCTGCCTTCCCCCGAGCACCCCAGCGGTGTGGGGGAGTTGGCTCCTGTAACATCTACCTCTAGTTCCCAACCCAGTAGAGATAAAAGTAGTGCCAAAAAGCAAAAAGCAGAAAAAATAACATTTACCTTACAAAAACAAGAGACACAGAGCAAAGCAAGCACTGCTCGCTTGCTCTGGAGACAAGAAACCCTCAAATCTAAAATAACAATTCCTGAGAAAACTTCTCTTCTCCAGCTGCCAGTGTGCACCAGTGCTTCTAAAAAAAAAACATTTTGTCATTTCTACTCTCAAAACACTAGCAGCATAGTCCTACCAAGTTCTGAGTGTGCAGAGCCCGCCTCACAAGCTAGTTCTAAGCCGTTTAACTCATTTCCCTGGGCCGGGGCCATCGCCCCGTCCAGTGCTGAGTTCAAAAACTTTGCTTTCCCCACAAGAACCTAGGCCACCATTCTGTGAGCCAAGTCTGAGTTCTCTGGTCCGCCCACCAGGACCAGAGCCACCCAAGGGTCCTAGAGACACTCTGCTGCTGCTACTCTTCTTCTAATGAAAAAAAAATAAATAATAATAATAAAGAAAAGTGGAAAGAGCTAGCAGCTCAAAAGCATTGAAAAGCCAAAAATTAGCCTCAGCCCAAGCGGTTCAATGAAGGGCTGTGGCCAGGGCATTCCAGAAATTTTCTCTGAATTGTTTCATGGCTGTCAATGAATTGTTTGCTAATTCTTGTTTTCTTTAGCAGTTCTTTGTTTCAGAATTCTGCAAGCCTGTTTCAGGACCAAAGGGGACTTCCAGAGATGTCAAAAAAGAACATCTACAGTCCATGGACTCTGTCCTGAAATTCAGCTGCTTGGACTTGAAACAATGAACTTTCCTTGCATGAGTTTTTGCATTTTCTTATTTTTTAAGATTGTTTTAGTGATATGATATAATTAGATGTTTGATAAGTGAAGAATTTCCCTGAATGTTCTACAGGTGAAGAATTTGCCTGACCATTCCACATCAGCAAATGATTGAGATTTTGATTGGCAACAGATGAACCTCAAGAGGTGTTGTTCTCTCTTCTACAAAGCCCTAGTAGAAGAAATTACAAACATTTCTTTTTCTATTTAATTTAATAATTTAAAAGGGTGAGATGTTGCCATGATAATTTAGGGAAAAAGTCTCTGCTAGGACTTTTCCTGTCCTGAAGAGCTGAGAGCCTCAGGAAAGAAAACTAAACAATGGCTATCTGCTGCTGTGGAATGCCACGGGTGCATCTTCCATTAGTTCATGTAGATTGTTTTCAATCAGTGACCAATCACAGCCACCTGTGCCAAGGCTGTGAGCAGTCACAGGTTTTTGTCATTGATTCCTATTCTATTCTTGTCTTGGTACCTTCTAATCTTCTTCTCTCTGTCCTTTTAGTATAGTTGTAATGTAGTATTTTAGTATAACATAATAAATCAGCCTTCTGATGAAAATGGAGTCAAGCCTCATGTCCTCGTCCAAAGGGTCGCAGTTTAAACAAGAGAGCCTCACACTGGTTTTGCTTTCAAACTAGGACACAAATCCATCTCTTTATTTGAACACAGGAATGGGCCATTGCCTACCGTGCAAGCAGGAGTTGG
This sequence comes from Passer domesticus, assembly GCF_036417665.1. Lineage (NCBI taxonomy): Eukaryota > Metazoa > Chordata > Aves > Passeriformes > Passeridae > Passer > Passer domesticus. Next base: position 2,525,717 of record NC_087482.1, on the reverse strand, counting down.
AGGGGCGGGGAGGGTGGGGGGGGTGTCACCTTCAGTGTTGCCTAGAGGGCAAGGCCAGGGGGCTCAGGGGCAGAGGAAGGGATGTGTTGGTGTCAGGAGGTGCTGGAAGCTGTTGGGCTGGTCCTGGGGTCCCTAGCGGAACTCGGGTTGGCTGGGATGGGACAGACGGAGAGAAAAAAAGGAATAAAGGAAGCTTGGGAAGGCCCATGGGGAGAGCAGGTGGCAGTGGGATCTACGGGGCAATAAGAGGCTTCCTTGTCGACGGTTGTTCTGGGGTCCTCTTCACAGAACACTTGAGAGGGCTGTCCGGGCCGTTCCTGCTGCTGGAGGAGCTGCCCACGCTGTCGGTGTGAGGTGCAGCCACCGTCTTCCAACTCCTGTCCCGAGGTGCTCCTGTGCAGAGAGGCGGTGGCCGAGGCCCCAGCTGCCAGAGGCACACAGGGACCCTCCTGCACAGCAGGGCCCAGAGCTGGCAAGGCTCCCCAGCACGACTGGAGCTGCTGGCACAGCTGGGCCCAGCTGGACAGCTGCCCCTCAAGGCCCCGGCCAGCAGGGCACGGCTCTGGGCAGGGTCCCTGGCCAGGAGCGGGCCCCAGAGCGCCTCTGCCTTTCAAGGGCAATCTTGGCCCTACTCTTTCTCCTCCCCAACTCCCTCTGCCTCTGCCCCGTGCCCCTGGGGCTGCACTTGGCCAGGCAGCCTCAGTAGGAGCCAGCTCTGGCTGCAGACCCAGCAGGGCCCCAGGACAAGGCCCAGCAATTGAGAGGCCAATGGAAGCACTGGGCAGCAGCAGAACCCTCAGCAGAGTTATTTGGACAATCACAGACTGGCCACAACTCCACTGCAGCCTCAATGGGACTGTTCCCTATCCACGCTGGACTTTCAATAGAAGCTGTTGGAGGGGGAGAGCACAAAACACTCACTGTTTTCTGTTACAGGAATACCAGATTCCAATGCAGCACAACATGAAGACAAGCTCCAAATAAAGCATGCCTGCCAGAAACCCTAGCCAGCAGCCTGTTCCCTGACAGAAACCCCTTCCGAGGCCATCCTGGGCATTGGGAACAGGTCTTGTGGTGCCGGCTGCATCTGTGGGAGCGATGGGGAGCGTGAGCCCGTGCTGTGCTGCACTGCTGAGCTGGCAGCACGGTGGATACGGGCAGGACGTTCTCTGTTTCCCCCAGAGCTGGGGCCTGCAGGCACCTTGCCGGCCCTTGGCACAGGCTGTGCCAGCCAACAAAGCCCAGCAGGCCGGGAGGAGAGCCCGGGGCCAGTGCAGCTGCTTGGGCAGTGGCTGCTGCCAGGGACACGGGCCAAAGCCATCCCTGAGCAGCCACTGCCACCCCTGGCCCTCCCTGCCCCGTGACAGCTCCCCCAGCCCCAGGGGACAGGCTCAGGCCCTGTCAGGAGCCAGCGCAGCCCCTGCCCAGTCGGGAGCCAGGGCTGGCTCTGGCCCTGGGCTGGCGGCAGGGCTCCCGCTCGGGGCTGCTCCTGTGCCTTGGGCCTCTGGGCACTCAGGGCCAGCTCTGCAGCAGCTGCAGTGCCAGGGACGTTGCTGCACCAGTCCCGTTTCCCCGGGGCTCTGAACCAGCTCCAGAGGCCTGGAAGCCGAGGCGCCTCCAGCTTTGGCTGCTGCCAGGCCGGGCAAGGGCAGGCCCTGGGAGAAGAGCTGCTGCCACACAGCCCCGGCCGGGCCTGAGCCCGGCACAGCAATTACCTGCTGTGCCTGTGCCCGTGTCTGGCTTTGCCTTCCTTCCTGCAGCTGGGGCTGGCACCGAAGATGGAGTGCTTCCTTCAAGAAATACCACCTTCCTCTGAAGCACTATGTCCATCTCTTGACAAAGGAAGGGAGACAGCTGCATCAGATGGAGCTGTTTCCCACTTGGGTGGTGGCATCAGAGGTAATATTTGTGAAAGTTATGGAGCAGGAAAATGGCCAGGTTACAGTGGCATGATGAGAGCACTTCCACCTCCAAACAGCCACCCTTTTCCTAATCTGCAGGGCTGGATATAGTGGAGGATCTCAGGGTGTGTTACAGTTTGGGCATGGCCTGTCAGCTGATGCCAAATAACTTCTGGCAGAGGCTGGGCAGAAGCTGCAGCCAGGCCAGGCTGGGAAACAGCCCTGCAGGGCGTGAAAGCAGCAGCGGGGCAGCAAGGCTGCCATGGATCCCTTCCTGCTGTGCCAGGCACGACGTGTCCAGATGTGCAGCCAAAGTCCCCGGCTGCTGACTCCCAGGGGAAGCATGAGGGAAATGCACCCACCTTCTCTTGTCTGCAGGGGTTCCTTCAGCTCTTGCCTCATCTGTTTGGATGGTTCCAGGGATATCTTATCTGTTGTATCTTGGATTTTCCCTGTTGGAGTACCTTAGAGAAAAATATTTCCATTTGCCAGGAATGGATCCCAGAAAAGCAGGGCTCAGCCTGTGGGGTCAGCAGGGACACACTACTCACCCCTGAGATGGGAGCTGGGCTTGAGTGCAGCATCCAAGGTAGCAGCTGGAGAAGCTGGAGAAGTCTTCCCTGTAGACACATCTGTAACACAACAGCCACAGAAGCTTCTGTCACCTGGTGCCTGCCCGCTTGTCTACAATTCTTCCTTGGTGGCACACTGAGAACATACCTGCAGGAGGCTCCAAGGGCTTCAAAACTTTATTCATCCAAGCTGATGGAGAAGCCTTCTCAGCACCCTCATCTACAATGCAATACAGATGAGAACATTTTCCAGTGTGTGCTGGGATCTCTTTCTGCCACAGGGAACTGGGCACTGCCAGGGAGTCGGGTAAGGCCATGGGAGCCAGATGTGAATAGACATGGCCAAAGCTGCCCAGGGGCCTGGGGAGCTCTGGGCTGGCTCCTGGTCACTCTCCACACTCTTTCCCTGCCCTCAGCAACATCCCTGGGAGGGGTGGCTGCAGCAGTGCAGGGACCTGGAACTCTCCCCCTCACACACAGAAGAAATCCTCCCTAAAGCATGGGGGAAAACTGCAGCAGGCAGTGCCACAGCTATCCATCCTGCCCTCCCTCTGTCCCTCCTGCCCTCCTTCTGTGGGGAAACCCCCCAGATCCCAAGGGCAAACAGCCAGGCCCTCTCAGGACACACTGGAGCCTTGCTCTCCCCCTCTGTCCTTTCCCCACCGTGGGCACCCCGTGCAGTCACTCCCAGGTTTCAGGACATGTCTCCCATGGAGGGACCCCAGCAGGACTGCTCAGTGCCCTGAGCCTGCTCGGGATAATTCCCCTGGGCTGTGCCGCTCTAGTCCAGGCTGTGCCCGCACTGCCAAACAGCAGAGAGGGCAGCTCAAGCCTCAGCAGGGCTCAGGCCCAGAGGCACAGCAATTACCTCCTGTGCCTGTGCCTGGCATGGCCTCCCTTCCTGGAGCTGAGGCTGGCATGCAACCACTGCTTCCTCCGGGAAATGCTTCTTTCTCCGCAGGCTCTCCTTTCATTTCTGGAGAATGGAAAAGAGACAGCTGGATCAGATGAAAACATTCCTGACTGGGAATGGGGAAGGGGACAATTTCAGGAGGCATCACTTGTGAAAGGAATGCATAAGGATCAGAAAACACCCAGGATTTTGGGACAACCCAAGGCTGCTTCCTTCCCCAAACAGCCCCAACATCTGATCTGCCTGGACACCAGGAAATTGCAGGGCATCTGAGGGTGGGCATGGCCTGTGGTGCAATTAGGCGGCCTGTCAGCTGATGCCAAATGCCTTCCTGCAGAGGCTGGGCAGAAGCTGCAGCCAGGCCAGGCTGGCAAACAGCCCTGCAGGGCATGAAAGCAGTAGCGGGGCAGCGAGGCTGCCATGGATCCCTTCCTGCTGTGCCGGGCACGGCGTGTCCAGATGTGCAGCCAAAGCCCCCGGCTGCTGAGTCCCAGGAGCAGCATGAGGGAAATGCACCCAACTTGTCTTCTCTGCAGACATTCCTTCAGCATTTGCCACATGATTTCTAATGGGTCCTGGAATTTCCTGCCTGCCATGTCTTGGTCTATCCTGTCAGAGGACCTTAAGAGAAAGTAGTTCCATTTCCCAGCAATGGACCCCAAAAAAGCAGGGCTCAGCCTGTGGGGTCAGCAGGGACACACTACTCACCCCTGCCATGGGAGCTGGCCTTTTGTGCAGCATCCAAGTTAGGAGTTGGTGAGGTCGTCCCTGCAGACACGCCTGTAACACAACAGCCACAGAAGCTTCTGTCACCTGGTTCTTACCAGACAGTCAAACATTACGCCTTGGTGGGACAGTGAGAACATACCTGCAGAATTCTCAGAGGGCTTCACAACTTCAGAGCGCCAGGCTAATGGAGAATCCTTCCCAGCATCCCAGTCTGGAAGCAAACCAAGATGAGAACTGTTTCCATTGTGTGCCAGGGCTGGCTCTGGCCCTGGGCTGGCGGCAGGGCTCCCGCTCAGGGCTGCTCCTGTGCCTTGGGCCTCTGGGCACTCAGGGCCAGCTCTGCAGCAGCTGCAGCGCCAGGGACGTTGCTGCACCAGTCCCGTTTCCCCGGGGCTCTGAACCAGCTCCAGAGGCCTGGAAGCCGAGGCGCCTCCAGCTTTGGCTGCTGCCGGGCCGAGCAAGGGCAGGCCCTGGGGGAAGGGCTGCTGCCACACAGCCCCGGCCAGGCCTGAGCCCGGCACAGCAATTACCTGCTGTGCCTGTGCCCGTGTCTGGCTTTGCCTTCCTTCCTGCAACAGGGGCTGGCACCGAAGATGGAGTGCTTCCTTCAAGAAATGCCACCTTCCACTGAAGCACTATGTCCATCTCTTGACAAAGGAAGGGAGACAGCTGCATCAGCTGGGGCTGTTCCCCACTTGGGTGGTGGCATCAGAGGTAATATTTGTGAAATTTATGGAGCAGGAAAATGGCCAGGTTACAGTGGCATGATGAGAGCACTTCCACCACCAAACAGCCACCCTTTTCCTAATCTGCAGGGCTGGATATAGTGGGGGATCTCAGGGTGTGTTACAGTTTGGGCATGGCCTGTCAGCTGATGCCAAATGCCTTCTGGCAGAGGCTGGGCACAAGCTGCAGCCAGGCCAGGCTGGCAAACAGCCCTGCAGGGCGTTAAAGCAGCAGCGGGGCAGCGAGGCTGCCATGGATCCCTTCCCACTGTGCCGGGCACGGCGTGTCCAGATGTGCAGCCAAAGACCCCGGCTGCTGACTCCCAGGGGAAGCATGAGGGAAATGCACCCACCTTCTCTTGTCTGCAGGGGATCCTTCAGCTCTTGCCTCATCTGTTTGGATGGTTCCAGGGATATCTTATCTGTTGTATCTTGGATTTTCCCTGTTGGAGTACCTTAGAGAAAAATATTTCCATTTGCCAGGAATGGATCCCAGAAAAGCAGGGCTCAGCCTGTGGGGTCAGCAGGGACACACTACTCACCCCTGAGATGGGAGCTGGGCTTGAGTGCAGCATCCAAGGTAGCAGCTGGAGAAGCTGGAGAAGTCTTCCCTGTAGACACATCTGTAACACAACAGCCACAGAAGCTTCTGTCACCTGGTGCCTGCCCGCTTGTCTACAATTCTTCCTTGGTGGCACACTGAGAACATACCTGCAGGAGGCTCCAAGGGCTTCAAAACTTTATTCATCCAAGCTGATGGAGAAGCCTTCCCAGCACCCTCATCTACAATGCAGCACAGATGAGAACATTTTCCAGTGTGTGCTGGGATCTCTTTCTGCCACAGGGAACTGGGCACTGCCAGGGAGTCGGGTAAGGCCATGGGAGCCAGATGTGAATAGACATGGCCAAAGCTGCCCAGGGGCCTGGGGAGCTCTGGGCTGGCTCCTGGTCACTCTCCACACTCTTTCCCTGCCCTCAGCAACATCCCTGGGAGGGGTGGCTGGAGTAGCCCAGGGCCCCGGGGCTCTCTCCCTCACACACAGAGGAAATCCTCCCTAAAGCACGGGGGCAAACTGCAGCAGGCAGTGACACAGGTATCCATCCCTCCCTCCCTCTGTCCCTCCTGCCCTCCTTCTGCGGCGACAGCTCCCAGATCCCAAGGGCAAACAGCCAGGCCCTCTCAGGACACACTGGAGCCTTGCTCTCCCCCTCTGTCCTTTCCCCACCGTGGGCACCCCGTGCAGTCGCTCCCAGGTTTCAGGACATGTCTCCCATGGAGGGACCCCAGCAGGACTGCTCAGTGCCCTGAGCCTGCTCGGGATAATTCCCCTGGGCTGTGCCGCTCTAGTCCAGGCTGTGCCCGCACTGCCAAACAGCAGAGAGGGCAGCTCAAGCCTCAGCAGGGCTCAGGCCCAGAGGCACAGCAATTACCTCCTGTGCCTGTGCCTGGCATGGCCTCCCTTCCTGGAGCTGAGGCTGGCATGCAACCACTGCTTCCTCCGGGAAATGCTTCTTTCTCCGCAGGCTCTCCTTTCATTTCTGGAGAATGGAAAAGAGACAGCTGGATCAGATGAAAACATTCCTGACTGGGAATGGGGAAGGGGACAATTTCAGGAGGCATCACTTGTGAAAGGAATGCATAAGGATCAGAAAACACCCAGGATTTTGGGACAACCCAAGGCTGCTTCCTTCCCCAAACAGCCCCAACATCTGATCTGCCTGGACACCAGGAAATTGCAGGGGATCTGAGGGTGGGCATGGCCTGTGGTGCAATTAGGCGGCCTGTCAGCTGATGCCAAATGCCTTCCTGCAGGGGCTGGGCAGAAGCTGCAGCCAGGCCAGGCTGGGAAACAGCCCTGCAGGGCGTGAAAGCAGCAGCATGGCAGCGAGGCTGCCATGGATCCCTTCCTGCTGTGCCGGGCACGGCGTGTCCAGATGTGCAGCCAAAGCCCCCGGCTGCTGAGTCCCAGGGGCAGTATGAGGGAAATGCACCCACCTTGTCTTCTCTGCAGACGTTCCTTCAGCATTTGCCACATGATTTCTAATGGGTCCTGGAATTTCCTGCCTGCCATGTCTTGGTCTCTCCTGTCAGAGGACCTTAAGAGAAAGTAGTTCCATTTCCCAGGAATGGACCCCACAAAAGCAGGGCTCAGCCTGAGGGGTCAGCAGGGACACACTACTCACCCCTGCCATGGGAGCTGGCCTTTTGTGCAGCATCCAAGGTAGGAGTTGGTGAGGTCGTCCCTGCAGACACGCCTGTAATACAACAGCCACAGAAGCTTCTGTCACCTGGTTCTTACCAGACAGTCAAACATTACGCCTTGGTGGGACAGTGAGAACATACCTGCAGAATGCTCAGAGTGCTTCACAACTTCAGAGCGCCAGGCTAATGGAGAATCCTTCCCAGCATCCCAGTCTGGAAGCAAACCAAGATGAGAACTGTTTCCATTGTGTGCCAGGGCTGGCTCTGGCCCTGGGCTGGCGGCAGAGCTCCCGCTCAGGGCTGCTCCTGTGCCTTGGGCCTCTGGGCACTCAGGGCCAGCTCTGCAGCAGCTGCAGCGCCAGGGACGTTGCTGCACCAGTCCCGTTTCCCCGGGGCTCTGAACCAGCTCCAGAGGCCTGGAAGCCGAGGCGCCTCCAGCTTTGGCTGCTGCCGGGCCGGGCAAGGGCAGGCCCTGGGGGAAGAGCTGCTGCCACACAGCCCCGGCCAGGCCTGAGCCCGGCACAGCAATTACCTGCTGTGCCTGTGCCCGTGTCTGGCTTTGCCTTCCTTCCCGCAGCAGGGGCTGGCACCGAAGATGGAGTGCTTCCTTCAAGAAATGCCACCTTCCACTGAAGCACTATGTCCATCTCTTGACAAAGGAAGGGAGACAGCTGCATCAGATGGAGCTGCTTCCCACTTGGGTGGTGGCATCAGAGGTAATATTTGTGAAACTTACGGAGCAGGAAAATGGCCAGGTTACAGTGGCATGATGAGAGCACTTCCACCTCCAAACAACCACCCTTTTCCTAATCTGCAGGGCTGGATATAGTGGGGGATCTCAGGGTGTGTTACAGTTTGGGCATGGCCTGTCAGCTGATGCCAAATAACAGAGCCTGGGCAGAAGCTGAAACCAGGCCAGGCTGGCAAACAGCCCTGCAGGGCGTGAAAGCAGCAGCGGGGCAGCGAGGCTGCCATGGATCCCTTCCCACTGTGCCAGGCACGGCGTGTCCAGATGTGCAGCCAAAGGCCCCGGCTGCTGAGTCCCAGGGGAAGCATGAGGGAAATGCACCCACCTTCTCTTGTCTGCAGGGGTTCCTTCAGCTCTTGCCTCATCTGTTTGGATGGTTCCAGGGATATCTTATCTGTTGTATCTTGGATTTTCCCTGTTGGAGTACCTTAGAGAAAAATATTTCCATTTCCCAGGAATGGATCCCAGAAAAGCAGGGTTCAGCCTGTGGGGTCAGCAGGGACACACTACTCACCCCTGAGATGGGAGCTGGGCTTGAGTGCAGCATCCAAGGTAGCAGCTGGAGAAGCTGGAGAAGTCTTCCCTGTAGACACATCTGTAACACAACAGCCACAGAAGCTTCTGTCACCTGGTGCCTGCCCGCTTGTCTACAATTCTTCCTTGGTGGCACACTGAGAACATACCTGCAGGAGGCTCCAAGGGCTTCAAAACTTTATTCATCCAAGCTGATGGAGAAGCCTTCCCAGCACCCTCATCTACAATGCAGCACAGATGAGAACATTTTCCAGTGTGTGCTGGGATCTCTTTCTGCCACAGGGAACTGGGCACTGCCAGGGAGTCGGGTAAGGCCATGGGAGCCAGATGTGAATAGACATGGCCAACGCTGCCCAGGGGCCTGGGGAGCTCTGGGCTGGCTCCTGGTCACTCTCCACACTCTTTCCCTGCCCTCAGCAACATCCCTAGGAGGGGTGGCTGCAGCAGTGCAGGGACCTGGAACTCTCCCCCTCACACACAGAAGAAATCCTCCCTAAAGCATGGGGGAAAACTGCAGCAGGCAGTGCCACAGCTATCCATCCTGCCCTCCCTCTGTCCCTCCTGCCCTCCTTCTGTGGGGAAACCCCCCAGATCCCAAGGGCAAACAGCCAGGCCCTCTCAGGACACACTGGAGCCTTGCTCTCCCCCTCTGTCCTTTCCCCACCGTGGGCACCCCGTGCAGTCGCTCCCAGGTTTCAGGACATGTCTCCCATGGAGGGACCCCAGCAGGACTGCTCAGTGCCCTGAGCCTGCTCGGGATAATTCCCCTGGGCTGTGCTGCTCTAGTCCAGGCTGTGCCCGCACTGCCAAGCAGCAGAGAGGGCAGCTCAAGCCTCAGCAGGGCTCAGGCCCAGAGGCACAGCAATTACCTCCTGTGCCTGTGCCTGGCATGGCCTCCCTTCCTGGAGCTGAGGCTGGCATGCAACCACTGCTTCCTCCGGGAAATGCTTCTTTCTCCGCAGGCTCTCCTTTCATTTCTGGAGAATGGAAAAGAGACAGCTGGATCAGATGAAAACATTCCTGACTGGGAATGGGGAAGGGGACAATTTCAGGAGGCTTCACTTGTGAAAGGAATGCATAAGGATCAGAAAACACCCAGGATTTTGGGACAACCCAAGGCTGCTTCCTTCCCCAAACAGCCCCAACATCCGATCTGCCTGGACACCAGGAAATTGCAGGGGATCTGAGGGTGGGCATGGCCTGTGGTGCAATTGGGGCTGTCTGCCAGCTGATGCCAAATGCCTTCCTGCAGGGGCTGGGCAGAAGCTGCAGCCAGGCCAGGCTGGGAAACAGCCCTGCAGGGCGTGAAAGCAGCAGCATGGCAGCGAGGCTGCCATGGATCCCTTCCTGCTGTGCCGGGCACGGCGTGTCCAGATGTGCAGCCAAAGCCCCCGGCTGCTGAGTCCCAGGGGCAGTATGAGGGAAATGCACCCACCTTGTCTTCTCTGCAGACGTTCCTTCAGCATTTGCCACATGATTTCTAATGGGTCCTGGAATTTCCTGCCTGCCATGTCTTGGTCTCTCCTGTCAGAGGACCTTAAGAGAAAGTAGTTCCATTTCCCAGGAATGGACCCCACAAAAGCAGGGCTCAGCCTGAGGGGTCAGCAGGGACACACTACTCACCCCTGCCATGGGAGCTGGCCTTTTGTGCAGCATCCAAGGTAGGAGTTGGTGAGGTCGTCCCTGCAGACACGCCTGTAATACAACAGCCACAGAAGCTTCTGTCACCTGGTTCTTACCAGACAGTCAAACATTACGCCTTGGTGGGACAGTGAGAACATACCTGCAGAATGCTCAGAGTGCTTCACAACTTCAGAGCGCCAGGCTAATGGAGAATCCTTCCCAGCATCCCAGTCTGGAAGCAAACCAAGATGAGAACTGTTTCCATTGTGTGCCAGGGCTGGCTCTGGCCCTGGGCTGGCGGCAGAGCTCCCGCTCAGGGCTGCTCCTGTGCCTTGGGCCTCTGGGCACTCAGGGCCAGCTCTGCAGCAGCTGCAGCGCCAGGGACGTTGCTGCACCAGTCCCGTTTCCCCGGGGCTCTGAACCAGCTCCAGAGGCCTGGAAGCCGAGGCGCCTCCAGCTTTGGCTGCTGCCGGGCCGGGCAAGGGCAGGCCCTGGGGGAAGAGCTGCTGCCACACAGCCCCGGCCAGGCCTGAGCCCGGCACAGCAATTACCTGCTGTGCCTGTGCCCGTGTCTGGCTTTGCCTTCCTTCCCGCAGCAGGGGCTGGCACCGAAGATGGAGTGCTTCCTTCAAGAAATGCCACCTTCCACTGAAGCACTATGTCCATCTCTTGACAAAGGAAGGGAGACAGCTGCATCAGATGGAGCTGCTTCCCACTTGGGTGGTGGCATCAGAGGTAATATTTGTGAAACTTACGGAGCAGGAAAATGGCCAGGTTACAGTGGCATGATGAGAGCACTTCCACCTCCAAACAACCACCCTTTTCCTAATCTGCAGGGCTGGATATAGTGGGGGATCTCAGGGTGTGTTACAGTTTGGGCATGGCCTGTCAGCTGATGCCAAATAACAGAGCCTGGGCAGAAGCTGAAACCAGGCCAGGCTGGCAAACAGCCCTGCAGGGCGTGAAAGCAGCAGCGGGGCAGCGAGGCTGCCATGGATCCCTTCCCACTGTGCCAGGCACGGCGTGTCCAGATGTGCAGCCAAAGGCCCCGGCTGCTGAGTCCCAGGGGAAGCATGAGGGAAATGCACCCACCTTCTCTTGTCTGCAGGGGTTCCTTCAGCTCTTGCCTCATCTGTTTGGATGGTTCCAGGGATATCTTATCTGTTGTATCTTGGATTTTCCCTGTTGGAGTACCTTAGAGAAAAATATTTCCATTTCCCAGGAATGGATCCCAGAAAAGCAGGGTTCAGCCTGTGGGGTCAGCAGGGACACACTACTCACCCCTGAGATGGGAGCTGGGCTTGAGTGCAGCATCCAAGGTAGCAGCTGGAGAAGCTGGAGAAGTCTTCCCTGTAGACACATCTGTAACACAACAGCCACAGAAGCTTCTGTCACCTGGTGCCTGCCCGCTTGTCTACAATTCTTCCTTGGTGGCACACTGAGAACATACCTGCAGGAGGCTCCAAGGGCTTCAAAACTTTATTCATCCAAGCTGATGGAGAAGCCTTCCCAGCACCCTCATCTACAATGCAGCACAGATGAGAACATTTTCCAGTGTGTGCTGGGATCTCTTTCTGCCACAGGGAACTGGGCACTGCCAGGGAGTCGGGTAAGGCCATGGGAGCCAGATGTGAATAGACATGGCCAACGCTGCCCAGGGGCCTGGGGAGCTCTGGGCTGGCTCCTGGTCACTCTCCACACTCTTTCCCTGCCCTCAGCAACATCCCTAGGAGGGGTGGCTGCAGCAGTGCAGGGACCTGGAACTCTCCCCCTCACACACAGAAGAAATCCTCCCTAAAGCATGGGGGAAAACTGCAGCAGGCAGTGCCACAGCTATCCATCCTGCCCTCCCTCTGTCCCTCCTGCCCTCCTTCTGTGGGGAAACCCCCCAGATCCCAAGGGCAAACAGCCAGGCCCTCTCAGGACACACTGGAGCCTTGCTCTCCCCCTCTGTCCTTTCCCCACCGTGGGCACCCCGTGCAGTCGCTCCCAGGTTTCAGGACATGTCTCCCATGGAGGGACCCCAGCAGGACTGCTCAGTGCCCTGAGCCTGCTCGGGATAATTCCCCTGGGCTGTGCTGCTCTAGTCCAGGCTGTGCCCGCACTGCCAAGCAGCAGAGAGGGCAGCTCAAGCCTCAGCAGGGCTCAGGCCCAGAGGCACAGCAATTACCTCCTGTGCCTGTGCCTGGCATGGCCTCCCTTCCTGGAGCTGAGGCTGGCATGCAACCACTGCTTCCTCCGGGAAATGCTTCTTTCTCCGCAGGCTCTCCTTTCATTTCTGGAGAATGGAAAAGAGACAGCTGGATCAGATGAAAACATTCCTGACTGGGAATGGGGAAGGGGACAATTTCAGGAGGCTTCACTTGTGAAAGGAATGCATAAGGATCAGAAAACACCCAGGATTTTGGGACAACCCAAGGCTGCTTCCTTCCCCAAACAGCCCCAACATCCGATCTGCCTGGACACCAGGAAATTGCAGGGGATCTGAGGGTGGGCATGGCCTGTGGTGCAATTGGGGCTGTCTGCCAGCTGATGCCAAATGCCTTCCTACAGAGGCTGGGCAGAAGCTGCAGCCAGGCCAGGCTGGCAAACAGCCCTGCAGGGCGTGAAAGCAGCAGCGGGGCAGCGAGGCTACCAGGGATCCCTTCCTGCTGTGCCGGGCACGGCGTGTCCAGATGTGCAGCCAAAGCCCCTGGCTGCTGAGTCCCAGGAGCAGCATGAGGGAAATGCACCCACCTTGTCTTCTCTGCAGACGTTCCTTCAGCATTTGCCACATGATTTCTAATGGGTCCTGGAATTTCCTGCCTGCCATGTCTTGGTCTGTCCTGTCAGAGGACCTTAAGAGAAAGTAGTTCCATTTCCCAGGAATGGACCCCACAAAAGCAGGGCTCAGCCTGAGGGGTCAGCAGGGACACACTACTCACCCCTGCCATGGGAGCTGGGCTTTTGTGTAGGAATCAGCAAAGCAGCTAGACAAGTCCTCCCTGCACACACACCTGGAACACAAGAGCCACAGAAGCTTCTGTCACCTGATTCCTGCCAGGTTCACAACAATTATTCCTTGGTGGCACACTGAGAACATACCTGACGGTGGCTCAGATAGGACCAACACTTTATGCAGCCAAGCTAATGGAGAAGCCTTCCCAGACACCTCATCTAGAAGGGAGCAGAGATCAGACCCATTTCCATGGTGTGATGGAGTCCCCTTCTGCCTCAGGGAACTGGGCACTGCAAGGGGCTCAGCTAAGTTTGTGGGAGTCGGACGTGAATGGATAAAGCCAAAGCTGCACAGCAGCCTGGGGAGCTCTGGACTGGCTCCTGGTCACACTCCAGACTCTTTTCAGGCCCTGTGAAACATCCTTGGATGTAGGAATGTAGGAGAGTGCCCCCCTAATTACAGAGTGGCAAAGCTAACCTTTATCCCCCAAAAAAGGAATGAAGCCCAGAAGTTTCTCCCAACGATCAGGTGACAAGCCACCTCAAAGGACCCCAGAGGCTTCAGTAAAAACTCTGGGTCACCTAACTGGATAGAAGCCAAAAAGTCCCGCCTGACCCATCAGGTAGAAAAGGGGAGGACAAAAGAACCAAAGGGCTTTTGTGAAGGTGTTTCTACCAGTGGCAGACTGCTGTACCTGCATCGGATTTTTCTGTTTGTTATTTTGCCTTTTATTAAACCTTTTTGTTTCTAACACTGCAGCAGAAGCCATCCTGCTCATTATTTGCCTCCAAAGGTAATAGCTGAGCTATCCTTGGGTGTGCTGGGTTCCCTTTTGAAGGTTTATAACACCTGGCCCCAGAATAAAGAACCCAGCACGTGGTGCCCGGACAGTATTTCTCCTATTGAGGAAGATGGTCTAGGGATTTTTTGATTACCTCAATCAAAATAGGACATTTTTCCTTGGTATTTGTGTTTTTGAGGGAGCAGGCCTGCACCTGAGTTTTTTGTCCCTTTAAAATAGAAAACCCAGAAGAAGGCATTTGAGATTGAGAGGGAATCTCGAATCAAAGCCTCATACTGGTGAAGAGGAGGCTGTTATCAGAGACGGGACTGGAGCAGCACCGCAGCCTCAGAGGACTCTGCCGCTCAGCTCAGCTGATTTGTCACTGTTGTGACCCAGGACCGGGGAGGAATTTCATACCAAGAAGGACAACTGGAAAACTCTGGTGAGTGCCACCATGGGAAATCGGTTGTCTTTAGCTGAGCAGGATTTTTTTTCATATTTCAATTATAAGTTAGAAATTCAAGATATTCAGTTTGACAACAAACAGCTTAAAAAGCTTGTAAAATGGGTCTTAACAGAGTTCCCAAACTCAGACATATCTCAGAAACTCGATCCAGACTTCTGGGATTCGGTCAGACTGAAATTACATAACATGGAAAAGAATAAGAAGTCCAACTTAAAGCTGCGTCCAATATTTAGGACGGTCTTAAAATTTGTAACAATGGAAAGTGCAAAGCAAGCAAAGAATGCACACAAGCAAGCAAAGATCAGGGACAGGGCAGAATGCAGGCAGCAACAGCAGGACCGGGAGGAGAGGAGAAAGAGGAGTTCTGAGGGGACCCAGAAGCCTTCCCTTATCCCAGTCGAGAACCAGAAACCCCGGAGGAGCGGCTGGGAGGTGGCCAGGCCAGCTGCCCTCCCCCTTCCCCACCCCCGTCCCGGGAGAGAGGGGAGCAGACCAGCCCTGGCCAGGCTCCTCTGCAAACCACATCTTTCACAATCCCTGCCATACCTAAGTCCTCTGTATTCCCTCTGAAAAGCTCCCTTTGGTGCTCAAAATCGGTGAATTTTGGCAGTACAATGGAAAAAAGCCGAGCCGATTGTGTCCACTCTGAGAACAGAGGAGCTCATGGCAGACGCCATGATGGCCCCGGCCCAGCCCCGCCCTTCGTGGGCGTGGCTCGCCCTCCTCCCCGGGCTCCCAGCAGTCTCTGGGTGGCTCCTCCCTGAGCTCCTGCCCATCAGAGCAGGGACACGCCCCATTTGTGGGCGGAGCCCAGGCAGTGTCCCCGCCCCTGCTCCCCGCCCACAGCCCGGGAGGGCACGCCCCCTCCCCGCCGAGCGTGGGAACCGGATGTGAGCCCCGGAAGTCACCCTGTCCAAGATGGCGGCGCCCATGTCAGACACCTTGCCAGAACAAAAAATAAATTATTCTTATGCTCCAAATTGTAATTCCAAATAATCTAAGGAAGAGTTTAACACACGAGGAGTCACAGATACCTGGCAGAGGATAAGAAAGGATGCAGTTCAGGAAGGAGAGTGGGAAATTGCATCGAAGTTAAAAGTTTTTCCTGTGAGGTGCACAGCAGGTCCTGCACCGAGAGGGACCTGGCAGCAGATCAGTTTTGCTGAGTTAAAAGAGATTTGCAAAGCCTCTCGTTTGTATGGTAGCGATTCTGCATATTTCAGAAGTCTTTTACAAGCCACCTTTACAGCAAATGTATTTACTCCACACAATTTAAAGCAGCTTTGCACATCCCTGCTGTCCCCAAGAGAATTTTCTCTGTGGGAACTGGCATGGAAACGTTTGTTAAATGACCTTTTAGGAGGTTATGCAGGAACTCCAGCCACTGCAAATTTGACTATAGATCAGCTCAGGTGGAGGAGCTCATACAGATCCTCAAACACAAGCCCGAACTCTCAATAAACAAGTATTACAGGATATCAAAGAAGCAGCAAAAACAGCTTTGTTACAGGTTCCTGATGGCAACAAACCAGAATTAGATTTCACAGAAATAAAACACAGAATACATGAGCCTTATATTAAGTTTTTGGGCCGTTTGAAAATAGCATTGGAAAAGCAGATTCCAATAGACCGAGACAGACAAGAGTTATTAAAATGGCTCGCAATTTCTAATGCAAACACGAGCTGCAAAAAGGCATTACGTACATTGCCACAGGATCCTGAGCCCAGCCTGACCCAGCTCGTGGATGCTTGAACCGCCTGGGCACCCCTGAGCGTGCAGCAGCCATGCAGGCAGAGGTGCTGGCCAGTGCCATCACAGCAGCTCAGGAAAACACCCCAAAGCAGCAGGAAAAAGCAGCAGAAATGCAAACACAAGCCCTAGCAGAGGCTCTAAGAGCATTCAGAGGTGCAATTGAAAACCAGCAGACTCCAAGGGACACGTGCCATTCGTGTGGCCAGAGAGGTCATTTCAAAGGGGATGTCCTGGGGCCCGCAGAAGGCCACTGCCCAGAAACAGTGGATGCAGAGGTTTCTGTCACGTGCTAACAGCTGTCACCCAGCACAGGGCTGTCCGTGCCATCTGCCGGGAAACGTGCAGCCCGGCACGGGGCAGTGGCTGCCATGACACAGGAACCCTGCACCAGGGGCAGAGAGCACCACAGGCCACCATGGTCAGAGCTGCAGCACGTCTGTGCAGGACTGCCGACCACAATGTCCCCAGGTGCCAGACTGGAGCTGTCCCCAGCCCAGCCAGTGGTGCTGACCAATGCCATTGCTCACACAGTGCCCACAGGACAGCTGGGGCCTGAACCACAACCACGTCAGTTCCTCATCGTGGGAGTGAGCAGATCCCATGCAGAAGGTTTTTATGTCATTCCAGCTGTGCTGTCTGTCACCTGTTCACAGGAAATTACAGTCTTAGCTTTGTGTCCAGACCCTCCATGCTTTTTACCCAAAGGACTGACCACAGCACAAGCTTTCCTCCTACCAGAGTCCCAGAACAGCACAGCTGCCATGGCCTGGACCAGGCTCATCAGCCGCGGGCGGCCTCAGCTCACCTGTGTGCTGCAGCCCCTCGGGCAGCCATCACCCTCAGTGGCCTGACAGATCCCGGAGCAGACGGCATCTGACACCGGAATGGCCACAGGACTGGGCCACGGTGCCTGCGCTGCATCAGCTGGCAGCTATTGGTGGTCACTGTGAGAGCTCTCGAAGCTCCCACTCAGGCACATTTGAGGGGCCTGAAGGTCGTGTTGCCACCACAAGACCATTCGTTGTAGGAGCTGATATTGTTCTTTGGGGCCGGGACATTTTGTCGCAATGGGGTGTGAGGTTAGAAACTGGATTTTAACAAAAGCTGTTGATGGACATAACACTTTAAAACTGATATGGACATCTAATACACCCATTTGGGTCAGCCAGTGGCCCTTACCCAAAGAGAAACTTGCTGCTTTAGAGCAGTTGGTACAGGAACAGTTAAACAAAGGTCACTTAACTCCAACTACTAGTCCCTGGAACACCCCAGGTTTTGTAATCAAAAAGCCAAACAGTGGAAAGTGGAGGTTGTTGCAGGATCTCAGAAAAGTTAATGAAGTGATTCAAGAAATGGGTTCTTTACAACCAGGTTTACCCTCTCCTGTTATGATTCCAAAAGATTGGAAGTTAAGTGTTATTGATTTAAAAGACTGTTTTTTCAATATTCCTTTGCATCCAGATGATGCACCAAGATTTGCATTTTCCATCCCATCCATAAATCAGCAAGCACCCTTGAAAAGATATCATTGGCTTTCTCTACCAGAAGGAATGAGAAATTCCCCGAGTATATGCCAGGGGTATGTTGCAAAAATACTTTCCTCAGTTCGTGCACAATATCCAAATTCTCTCATATTACATTACATGGAAGATATTTTAGTAGCAGCCAAGGACCAAGCATCAATGCAAGAGACAACAGATCAGGTCATCTCAGCAGAGGAGAAAGCAGGACTCTCTGTAGCAAAGGAAAAAATACAGACACTTCCTCCCTGGAAATATTTAGGATACAGGATGACAGAACAAACGGTAACCCCGCAGCCACTCCAGCTAAGGACAAATCCAAAGACATGGAATGAAGTGCAGCAGCTCGTGGGGACTCTGAACTGGCTTCGTCCACTACTAGGCCTTTCAAATCAGGACTTGGCTCCTCTGGCAGATTTGTTGAGAGGAGAAACAGCTCTAAACTCACCGCGAGAATTCAACAAAGAAACTCAAAATGCTTTGGACAAAGTGATGAGAGCCATCCAGATGTGCCAGGCTCATCGGTATAATCCTAACCTGTCTTTTTTGTTTGCAGTTCTAGGAGAGAGTCCACAACTTCATGGTTTGATATTCCAGTGGGATCTAGAGAAGAAGGACCATCTGATAATCTTAGAGTGGGTTTTCCTGTCTCGTCAATTGGGTAAAACTATAACAACTTGCCCTGAAATTATTTCACAATTGATTATCAAGGCTAGATCTCGAATGCTTTCACTTGCAGGAAAAGATTTTGCAGAAATCTTTCTGCCTGTCACATCCATCTATTTAGAATGGTTAATTCAAAATTCAGAAGTCATGCAATTTGCTTTGGAAAATTTTGCAGGAAAAATTTCAGTCAATTGTCCCAAACATGAGCTATTAAGTTCATCTTTAAAATTAATTCATAAGCCTTTAAGAAATAATGCACCCCTCGAGGCAATCACATTTTTTACAGACGGTTCTGGGAAGTCTAAAAGGTCTGTGATTGCTTGGCAAAATTCAGAGACAAAAAAATGGGAATCAGATATTGAGGAAGTAGATGGTTCTGCACAGATTACAGAGTTAGCAGCAGTTGTACGGGTCTTTTCAAAATTCACATTTCCTTTTAATTTAGTAACGGATTCAATTTACAGGTGTGGTGGTGGTGGTTGCAGGTGTGGTGGAAAGAGCAGAAGGATCTCTGCTGAAAGAAGTTTCTGATGATCAGTTATACGGTTTGCTTAAAAAGTTAATCCTACTTCTTTCCATTCAACAAGAACCTTACTTTGTAATGCACATTCGCTCACATTCTTCTCTTCCAGATTTTTTAGCAGAAGGCAATGCCATGGCTGATTTGTTAGCCGTGCCAATCCAGCACACACTTTTTAATGTTATTGAACTCTTCCTCTGTTGTTGTTGATTTAAGCTTCCACTCACCTTCCCTTCTTTTGGGTACCACTGTGCTTTTTCTTGATGTAATCCATTTAAAAATGTCTAGGGGACCTAAACTGATACTGTCCCATGGCCAAATTTCACTTAAGTGTGTCCCCCTGCACACTCAACAATGAATCAAATTAAATTCTTTTGTACCATATTGATAAAAAAGATTCTTTCTGTATATTTGTCCCTCTCTATCCCTTTGTCTTTTCAATTGCACTTCTTTCTCTTTGAATGTATCACTTTCCTTGTGGTTTCACTTCCTTGTTCAAAGCATACCCATCTTTCTTTCACAGGGCACTCTCCTGACATCCTCTGGCTTGGGTTTGCAATATTTTTAGCCAGCCCATATAGTTTATTTTCTTCTTTACAGGTTGTTAACTGGGAGTGATCGATGCATTTGGGATTCATGTCTGTGTGTACTCTGATGAGTACACGTACTGTATCTCCTCTATACAAGGGACAGTAACACTTCTCACAAGTGTTTCCTCCACTTCCTCCAAAGTGGGTGAGTAGTAGCATTGCTACGAGTGGGAGTCTGGTACGGGCTGGCCTCCTCACCTCTCGAACCACAGGGGTTTTCTCGGTGCCCAGAGAGTATTTCCTGGAGGTAGTTCCCAATCCAGTCTTGCCTCCCACTTCTGGTTTTCCCTTCTTCTGGAGACATTCTGCCATGACCTTTATTGTACTGACTCCCTTTCTTCAATTTGGTCCCAATTAGGGTTGCAAGGAGAGTGCTCTATGGAACAGTACCCGAAACTGAGATCTTATTTTGATAGTCATTCTTAGCTGAACAAAACTTGACCTTGTACTATAACAAACATTAACAAGCTTTAAGGATTTAAGGATAACAATGTAGATGCTTCCCGTGGGGGGTTGTGTTCAGGGTTGCGCTTCTTTTGCTGTTTTCCTCAGGACCAATTTCAAGTCTTTATTGTCTCTGCTGCCTATAGTCCATTTGCTTGCCTCATTTGGGGGTTGTACTGGACCCTTCACTGGACTTGCATGTGTCCACCCCCGCTCCTTTGTTCTTCCTGCGGTGTTTGTTGTAAGCAGCACCTGGAAGGGGCCCTCAAAGCGAGCAGTGAGTGGAGAGGTTTTCCATGATTTAATCAATACCCAGTCTCCTGGGTTAATACTACGTATTTTACAGTTCACTGGGGAAGTTTGGGGAAGGTGTCCCTTTTCCCTTAGTTGTTCCAGGGTTGCTGTTACTGTTTCTAAGTATTTTTGCATTGTCATGCCCCCTTCTAGATGTTCCCTGAGACTGTACAGGGTAAGCAAGAAAGGCAGCCCAAGCAGCATTTCATAAGGAGAGACCCCTAGATCTGTTCTGGCTCTTGTTCTTATTTGTAATAGGGCTAGATGTAAACATTTGACCCAGTTCTATTGGGTTTCTAAGACCAATTTTGTTAAGATATGCTTTAAGGTTTGATTCACCCTCTCGCCCTTCCCAGAACTCTGAGAGTGCCAAGGGGTGTGTAACTCCCACTTTATTCCCAGGGCCCTGATGACTTGTTGCAGAACACTGGATGTAAAGTGGGGGCCACAGTCCAAATCAGTAAGATTTACTAGCCCATATCTCAGAAGAATTTCTTCCAAGAGAACTTTTGTCACAGTTTGAGTTTCTTGTGGGGAACACTTCAACCCAGTGGGTTAGGTGGTTAACTATGACCAATAGGTGTTGATACCCTGGGGCTGGAGTTAATTCAGTAAAATCAACCTGAATATTCTGGAAAGGTCTTATGGCTAATTTCCTCCCTCCTGGAGTTGTTTTTCACATTACCTTTTTGTTGACTTTTTGGCAGGTTAGACATTCTCCTGTGATGGATCTGGCCATTTCATATATTCCTGTCCCCATGCAATATTTCAGGAAATGATCATATATTCATTGTGTTCCCCAGTGAGTTAATTGGTATATCTCTTCCATCACTTTCCTGGTTATTATTCAGTTGAATATTTATCATCCATCTGGGGTCCAGCACTTTCCATCCCCTGTTTTTACTGCTCCCATTTGCTCTATTTCTTTTAGCTCCTTGTCCTTGAAAACTGGAACCCCCTCTTCCTTTATTTTCCCCTGGTCTTTTTTTACCCTTAGGACTATGACTGAGTCCAGCATTTCAAAGGCTGCTTTTTTGGCTGCCCGGTCTGCTAATTTGTTTCCTTGGATTTCAGGGGTATCCCCTTTTTAGTAGCCTTTAATATGGACTGTGGCAATTTCTTTTGGTCCTCTGAGGGATTCAAGTGCTTCCCTATCAGACTTTCATGTGCCAGATTTTTCCCCTTTGAGTTAAGGTATGCCCTCTCTGGCCAGATTTTTCCAAAGGTATGAGCTATCCCAAAGGCATATTGAGAATCCATGGAGATTGTCCCTATATCATCTAATAAATCAAAACCTCTCTTTAGGGCATATACCTCGCAGTTTGTGCAGAGCAATTTGAGGGTAATTTCCCTTTTTCTTTGTTTTCCTCTGCTTCAATAATGGCGTATCCTGATGCCCATTTTCCCATTACTGTTTGGGAGGATCCATCTATATACTGGATCCTTCCATATGGTAAGGGGTCTTCTTCTAGCTCTTCTCTTACATTTGTTTGCATCTCAATTAGCTCTATACAATTATGATCTAAATTTTCCATTTTTGGTTCCCCGGTTAAGAATTGAGCAGGGTTTCAACCTTTTGAGGTGACAGTCTCTAGATTCTTGACATTCATCAGGGTTATTTCATACCTCAGGATTCAGCTGTGTGTTAGCCACTGAGGAGTTTTTGGCTTAACACTGTCCTCAAATAATGGGATGTGTGTACTGAAATCCTTCCATTCAATGTAGGATTTGGAGTGTCTTCTAATAAGGTAGCTGTGGCTGCCACAGCTTGAATAGAGGCTGGCCACCCTCTTGCAACCACATCCAATAATTTTGACAGATAAGCCACCAGCTTCCTGCTTCCCCCCCAGCCTTGGGTTATCACTCCATATGCTATCCATTCATTAACATTAACAAACAGATCAAATGGTTTTCTTCAATTAGGCAGACTCAAAACTGGGGTTTTCGTCAATCGAGCCTTTAAGTCTTGGAACCGTTCGGTATCCTCCAGAGTCCAGACTACAGGTTCTGTGCTTGTTAATTTTTCATACAAAAATTTTACAGCTTGAGTATACTGATCAATCCATAATATACAAGAGCCCATTAGACCTATTAGCTTTCTTACATCTTTTTTAGTCTTGGGTGGTGGAATTGACAGGATCCCCACAACTCTTTCAGGACTGAGCTTTTTCTACCCTTTTCCAATTAGATGTCCCAGGTACTTTATCTCTTCTTCTACAAATTGGAGGTTTTTCTTTGATCCTTTTAATTCTTTATCTCCCAGAAAGTTTAGTAAACTTATACTGGCCTGTTTGACTTGTTCTTGATCTTTGCCTGATATTAGCAGGTCATCCACATATTGTAGAATTTGTATTTCTTCCCCAGGTACAGAGGATTTTAAAGGATCCTCTAAGGCTCGTCCAAATAGGTTAGGGGACTCTGTGAATCCCTGTGGGAGGCAGGTCCACCTGTGTTGTTGTTTACATTTGCAGTGTGGGTCTTCCCGTTCAAAGGCAAACAAATTCCTGCCCCCCACCTCTAAAGGACGGGCCCAGAAGGCATCCTTCAAATCTATTACTGAGAACCATGCATGCTCTTGTGGAATTTGACTAAGAAGAGGATATGGATTTGATACTATTGGCTATCTGGAAATTGTTTGTTAATTTCCCTCAAATCCTGCACCAATTCTTAGGTTCCGTCAGCCTTCTTGACAGCTAACATTGGTGTATTATGTGGTGACATGCATGGTTCTAGTATGCCTTCTTCCATGAGTCCCTGTATCACAGCTGTTAGTCCTCTCTGGCCTTCAGGGGAGATGGGGTATTGTTTATCCTGAGCAGGGGGAATTTCTGACTGCATTTCTGTCTTAATTGGTGGGATGTTTAACAACCCTGGCCCTCCTCCTTCCGCCCAGACTACTGGGTTAATTTCTCCCAAATCCTGTCCAGTTAATAACATTATTTGGGGTACCAAATACTCCCCTCTTTTGGCACTACTGCAATTCCCATCTTTACTTGCAAGCCTTGCCCCAGTAAGTTACAAGTTATTTTTGGGATATAAAGGAAATCATCCCTACATTCCTTTGAATTGCCTTGTATAATTATGCTCTCTGTAACCTGGGCTCTGAACGGTTCCCCTTTTGCTCCCCACATTTGGCAGATCTTTTTGCTTAGCTGAGCCCCTCTGGGAAGCTTTGTCACACAGGATCGATCAGCACCCGTGTCCACTAAAAACTCATATTCTTCACTCTGGGGACCAATTTCTAAGTTTATCAGGGGCTCTATCTAGTGTCCAATCTCATCCCCCACAGCGTCAACCCCTGACACCCCTAATCATCATCTCCTCTCAGAATCTTCTCTAGGATGTGACATTCATATTTTCTGAAAAATCCCTTTGCCCAGGGTTTTTCTCCTGGGAAGCTGAAAGGTAGTGAGAGAGGCCTCAGAGAAAAGGAAAACAGTTCTTATCTCCTTTGCTGCTCCTGTGTTGTGCTCGTCTGGAATGTGTTTGGACATTGTTTACCCAAGGGTGATTGCCGCTTTGGACTCTGGTGTGAGTTGTTTTGACTTATTGGCCAATTAGTGCCAAGCTGTGTTGGGATTCTGGAAAGAGTCACGAGTTTTCATTATTATCTTTTTAGCATTGAGTAAGTATCTTTTCCGTATTCTTTAGTATAGTACAGTATAGTATTCTTTAACATAATATAGTATTATAAAGTAATAAATTTGCTTTTGGAGAACATGGAGTCCTCCACGTCATCCCTGCCTACATTGGGGCCCTTTGTTTACAATACTAGGGTGTCCTGTTCTTTCTCAATTGCTTCATCCATTTGTAATTTTTCTACAGGACTGCTTAACATGCTTTCTTTAGCCACAGTAATAGCAATACACATAATCTAATGGTGTTTTTTTCCATTTACCCAGCTTCTCTTTATTTTCTGCTCCCCCTTTTGGCTCCCCTCTTCCCACTTCTAGGCTTTCTCTTGTTACTGCCACCATAATTTTTGCTTTTGTTCTGTTCTCCTCATGTCTCCTTAAATAAATTTTCAGAGTTTCCCAGATCCTTAATTCCCCTTTCTTGCCAGTCTTCCAATTTTTCCAGTCTTTTAATTTTTCTAATTTCTGCCTGATGTCAGGCCAACCTTTGGTAACAAACCATACTTTTAATAATACTTGGCCCTCTGGTCCATCAGGATCAATGCTGGAATGTAACTGAAAATTTTGTTTTAATTGATTTAGCCATGCCCCCGGGGACTCATCCTTTTCTTGACTCCCATCAAATGCTAATTGCTGCTTTTGGGTACAGATTCTTTTATGCCTCTTATAATTAGGTTCCTGTAGTCTTGCATGTTTCCCTGGCCCTCTTCCTGGATGGGATTCCAATTTGGGTCCACTACAGGGAGTTTTTGCTCACCTGGGGGTCTGGTGCAGTTTTCCTTCTCCCAGATCTTAACCCTGCTGGCCTAATGAGGCATATTTCCTCTGGGGAGAAGAGGATGTTCATAACAGAATCCAGCTCCCCCCAGGTATATATATTGGGACCCAGGAACTGATCTCATTGCTGTGCTGTCCCAATGGGATCTTCTACCAGGTTACCCAGTTCCTTTTTCAAGGTTCTTTCTTCAGAGGTTGTCAGGGGTGCATTTACAAACCTATTCCTCCTACGCCCCCTCCTAGAGGGACTTCCCTCAGGGGAAACAGCCTGTCCAGATTTACCTCTGGCCTTACACCCCTTTTTGATCTGGTATTACAGTAAGGGCCAGCATCTGAAGGGTTATTCGACTGGCTCACTAATTCTTTGTTATCATTTTCGGAAAGGTGCAGTTGTTAGGTTGGAGGATATATGCAGAGGCTTTTTCTCAGGGAAAAGTGTTGTATTCTGACTTAGAGGTTGAGCATGCTGCAGGTTAGTGGGTGTAGGGGGCAGCAGAGGAAAAGCATCAAGGGGTGGATATATATGGGGGAGTGGAGTTGTTGGAGGGGGTAAAAATGACATGGAGATTCCCTGAGGAGACAGAGGAGAGGCGGGGATCACTGGAGGGGGTAAAGGTTGGTTTTGAGAAGCAGGAGGCTGGGTGTTAAGCAGGGGGGGGTGGCTTGATAGTTGGGAGGAAGAGTTGGTGGGGCTACATAATCAAGGGGATCCCACCTCTTTTGAATAACTCTCTTGTTTTCTTTATCCTTTCCCTCAGATTTCTGCTCTTTATCTTTTTTTACTTTGTATACCTTTGAATCTCCTTCTAAGAATTTGACCCAGCAAGTAACTAACTCTACTTCTTCTGCATTAGCGCTTTCTTGGTTACACACTTGCTGATATAATAAATTACATAACCACTTGCGAAAAATGCCAGTCACTTGTTCTAAAATTTTAAAAGTTTAATAGTAAATAAAATAGTTTTAAAATGAGTAATAAAAATTAGAGCAATATTAATTTGGACAATCAGAGTTAGGACAATAAAGGAGAATAAAAAGCAATTCTTTTCTTTTTATTCTCCTTTATTGTCCTAACTCTGATTGTCCAGATGCTTCTTGGGCACCAAGGCCCAAAAAGCATGGCTTGCTAACAAAGGATTAACCCTTAAAAGCAATAGCCTGTTGTATATTCATATATCTCATACATGATTCAAAAATTCTTTTCAAACAAAAGGTGTCTTCTGCTTAACTTCTGCTCCCCCCTCATTTTGTAAATCAATTCCTCTGCCTCTTTTGAGTCTGGAAGAAGTCTGGTTCTTCCCGATAAGAAGTTAATAATTCTTCTCGTGGAATTTTGGTGTCTTGGAGCTGTTATATCTATGCGCAGAATTTCTTCATTCTCTCACAGATTCCTTGAGCTAGTTACAAAACATATCTTACATCATATAGGGTCTATTTTAATATTATGCTGTAGATGAAAAACTTTATTTACCACACTACTTAAAAGGATTAATACAACATAACTTTCTAACATAACACATATAGCATTCATTTTAATAATTGCTGTGAAAAACTCCAACCACTTGTTTTTAAAATTTTTAAAAGTTTAATCATAATAAAATGGTTATAACAATAGTAATATAATTAGAGTAATAAAAATTTGGACAATTTGGATTCAGATAATATGAGACAATAAAAACAAAGAGTTACAGACTTCCGTGTACCTTTTTCTGGGCAACACAAGCCCGAAAAAGGACACCTGTTAACAGAGGACCAACCCTTAAAAACAACAGCCTATTGCATATTCATACATCTCATACATGATGCATAAATTCTATTCAAACACAGGATTCTGTCTGTTCATCGTCAACTTCTTTGTCTTAATGCTAATGCCAACTTCATGTCTGAGTGAGACAGGAAGAAGTTAGTTTACTGCTGATAAGGGAACAATAAATTCTCTTTCTCGGAAAGTTGTAGGTGTCCTGTGGCTGCTACCTGGTGCAAGTCCTTTCTTTAAAAAAATGTCATACATAGCATACTTTCTATTTTAACTTTCTATTATGATAAAACCTCAAACTATATTTAACACACTACTTAAGAAAATTAATACAGCATAACGTTGTAGCATAACACATAAAAGATTCATTTTAATATTTACGAAAAGCCAATCATAAAATACGCATTTTTGACAATCTCTCTGGGCAGAGCCATCCCAGCTCTGCTCGACTCCTGGCTGCCTCCCGCTGCTTCTGTTTGTCCCGTGCCTGCTTCCCTGCAGGCAGAGCTAAATCTAAAGCCTGCCCAGCAGCTGTAACCAGAGTCTGGGGTGCTAAAAGTGGCAAAAACCCTGGAAGAGGCTTGGTGGAGGAATCTCTATGAAAAGAATTCTCAGAACTGCAAAACAATCTGCCCGCCTGAGCCCAATATGAGGGAATGACTTCCCAGGAAGAAACCGTGGCAGGGGTGACTCCCACAGCCCCTCGGCCAGGCAAAGCGGATCTGGAGCCCCCCTCGGCAGACCCCGCTGAACAACTTCAGAACAAGATCCAACCACAACTTGTTTGGAAGAGGAACAGGGCTCAGAAACAGCAGCCCTTGTTTTGCAAACCTTCCCCAAACTCTCATCTCTCACACCCGTTTGACTCCCAATCTCCCCAGAACACGACTCCTGACCCCCCAAATTCTCGCAGCGCAACGAAAATCCCGAATGCTTTCCCGGGAAATCCAAGGGTGGATGATTTTGCGGAGAAATGGAGGATGCCTGGTCGCAGCATCAGAGGCACAGGGAATTCTGGAAGAAACAGAGGACACGACCGAAGCTGGAAGCTGATCTGATTCCCATTTTGCGGGGATTGGGATGCTGTTCACACTGCCTGGGGAAACCCCGGACATGCCAGGAGAAGGGAAAGAGCTACAAACAAAACCCCAGATCCTCCCAGAGAAGGACAAAGACCTAGAAACACTCGGAATTAATATCTTAGAACTAGGTGTTCTGTTTTGGTGTTTGAGAAAGTCTCTGTTACGATCATTCTGTTTAAAGCTCTATGATAAAGCTTGGGAAACAGGTTTGATTAAAGTCTCTTCCTTTTCAGAGAGACTAGATTGCAAATTTTCCAGTTTATCCAGTCCCAGAAATCAAAGGCAAAAGCAGATTTCAAGTCTATATTTTGAGTATTCACTTTTACCCAGATTAATAAGTCTTTTAGTTCATGTTTTGAGCTGTCTGAATATCCTTTTTTCTGTAAAATTTTCTGAAGCCAGTAAAAGACATCCCCTCCTGTTTTAGATAGATGGTTTCCCATCTCATTGCCCAGGAGCCCCTAAAATTGCTACTTGTTACTTACAAGGATACCAGCTACAGACAACAAAGGGCATGATCCATTCCTCCTTTTAACAGCCTGGGCCTCCGGCAATAGCACTGTCCACGGTCTTATTTTTTATGTTTTAAATTCCCCTAGTCTAAAAATCCTCCTCACTGAGGGTCACCATTTATTGCCGGCCGGGGGGTCTACGTACAAAGCACAAACGGGATGGGACTGCTGGGGAACACGTCTCGAGCTGTTTCTTTTCCAGCATCAGTCCCATTACATGGTTATGACAATGGGAAGATGCCAGCAGCTCACATCCCTGGCAGCAGACCAAGAACTTAATGTTACAACTTACTTCAAAAGTTTTTTGACCAATCACACAAAGCAAAAGCATATTGACAGTAGTTCTATCGGTGAGAAACAACTGCTCACTTTGAAAATGTAAAAAGTTTTATTAAACCTTAACAAAAATACAGCAAAGGACAACATAAGAAAAAATTTGCAGTGCCGGGAACTGGCCTCATGGAGACCACGTGTCTGATTAATTTTCAAGATTGGTACTCAGACTTTTCTACCCCTGAGAGTTGCTTCTGACAGCCCTGGGCCCTGCCAAAGTCTGTCAGCTCTTCTTTCCCATTTATCGGTGGAGATTGCTTTCTTGTAACTTGATGGGAGATCAGGTGTTGCCATGCTGCACCCCCTTGGCAACAAGCTTCTCCATTCCCAACTGCCCCAGGTAAGGGACACGTGCACGCCTTCTTCTACCTGGCCTTGACAACCCCGGCTGTCTGATGGTAACAATACATGGGGGGAAAGGGAACTATGGGGAGAACAGAGGACATCTAAACTACAATAACATAACTATACATCACTGTTGCTTGGCCCAGCTGGATGGTGACAGGGGGGCAACAATCCCCCTCCCCCGAGCTCCACTAAATCCCAGCTGCCAGTGATGGCGCAAAGGAACAGCAAGATGGGTCCCGGGGTAACTTTATTTGATGGTAAAACTTCCCCTCTTCATCATCCCAGGACCCTGAACTGAGGGCAAACAGTAACTTATAGACAGGGGCAGGTCCCAGCGGGAGGATACAACCTTTAACAAATCAGGAAAATTGGGAGTAAAAACAAGGCGGGAAATACAATGTAGAAACCAATAAAGAACTTCAAGGGAGCAAAACAGTTTCAGTGAACAAATAAAGTTTGAAGAAATACAAAACTGAAAATTCTCGAGGGGAGGCAGGCTCTGGGAGAAACTGGCATCTAATAAAAGAAAAGTGCTGAAAGTTCTGGGAAAAGGGCAGGGACAAAAGGAACAGCATAAGGAAACTTCAAAATTACAAATCAAATTAATAAAAGAAAAAACACATCACAATACACAGAGCTCCATAATTAAGCTTCAGACTTCCTAATATTCAACTAGATGTAATTTTCCATTCCTTTAATATTTGTCGGTCTCAAGTCACATAGTTTTTAGTATTTGTTTTCCTCCTGGACCCAGATTTCTTGGCCTCTGATGTTAATAAAGTCCACCCTCCTTGATTTTCGTCTCAGCCTCTTGCAGACCAGGTGTCTCCAACTATGCCAGGGGGCAGATGTTCCTTGATGTTTGCTGATGGTCATTGATGTGTTCTTGATGGTCATTATCTTTTTGGGGACCTTTTGGGTTATTCCCAGTTCATTGAGATGTTCAGCTCATTTCCCTTGAGAGGGGTGCAAGATCCCTTAAAAAAGCCATGAGAATTCCTTTCCCCAAGGGAAAGGCAAACCAAGCCTGACTGGAGACATGAAACAAAAATTAAACTTGGTATATTATCCAACACACATGTGCAGCGCAAGTGCCCAGCTGCTGAGTCTCGGGAGAAGGCTGAGGGAAATGCACCCACTACGCCCCCTCTGCAGCTCACTCAGCGTCTGGTGCAGAAGTTTGGATGCCTGCAGGGGTTGTTTGTCTCCTCTGGGTTTGTTCTTCTCTCTGGGAGGGCCCCAATGGAAATTAGTTCCATTTCCCTTGCAGACCAGAGTGGCAGTGAGTCACTGCAGGCTGCTGATAGTCTGATACAAGGAAACAGGTGTGCATAAAAATCACGCTGTGAAAAGCCAGTGTCCATAAAGGAGCCAGAGGAGTCCTGTAGCTTTGTTTGAACATAGGGAGTGAGTCCATTGGGACATCCGCTTGTGCGGTTGTCTCTCTCAGCTAGTGGGGAACACAGCCTCCTTTTAAATCCCCGGCCACATATTGCCCTCTTCCTTTCCCCACTGGCTGAGGTACTGGGGCAGGGGACTCCAGGGACCTTTGTACCCTCTTTTCCTTTTGCCAGCTATTAGTTCTGGTCTCCATCCAAACCCAGTCCAAAGGTGGGATGAGCGTGTTAGTCCTGACAAGGATGGGCTCCCTGCACTCCCAGCCCCTCTGCAGCCTGTGCTTTTCCGTGCCCCACTTGGCTCTTCAGGTGGCAGATGGCTTGGGGCAGGTTACTCCAGGCACACAGCGGTGCCCGTGGAGGCCCAGTCCCTACAGCTCTCCCAGAGCTGTGCTTGGCTCCAAATTTCGTCTGCATCCACCTGATTTTAAAGACTGTAGCACATCTGCAGTTTCAAGGGGTAGTACAGCCAGTGCTGCACTCTGAGAAATAAGTCCACAGTCTGAGATGTTGATGTAATTTAACTAATTTGTGGCTCATTGTGATGATGATGATGATGATGATGATGATGATTGTATCCCAGAACATTTCCTTTTTTTTCCTCCCCCAAATAAAATGGTGCCATTCAGCTTCTGGAGGAAAGAACTGTCAAAGGTGCTGTTTGGCAGTCATGGAGGGAGAGGTGTGGGGGAGAAAGATATGCCCTGGAAGGATGCGCTGGTGAGCTCCAGCATTTAAACAAGTTCCTTTGATACACAGACTGGATAATTTTCAGTACTAAATGGCTGCATTAAAAGGTTTTCCAGGCCGTATGCTGGCCAGAAAGCGTTGAAAACCCATGGGAGTTTAGGCTCCATGAGAAAGGCAGCATCAGTTCCTGTGCCAGTGAAGCACAGCATTCAGAAGCTCAGCTTGTGTTTCGAGAAGCCACCAGCCTAATGTAAGCATGGCCAGAAAGCTTTTCCAATCCAGCTGAGTGGCTGTGGCAGAGCTGTTGTGTTTTACAGCAGCTCCACGGCAGTGCAGCAGCTGCAGGAGAGGGCTCAGGACAGGCTTGGGGGGAGCGGGGCGGCAGGAAGCTGAGAGAAGCCTCTGCTCTGGAACTGAGGCAGTTCTTGGCAGAAGCAAACAAAGATGGTGACTTGAAGAGATTCCTACTGTGCTCAAAGCTTGCCTCTGAAGACCAAGAGGCGAGCTTCTCAGAAATCCCAGAAAATATGAGAAAAAAGGTTCTTGGTTACTTGTGAGAAGATACAAATCTGCCCTGGGCAATGAGCCTCTGCAGTACACTATGTTTCTTCAGTGAACTTAGTTCTTCCAGGAATAAAGATTACCAATTAAATGTAATAGTTTTTTAATTCTAGAAGTGTGAAAATGTTCTATGCGTTTCCAAATTCTAAAACTACGTTGAAAAATATAGAACTATTGTGGAAAAGGGGAAGAACTATTAGGGGAATAGTCTATGAAAAATGTTCCTAAATCTTCCAAAATTAAAAATAACTATAGTAGCTCCTAGTCTCAGGAGACCCATGCCCGGCTGTTGCCAGCACAAATCTGGCTGTGCCCAGAAAACCAGCACAGGCAGGGCTGGTGCCACCACATAGAGAGCAGAGGTGAAAGATGCTGATCAAGACCTTCTCTGGCAGGAGGGGCCCACCTTCAGTCCTGGCTGGACACCAGGGCCAGCACGTTCAGGGACAGAGGCTCCTGTTCTGGGTGGTGGTGGCAGCAGCACATGCCCAGAAATGAGCTGGTCATGCAGCCGTGGCAGGGACAACGGACACTGGCACGGAGATTGAAGATGACAGGCCCAGTTCTCCATGACTGAGGCCATTGGCCGGTCTTGAGAATTTCCAGAGGTGCTCCTGTGGAGAGAGGAGGTGGCTGAGGCCCCAGCTGCCAGTGGCACACAGGGACCCTCGTGCACAGCAGGGCCCAGAGCTGGCAAGGCTCCCCAGCATGGCTGGAGCTGCTGGCACAGCTGGGCCCAGCTGGACAGCTGCCCCTCAAGGCCCTGGCCAGCAGGACACGGCTCTGGGCAGGGTCCCTGGTCAGGAGCGGGCCCCAGAGCGCCTCTGCCTTTCAAGGGCAACCTCAGCCCTGCTCTTTCTCCTCCCCACCTCCCTCTGCCTCTGCCCCATGCCCCTGGGGCTGCTCTTGGCCAGGCAGCCTCAGTGGGAGCCAGCACTGGCTGCAGCTCCAGCGGGGCCCCCAGGACAAGGCCCAGCAATTGAGAGGCCAATGGAAGCACTGGGCAGCAGCAGAACCCTCAGCAGAGTTATTTGGAGAACCATGGACTGGCCACAACTCCACTGCAGCCTCAGTGGGAATGCTTTCTGTCTACATCAGACTTTCAAAAGAAGCTCTTTCAGGGAAAGATGACCACTCACCATTTCTTCTTCCAGTTACACCAGATTTTGACACAGCACAACATGAGAATAAGGTCCAAAAATAGCAGGCCTGCCACTAACCTTGCCCAGCAGCCTGTTCCCATATAGAAGACACTTCTGAGGCCTTTCTGGGCATCAGGAACATGTGTTGTGGTGCCGGCTGCATCTGTGGGAGCGATGGGGAGCATGAGCCCGTGCTGTGCTGTACTGCTGAGCTGGCAGCACGGTGGATACGGGCACGACGTTCTCTGTTTCCCCCAGAGCTGGGGCCTGCAGGCACCTTGCCGGCCCTTGGCACAGGCTGTGCCAGCCAACAAAGCCCAGCAGGCCGGGAGGAGAGCCCGGGGGCAGCGCAGCTGCTTGGGCAGTGGCTGCTGCCAGGGACACGGGCCAAAGGCATCCCTGAGCAGCCACTGCCAGCCCTGGCCCTCCCTGCCCTGTGACAGCTCCCCCAGCCCCAGGGGACAGGCTCAGGCCCACTAAGGACACACTGAAGCCTTGCTCTTCCCCTCTGTCCTTTCCCCACCATGGGCACCTCGTGCAGTCACTCCCAGGTTTCGGGATGTGTCTCCCACGGAGGGACCCCAGCAGGACTGCTCAGAACCTGAGTGCCCTGAGCCTGCTTGGGATAATTCCCCTGAGCTATGCAAGTCTTTCCAGGCTGAGTAAGACTAAACATTAAGAATTAAAAGCAATTTTACTATTTATTGCCAATGTGTCAGAAGATTCTAAGTTTCCCTGACTGTAAAACTACTTGGACAAATACAGAACTGTTGGAGGAAAGGGGAACAAATATCTGGTGTCCGTATTCTATGAAAAACATTTCTCAATGCTACAAAGGAAAAACATATCTAAATGTTTCAAAAGAAAAGACAAAGATAACATGAGAGTGCTGTTGGTCGAATGAGCCCCATGCCCAGCTGCTGCCTGCCCATGCCTGGCTGTGCCCAGACGAGCAGCTCCGCCAGTGCGGGTGGTAGCACACAGACACCTGAGCTGAAGCTGGACTCAAGCCTGTGATAGATGAGTAATGCGACAGTTGACTCTCACAATTAAAGGATAAATGTCATGTATATATGTTAAGAGAAGTTTTATATATTTATAGATATGTTTTACCCCCTGATGTGTTATCTTGGCGTTACCTAAGTTTGGGACATATAAGAGGGTCAAATTGCTACGACAGCAGCACCTGACCTCCAAGTGAGATGTAAGGAAGTAAACTCCAGCACTGGACATCAAAGAAGGAGTCGATGGACAGAACTTTAAGAAGGGCAAAAGAGTTAAAAGGTGAAACCTCCATTGTGTGGATGAGAATGTGGTGGGAAAAAACCTCTACTCCCGACGACGTAACATTTTCCTTATTCAGTGTCCTGTTATATTTCTAATAAGGTTTTTAATAAACATTTAAAATTTTTACAAGTAAATATAACTTCTGGAACAATCCATTCCCTGGCTAGAGGGCTACACGTCCTGTCCTGGATGGAGAGCGACGCCAGGCCCTTCAGGGAGAGACGGTTCTGTTCTAGGTACTGGCTGCAGCATATTTCCAGCAATAAGCTGGTAATACACCTCTGGAAGGGACAATGGACACTGGCACAGAGATGCATGATGACAGGCCCAGTTCTCCCGCACTGAGGCCTTTGGCTGGTCTTGTGAAGTTCCAGAGGTGCTCCTGTGGAGAGAGGAGGTGGCTGAGGCCCCAGCTGCCAGTGGCACACAGGGACCCTCGTGCACAGCAGAGCCCAGAGCTGGCAAGGCTCCCCAGCACGGCTGGAGCTGCTGGCACAGCTGGGCCCAGCTGGACAGCTGCCCCTCAAGGCCCCGGCCAGCAGGGCACGGCTCTGGGCAGGGTCCCTGGCCAGAAGCGGGCCCCAGAGTGCCTCTGCCTTTCAAGGGCAACCTCGGCCCTGCTCTTTCTCCTCCCCACCTTCCTCTGCCTCTGCCCCATGCCCCTGGGGCTGCTCTTGACCAGGCAGCCTCAGTGGGAGCCAGCTCTGGCTGCAGCCCCAGCGGGGCCCCCAGGACAAGGCCCAGCAATTGAGAGGCCAATGGAAGCACTGGGCAGCAGCAGAACCCTCAGCAGAGTTATTTGGAGAACCATGGACTGGCCACAACTCCACTGCAGCCTCAGTGGGAATGCTTCCTGTCTACATTAGACTTTCAAAAGAAACTCTTTCAGGGAAAGATGACCACTCACCATTTCTTCTTCCAGTTACAGCAGATTCTGACACAGCACAATATGAGAACAAGATCCAACAGAAGCAGGCCTGCCATTAACCCTGCCCAGCAGCCTGTTCCCATACAGAAGACACTTCTGAGGACTTTCTGGGCATCAGGAACACGTGTTGTGGTGCTGGCTGCATCTGTGGGAGCAATGGGGAGCGTGAGCCCGTGCTGTGCTGCACTGCTGAGCTGGCAGCACGGTGGATACGGGCAGGACGTTCCCTGTTTCCCCCAGAGCTGGGGCCTGCAGGCACCTTGCCGGCCCTTGGCACAGGCTGTGCCAGCCAACAAAGCCCAGCAGGCCGGGAGGAGAGCCCGGGGGCAGCGCAGCTGCTTGGGCAGTGGCTGCTGCCAGGGACACGGGCCAAAGCCATCCCTGAGCAGCCACTGCCACCCCTGGCCCTCCCTGCCCCGTGACAGCTCCCCCAGCCCCAGGGGACAGGCTCAGGCCCTGTCAGGACCCAGCCAGCCCCTGCCCAGTCGGGAGCCAGGGCTGGCTCTGGCCCTGGGCTGGCGGCAGGGCTCCCGCTCGGGGCTGCTCCTGTGCCTTGGGCCTCTGGGCACTCAGGGCCAGCTCCGCAACAGCTGCAGCGCCAGGACGTTGCTGCACCAGTCCCGTTTCCCCGGGGCTCTGAACCAGCTCCAGAGGCCTGGAAGCCGAGGCGCCTCCAGCTTTGGCTGCTGCCGGGATGGGCAAGGGCAGGCCCTGGGGGAAGAGCTGCTGCCACACAGCCCCGGCCAGGGCTGAGCCCAGCATAGCAATTACCTGCTGTGCCTGTGCCCGTGTCTGCCATCGCCTTCCTTCCTGCAGCAGGGGCTACCCATGAGGATATGCTTCCTCCAGGATGTGCCTCCTTCTGCACAGATGTTTGGTCCATCACTTCAGACAGGAAAAAGGACAGTTGGATTAGATGGAAGACTTCCTGATTTGGGTGCTGGCATCTTCAGGATGTCATGTGCGTTAAACATGGGGATAGGTTTCAGAAAATGTCTTGGCTTTCAGGGCAGGGTCAGGGCTCTCCTGTTTCCAAACCGCTGCCGTGCCTGAGCCACAGGAGCAGGGAGGGGATGGCGCAGGGCGAGGGCACACACGTGCATGGTTCTGTGCTGGCACCTGCAGCAATGCCCCCCTGGCCCAGCTTTGGGCTCTGAGCTGGCAGCTCTCCCAGGGGGAAAGGCCTTGACCTACCCTCAGCATCTCCCAGAGGCTCCGTCCTGGACGTGGCTTGGGAAGCTGCACCACCTTCACCAGCAGGTTCAGCTGCAAAGAAAGGCAGGACAGAAGAGCTCCTGTGGCACTGCAGGTGATCCTCAGGCTGCCCACAAGGCTCAGCCCCGGGGCACAGCCCTGGGCCCGGCCCCTTCCCTCTCTGCTCTTCTCTGTGGCTGCACAGAGCACATGGAAGGACACATGGGCATTGCACACGGGAGGAAGATGGACAGCTAAATGCTCCTTCCTCCCACTGACAGTGATCCTGTGGGATCCCTCAGGGCTCCAGAAGGGAGCAGGGCAAATTTTCCATATTCCATCAACCTTCAGAAGATCTTAAGTGAAAGGGCAAATGTATGAGCTCTTGCCACCTGGTCACTGTGTATTCTCTCAGGAAAGGTACATTGAGCACTTGCCTCCAGGATTTCCCATGAGTCTCAAGCCATAATCCAGCAGCTTTCCCAGATAATCTATGTCTTGATCCCAACCTAGAAGTTTGCAAAGATCAGAACCATTTCCATGATGTGCTGGGATCCCCTTCTGCCACAGGGAACTGGGCACTGCATATAGATCAGGTAAGGCCATGGGAGCCAGATGTGAATGGACAAGGCCAAAGCTGCTCAGGGGCCTGGGGAGCTCTGGGCAGGCTCCTGGTCAATCCCTATCTTATTTGCAGGCCCTGTGCAACATCTCTGGAGTGGTGGCTGGAGCAGCCCAGGGCCCGTGGCAGTTCTCAGTCGCACAAGGAAAATGCTCCTTGAATCCCTGGGGAGAACTGCAGGGGGCAGTGCTGCAAGTATCCCTCGCAAACTCCCTCCTGCCTGTCCTCCCAGCCGCCCTTCCTCCATCTGGGCTGGGAGAGCTCCCACAGCCCAAGGGGACCCAGCCAGGCCCACTAAGGACACACTGGAACCTTGCTTTGCCCCTCTGTCC
The DNA here is from genome assembly GCF_036417665.1 of Passer domesticus. Classification (NCBI taxonomy): domain Eukaryota; kingdom Metazoa; phylum Chordata; class Aves; order Passeriformes; family Passeridae; genus Passer; species Passer domesticus. Next base: position 2,489,198 of record NC_087482.1, on the reverse strand, counting down.
TTTCCCCACCATGGGCACCCCGTGCAGTCACTCCCAGGTTTCAGGAAGTGTCTCCCACACAGGGACCCCAGCAGGACTGCTCAGTACCTGAGTGCCCTGAGTGTGCTCGGGATAATTCCCCTGGGTTGTGCCCTCACTTCCAGGCAGCAGAGACAGCAGCTCAAGCCTCAGCAGGGCTCAGGCCCAGAGGCACAGCAATTACCTCCTGTGACTGTGCCTGGCATCGCCTCCAGTCCTACAGCAGAGGCTGTCATGGAGCCACTGCTTCCTTCGGGAAACGTCGCCTTCTGCCCAGCCTCTCCATCCACTTCTGCAGAAAGGAAGAGGGACGGCTGGATCAGGTGGGGCTGTTCCCCATTGGGGAGGTGGCATCTTCAGCAGCCAGTACTTGTGAAAGTCATGGTTAAGGATCAGGAATCCACACAATTTTCTGGGTAGGCCAGGGTCCACTTTCATGATAACACCCGCACTTAGTATTCATCCTGGAGACTATGAAATTTCAGGGAATCTCAGGCCCGTGGTGCAGTTTGGGCTCCCTGTCAGCTGATGCCAAATGCCTTCCTGCAGGGGCTGGGCACAAGCTGCAGCCAGGCCAAGCTGGGAAGTAGCCCTGCGGGGCGTGAAAGCAGCCGCAGGGCAGCGAGGCTGCCATGGATCCCTTCCTGCTGTGCCGGGCACGGTGTGTCCAGATGTGCAGCCAAAGCCCCCGGCTTCTGAGACCCAGGGGAAGCATGAGAGAAATGCACCCACCTTGTCTTCTCTCCAGATCACTCAGCATCTTCTCCATGTGTTTGGATGCCTCCAGGAACTTACTCTCTCCTCTAAGTTTGTTCTCCAATCTCAGGAGACCTTAAGAGAAATATTTCCATTTCCCAGGAATGGGTCCCACTAAACCAGTGCTCAGCCTGTGGGGTCATCAGGCAGACACTACTCACCCCTGCGATGGGAGCTGGGCCTGCGTGCAACATCCACCAATGGACCTGGGAACGTCCTCCCTGCAGACACACCTGTAACTCAACAGCCACAGAAGCTTCTGCCATCTCTGCTGATCTGCACTGGCACGACTGAGCCGCAGGAGCGGTGAGGGGATCGTGCAGGGCGCGGGCACACACGTGCATGGTTCTGTGCTGGCACCTGCAGCGATGCCTCCCTGGCCCAGATTTGGGCTCTGAGCTGGCAGCTATCCCAGGGGAAAGGCCTTGACCTACCCTCAGAACCTCCCAGAGGCTCATTCCTGAACGTGGGTTGGGAAGCCAGATCAGTTTCACCAGCCAGGTTAGCTGCAAAGAAAGGCAGGACAGAACAGCTGCTGTGACTCTGCTGAAGATTCTCATTCAGGCCCAAGTGGCAGTGGGTGCACCTGGGTGTTTGGTGCCCTCCAAGGCACTCCCTCAGCTCTGCCTTCCACTCAGGAGCAGGAGCAGGGGGACCTCGTGCCTGCAGTGGCCCCACACTGGGATGGAAGGAGCCCCTTGCGGGGCAGTTGGGGCAATAAGGACTCCCTGGAGCTGCCAGCAGCTCTAAAGCCAGCCCCTTGCAGGGCCAGGGCTTGACAGTGGCAGCAGGAGCAGCTCAGGCTCCCCGGGGCTGGCAAAGGAGCTGCCAAAGGCTCAGCCACGGGGCACAGCCCTGGGCCCGGCCCCTTCCCTCTCTGCCCTTCTCCCTGGCTGCACAGAGCACATGGAAGGACACACTGCCATTGCACACAGGAGGAAGATGGACAGCTAAATGCTCCTTCCTCCTACTGACAGCAATCCTGTGGGATCCTTCAGGGCTCCAGATGGGAGCAGGGCAAGGCTTCCAGAATTCAACAACCTTCCTACTCTTAAGGAAAGTGGGACATGCATGACCTTTTGCCACACTGACACTGATTATTCTCTAAGTAAAAAGGGACTTTGCGAACTTACCTCTACTATCTGCCGAGGTCTTCAAACTCTCATCCAGAAAGACAAGCATGGAATCCATGTCACGATCCCAATCTAGAAGGGAGCATAAAACGGAACTGCTTCCATGCTCTGCTGGGTTCCTCTTTGGCCTTTGGGAACTGGGCACTGCAAGGGGGTTGGGTAAGGTTGTGGGAGTCAGATGTGAATGGCCATGGCCAAAGCTGCACAGGGACCTGGGGAGCTCTGGGCTGGCTCCTGGTTAATCTCCACATCCTTTACAATCTTTGCCCGCCATAGACCTTATGCAACATCCCTAGAAGGGCAGCTGGAGCAGCCCAGGGCCCTGGGGCTCTCTCCCTCCTCACTGAGGGAGACTTCCCTAAATCCCTGGGGATAACTGCAGTATGTAGTGCCAGAACCACTCCTACCTCCTTCCCTCCTGCAGTCCCTCTCTCCCTCCATCTCTTGGCACAGCTCCCCCAGCCCAAGGGCACATAGCCAGGCCCTTACAGGACACATTGGAGCCTTGCTCTCCCCCTCTGTCCTTTCCCCACCATGGGAATGCAGTCGCTCCCAGGTTTCAGGATCTCCCTCCCACGCAAGGACCCCAGCAGGACTGCTCAGTGCCCTGAGCCTGCTCGGGATAATTCCCCTAGGCTCTGCCAGTCTTGTCTGAGCTGTGCCTGCACTGCCAGGCACCAGAGAGGGCAGCTCAAACCGTAGCAGGTCTCTGGTCCAGAGGTACAACAATTACCTCCTCTGCCTGTGCCTGGCATCACCTCCCTTCCTGCAACAGAGGCTGGCATGGAGCCACTGCTTCCTTCGGGAAACGCCACCTTCTGCCCAGCCTCTCCATCCACTTGTGGAGAAAGGAAAAGCAACAGCTCATCAGGTAAGACTGATCCCCACTGGAGAGGTGGCATCTTCAGGAGGCAATTCTTGTCAAAGACATAAACAACCTGGGTAGGACAGGGCCCACTTTCATCAAAACACCCGCCGTTAGTGATCAGCCTGGAGAATGCAAAATCGCAGGGGACCTCAGGTTGGGCATGGCCTGTGGTGCATTTTGGGCTGCCTGTCAGCTGATGCCAAATGCCTTCCAGCAGAGGCTGGGCAGAAGCTGCAGCCAGGCCAGGCTGGGAAACAGCCCTGCAGGGCGTGAAAGCAGCAGCGGGGCAGCGAGGCTGCCATGGATTCCTTTCCGCCTTGCCGGGCACGACGTGTCCAGATGTGCAGCCAAAGCCCCTGGCTGCTGAGACCCAGGGGAAGCATGAGAGAAATGCACCCACCTTGTCCTCCCTGCAGCAATTCTTTCAGCATTTGCCTCATGTTTTTGGATGGCTCATGGGGTTTCTGGTGTCCTTTGCCTTTGTTCTTTCCCCTCGTAGGATCTTAGAGCAACAGAGTTCCATTTCTCAGGAACGGATCCCACAAAAGCAGGGCTCAGCCTGTGGGGTCAGCAGGGACACACTACTCACTCCTGTGATGGGAGCTGGGCTTCTGTGTACGAATCAGCAAAGGAGCTGGAGAAGTCCTCCCTGCAGACACACCTGTAACACAACAGCCACAGAAGCTTCTGTCACCTGATTCCTGCCAGGCTGTCAACAATTATTCCTTGGTGGCTCACTGAGAACATACCTGACGGTGGCTCAGATAGGACCAAAACTTTATGCAGCCAAGTTAATGGAGAAGCCTTCCCTGACACTTCATCTAGAAGGGAGCAGAGATAAGAACCATTTCCATGGTGTGCTGGAGTCCCCTTCTTCCTCAGGGAACTGGGCACTGCAATGGGGTCGGGTAAGTTTGTGGGAGTCGGATATGATTGGATAAGGCCAAAGCTGCACAGCAGCCTGGGGAGCTCTGGGCTGGCTCCTGGTCACACTCCAGACTCTTTTCAGGCCCTGTGAAACATCCCTGGAAAGGTGGGGGAACACCCCAGGGCCTTGCAAGACTCTCTCATTTCCACTGCAGAAACCCTCCCTAAAGGCCTGAGAAAAACTACAGGCAGCCATGCCACAGGTGTCACTCATTTCACCACTCCGTGCCCCGTGACAGCTCCCCCAGCCCCAGGGGACAGGCTCAGGCCCTGTCAGGACCCAGCGCAGCCCCTGCCCAGTCGGGAGCCAGGGCTGGCTCTGGCCCTGGGCTGGCGGCAGGGCTCCCGCTCGGGGCTGCTCCTGTGCCTTGGGCCTCTGGGCACTCAGGGCCAGTTCTGCAGCAGCTGCAGCGCCAGGGACGTTGCTGCACCAGTCCCGTTTCCCCAGGGCTCTGAACGAGCTCCAGAGGCCTGGAAGCCGAGGCGCCTCCAGCTTTGGCTGCTGCCGGGCTGGGCAAGGGCAGGCCCTGGGGGAAGAGCTGCTGCCACACAGCCCCGGCCAGGGCTGAGCCCAGCACAGCAATTACCTGCTGTGCCTGTGCCCGTGTCTGGCATCGCCTTCCTTCCTGCAGGGCCTTCCAATGAGCCGCCACTTACCCCGGGAAATGCCACCTTCAGTACAGCTTTTTGGTCCATCGCTTGATAAAGGAAACGGACAGCTGGATCAGATGGAACTATTGCCTACTGGGGAGGCGGCATTTTCAGAGGGAATGCTTTTCAAAGGGTTAGGCTCAGGAAGATGGCCAGACTCTTCATGCTGAACTAGACCCCTCCTTTCTCCAAACAGGTGCCCTTCCTGATCTCCCAAGAGACCAAGAAATTGAAGGGGATCTCAGGCCCATGGTGCATTTTGGGCTGCCTGTCAGCTGATGCCAAATGCCTTCCTGCAGAGGCTGGGCAGAAGCTTCAGCCAGACCAGGCTGGGAAGCAGCCCTGCAGGGCGTGAAAGCAGCAGCGGGGCAGCAAGGCTGCCATGGATCCCTTCCTGCTGTGCCGGGCACGGCATATCCAGACGTGCAGCCAAAGCCCCCGGCTGCTGAGTCCCAGGGGAAGCATGAGGGAAATGCACCCACCTTGTCCTTCCTGCTGCATTTCCTTCAGTACTTGCATCTTGACTATGGCTGGCTCATGGGTTTTCTTGTGACCTGTAGCTGGGTAATTCCCTGTCAGAGAAACTTAGAGCAACATAGTTCCATTTCCCAGTGGATTTCACAAAACCAGGGCTCTAGCCACAGAAGCTTCTGTCATCTCTGCTGATCTGCACGGGCACCACTGAGCCGCAGGAGCGGTGAGGGGATCGTGCAGGCCGAGGGCACACACGTGCATGGTTCTGTGCTGGCACCTGCAACGCTGCCCCCCTGGCCAAGCTTTGGGCTCTGAGCTGGCAGCTCTCCCAGGGGAAAGGCCTTGCCCTACACTCAGCATCTCCCAGAGGCTCCGTCCTGGACATGGTTTGGGAAGCTGCACCACCTTCACCAGCAGGTTCAGCTGCAAAGAAAGGCAGGACAGAAGAGCTGCTGTGGCACTGCAGGAGATCCTCAGGCTGCCCACAAGGCTCAGCCCCGGGGCACATCCCTGGGCCCGGCCCCTTCACTCTCTTCTCTTCTCTGTGTCTGCACAGAACACATGGAAGGACACACTGGCATTGCATATGGAAGGAAGATGGAGCAGCTAAATGCTCCTTCCTCCCACTGACAGTGATCCTGTGGATCCCTCAGGGCTCCAGAAGGGCAAGGTTTGCTGAATACATCAACCTTCAGAAGAACTTACGGGAAATGTTACAAGTAATCTCTTGCTGGATTGACACTATTTTTTTGTCAGGAAAGGTACATTGAGGACTTGCCTCCAGCATCTGGCGAGGTTTTCAAATCATCATTCACCAGTATTTCCAAATAATCCAAGTCACGATCCACATCTGGAATGGAACACAGACCAGAACCATATCCAATGTGTGCTGGGATCCCCTTTTGCCTTAGGAAACTGGGCACTGCAGGAGGGTTGGGTAAGGCCATGGGAGACAGATGTGAATAGACAAGGCCAAAACTGCACAGGGGCTGGCTCTGGTCACTCTCCACCCTCTTTGCAGGCCCTTTGCAACTTCCCTGGAGGGGTGTCTGGAGCAGCCCAGGGCCCGTGGGTACTGTCTCCCTCCCACAGAGGAAACCCTCCCTAAAGCCCTGGGCAAAACCATCCCCAGCGCTTCCCAGGGAGCAGGGAGCGCTGTCCCGGGAAAGGGCAGCCAGGCTGCCGGCTCACCTGCTCCCCGCGCTTGCAGCGGAGCAGCCTGGGCAGCCCTGGCAGGCAGGGCCACGGCCAGGAGCAGCAGGAGTAGGAGGCGCAGAGCAAGGGCCATGGTGCCTTGTCCTCCGCCAGTCCCGCAGCTCTTGCTGCCACCGCTGTCCCGACACCGCTGTCCCAACGTCAGCACCGCTGCTGCCACCGCCGCTGCTGCCGCAACAGTTGTGCTCAGGGACTGACTGCTGGCTCCTTGTGCTGCTGTGCAACCACGGGGCTCTGTCACCTCTGGCACCTCTGTGACCTCAGGGCCTGCTGTGACCTCAGCCTGCTGTGACCCCAGAGCCTGCTGTGACCTCATGGCCTTAGCTGTACCCCCAAAGTGTGCCCCCATCTCTACCAATGGACTGCCCTGATTTGTTGGGAAGGATGAAAGTTTGACAAGAAAGTCTCACAGCTATGTGTGCTTGGCAGAGAGATTTTTGAATGTGGAATCTGAAGAAGAAATAGAGATGGAAGCAAGTTTTGATATAGAATAAAAGAATTGCTGAGCTACTCTTAGTGGATAACTAAGAAGGTAAATGGTGTGTTAGTTTGAAGGGGGCTTTATGATCTGGATCAAAGGAGAAACCCACTTGAAAGAAGTAGATGCTTTCACCAGTCATGAAGATAGCACAGGGAACAAGACGGGTGATGTTGCAAGTAGAAAGAAGCCCTCAGAATTTTCAACAACTTCCAGTTTAAACTGTAATGTACTAACTTTTAGTTATTGGAGAACAATAACATGAATGTGGTAATTACAGTAGTTATGACAGCTTATAGGTAAATGTTAAGGTACCGATTGGTTCTTCTCTCTTAAGATGCCCAGCAAAGAAAAGTACATAATGCATTGTCAGCAAAACTAAAGGGTCTTCAGGCTTTTCTGCAGCTGGAGCTGACAGCTGTAGGCACAGGCTCTGTCACCCACGACCCTGGACTGCTGTAATGTCTTGGATGTAATAAAGTGCATTATGCAGAGCTGCCTGGAGTCCCGCATCCCCCATTAAGGCTATTACACTGATTGTAATTGCTTTGCTTCATCCAAGGGCCATTGCTCAGCAAAACCTGCAGGGACACAGGGTCTTGTTTGGGTGGAGGCAGCATCTGCACGGCAGCAACATGCTGGTAATGCAGCTGTGACAGGGACATCAGGCATGGGCATGGAGATGGGAAGTGTGTGCCAGGTGTGTCCCAGACTGAGGTGTTTGGCTGTTCTTGTGAACTTGCAGAGGGGCAGCTGTTGAGAGAGGAAGTAGCTGCAGCCCCAGTTGCAGCTGGGACACTGTCCTGGCATGACTTTATGATGCTTGTATCCCCATTTGTGGGTTGAGCCCAGAAATAAGTTTTGCACCTTTAGGTCTGGTTCCAAGAGTGAAGGGGGGACAAGAAGAATGGTGGAGTTTGTTATCAGAAACTGCTCTTGCACCTCTGCATCCTTCTCCTGCACTGTGTTGTCTGCGGCAAGGACAGACAACAGGATAGAGCTCTACTTTGATTTTTAGTTAGTTTTAGCTAGCTAAAGCAGAGAATTTCTCTGGACTGTGGTTTTTCTTTTTTTGTGGAACTGTTTAAACCTCCTCTGGACTGAAAACCCAGAAGAGCACCAGCAGCTCACTGCTGTGGCCCACCAGGCTGGGCCAGGCTTGCAGCATTTCCAGTGCCAGAGGGACTGACCAGAGAATGAGTTAGCAGAGCTATAGCCCACGAAGGTGACTTTCTGAGCATGTCATCTCTTCTAAGTGGCGAGAGGTTTTATTGTTTAACATTGTTCATCATTTTTTCTGATGGTGAATTCCTTGCCTATTAAATAAAGAGGGTTTTTATCCCATTTTCACAAAAAAAAAAATCTTTTTCCCAATCTAGTTGGGGGAGGGGCCTCTTGAATGTGTTTCCTAGAGAATGCCTTTGGAGGTTATCTCCCAAATGTGCCCTAAACCAAGATCAAAACAGAGACCTACCTGCACAGCAGCAGATTAGCATTGTACTCAAAGTTTGCTGCTGAAGACTAAGAGCTAAGCTTGTCAGATATTCTGAAAAATATCAGGGAAAAGGTTTTTCATTGGTTGTTGTGACTAAGTAAAAATCTCCAGAGGGCAAATGGCTTCTCCAGTAGACAAGGTGTCTTGAGATGTCTTAGTTCTTCCTGGAGTAAAGATTGGCTATTAAATTCTGGTGTTTATTCTAGAATGGTAAAAATGTTCTACATTTTTTCCTATTCTAAAACTACTTTGAAAAACCCTAAACTGCTAAGGGAAAAGGGGGGAAATATTTGGGGGTTTCTTTCTACAAAAAGAAAAAAGTCTGAATATTTTTAAAAATTTCTAATTTCTAAAAAAGGAAAATGAAGACAAAACATGGTGCCTCAGGAGCCCCGTGCCCGGCTGCTGCCTGCGCACTCCTAGCTGTGGCGAGACAATCAGCTCAGCCAGTGCTGCGGCTACCAGCCAGAGAGCAGAGGTGAAGCCCAAAGGTGTTGCTCAAGCCCTTCCCTGGCAGAGGGGCCCCATCTTCAGTCCTGGCCAGACACCAGGGCCAGCACCTTTGGGGACAGAGACTCCTGTTCTGGGTGGTGGCAGCATGTCCCTAGCAACAAGCTGATAATGCAGCTGGGGCAGGGATGTTGGAAATGGCTTGGGGATGGCTGATGACAGGTACAGGTACAGGTACAGGTCTCCCTGATGGAACTCTATGGCCAGTCTTACAGAAGACACTTCCAAGAATGGGGAAGACGTGTTGTGGTGCCGGCTGCATCTGTGGGAGCGATGGGGAGCGTGAGCCCGTGCTGTGCTGCACTGCTGAGCTGACAGCAGGCTGGATACGGGCAGGACGTTCTCTGTTTCCCCCAGAGCTGGGGCCTGCAGGCACCTTGCCGGCCCTTGGCACAGGCTGTGCCACCCAACAAAGCCCAGCAGGCCGGGAGGAGAGCCCGGGGGCAGCGCAGCTGCTTGGGCAGTGGCTGCTGCCAGGGACACGGGCCAAAGCCATCCCTGAGCAGCCACTGCCACCCCTGGCCCTCCCTGCCCTGTGACAGCTCCCCCGGCCCCAGAGGACAGGCTCAGGCCCACCAAGGACACACTGGAGCCTTGCTCTCCCCCTCTGTCCTTTCCCCACCATGGGCACCACATGCAGTCACTGCCAGGTTTTGGGATGTGTCTCCCACGGAGGGACCCCAGCAGGACTGCTCAGAACCCGAGTGCCCTGAGACTGTTTGGGATATTTCCCCTGAGCTATGCCGGTCTTGTCCAGGCTGTGTAAGACTAAACATTAAAAATTAAAGGCAATTTTACTTTTTATTGCCAATGTGTCAGAAGATTCTAGGTTTCCCTGCCTGTAAAACTACTTGGACAAATACAGAAGTGTTGGAGGAAAGGGGAACAAATATCTGGTGTCTGTATTCTATGAAAAACGTTTCTCAATGCTACAAAGGATAAACATATCTAAATGTTTCAAAATGAAAGACAAAGATAACATGAGGGTGCTGTTGGTCGAATGAGCCCCATGCCCAGCTGCTGCCTGCCCATGCCTGGCTGTGCCCAGACGAGCAGCTCCGCCAGTGCAGGTGGTAGCACACAGACACCTGAGCTGAAGCTGGACTCAAGCCTGTGATAGATGAGTAATGTGACAGTTGACTCTCACAATTAAAGGATAAATATCATGCATATATGTTAAGAGAAGTTTTATATATTTATAGATATGTTTTACCCCCTGTTGTGTTATCATGGAGTTACCTGAGTTTGGGACATATAAGAGGGTCACCTTGCTACGAAGGCAGCACCTGACCTCCAATCGAGATGTAAGGAAGTAAACTCCACCACTGGACATCAAAGAAGGAGTCGATGGACAGAACATTAATAAGAGCAAAACAGTTAAAAGGTGAAACCTCCATTGTGTGGATGAGCACATGGTGGGAAAAATCCTCTACTCCCGGCACCGTAAAATTGTCTTTATTCAGTGTCCTCTTATATTTCTAATAAGGTTTTTAATAAACATATAAAAATTTTAGAAGTAATGATAACTTTTTCAACAATCCATGAAGTGGCTAGAAGGCTGCACCTCCTGTCCTGGATGGAGAGCGACGCCAGGCCCTTCAGGGAGAGGTGGTTCTGTTCTAGGCAGTGGTTGCGGCGTATTTGCAGTAATAAGGTGGTAATGCACCTCAGGAAGGGACAATGGACACTGGCACGCAGATGCATGATGACAGGCCAAGTTCTCCATGGCTGAGGCCTTTGGCCGGTCTTGTGAAGTGCCAGAGGTGCTCCTGTGGAGAGAGGAGGTGGCTGAGGCCCCAGCTGCCAGTGGCACACAGGGAGCCTCGTGCACAGCAGGGCCCAGAGCTGGCAAGGCTCCCCAGCACGGCTGGAGCTGCTGGCACAGCTGGGCCCAGCTGGACAGCTGCCCCTCAAGGCCCCGGCCAGGAGGGCACGGCTCTGGGCAGGGTCCCTGGCCAGGAGCGGGCCCCAGAGCGCCTCTGCCTTTCAAGGGCAATCTCGGCCCTGCTCTTTCTCCTCCCCACCTTCCTCTGCCTCTGCCCCGTGCCCCTGGGGCTGCTCTTGGCCAGGCAGCCTCAGTGGGAGCCAGCTCTGGCTGCAGCCCCAGCGGGGCCCCAGGACAAGGCCCAGCAATTGAGAGGCCAATGGAAGCACTGGGCAGCAGCAGAACCCTCAGCAGAGTTATTTGGAGAACCATGGACTGGCCACAACTCCACTGCAACCTCAGTGGGAATGGTTCCTGTCTACATTAGACTTTCAAAAGAAGCTCTTTCAGGGAAAGATGACCACTCACCATTTCTTCTTCCAGTAACACCAGATTCTGACACAGCACAATATGAGAATAAGGTCCAACAGTAGCAGGCCTGCCATTACCCCTGCCCAGCAGCCTGTTCCCATATAGAAGACACTTCTGAGGCCTTTCTGGGCATGGGGAAGACGTGTTGTGGTGCCGGCTGCATCTGTGGGAGCAATGGAGAGTGTGAGCCCGTGCTGTGCTGCACTGCTGAGCTGGCAGCACGCTGGATACGGGCAGGACGTTCTCTGTTTCCCCCAGAGCTGGGGCCTGCAGGCACCTTGCCGGCCCTTGGCACAGGCTGTGCCAGCCAACAAAGCCCAGCAGGCCGGGAGGAGAGCCCGGGGGCAGCGCAGCTGCTTGGGCAGTGGCTGCTGCCAGGGACAGGGGCCAAAGCCATCCCTGAGCAGCCACTGCCAGCCCTGGCCCTCCCTGCCCCGTGACAGCTCCCCCAGCCCCAGGGGACAGGCTCAGGCCCTGTCAGGACCCAGCGCAGCCCCTGCCCAGTCGGGAGCCAGGGCTGGCTCTGGCCCTGGGCTGGCGGCAGGGCTCCCTGCAATTACCTGCTGTGCCTGTGCCCGTGTCTGGCATCGCCTTCCTCCCTGCAGCAGGGGCTCCCCATGGGAAAATGCTTCCTCCAGGATGTGCCTCCTTCTGCACAGATGTTTGGTCCATCACTTCTGACAGGAAAAAGGACAGTTGGATTAGATGGAAGAGTTCCTGATTTGGGTGCCGGCATCTTCAGGATGTCATGCGCGTTAAAATGGGGATAGGTTTCTGTGGAAGGGGCTAACAGCGGGCCTCTTAGCTAAAGGAGTAAGAAGAAGCTGAGAAGAAAGAAGAAGCTGATAAGGACCTCTCTCCAAGGCTGTAACCAAGGAGACCAAGAGAATTGAGAGACTGAAGAAAGATAAGGACTTCACAGCTGCATGAAGTATATTTAGAAAGTTAGTTAAGTCACTGTAACTTTTCACCAATGATGTTATGTTGATTTATTGTATCCAATAGTTAGGGTAGAAGAAACATAAACAATTAAAGAGTGTATAAAAGGTCAGCCATGTTCAATAATAAACTGTTGCCATCTGAAACTGCTTGTGGTCCCTGCTTTGTGTCGTGACCACCTCGACAACGACAGGTTTCAGAAAATGTCTAGGCTTTCATGGCAGTGTCAGGGCTCTCCTGTTTCCAAACAGCTGCCATGCCTGAGCCACAGGAGCAGTGAGGGGATCGTGCAGGGCGAGGGCACACACGTGCATGGTTCTGTGCTGGCACCTGCAGCAATGCCCCCGTGGCCCAGCTTTGGGCTCTGAGCTGGCAGCTCTCCCAGGGGAAAGGCCTTGACCTACCCTCAGCATCTCCCAGAGGCTCCGTCCTGGACGTGGCTTGGGAAGCTGCACCACCTTCACCAGCAGGTTCAGCTGCAAAGAAAGGCAGGACAGAAGAGCTCCTGTGGTACTGCAGGAGATCCTCAGGCTGCCCACAAGGCTCAGCCCCAGGGCACAGCCATGGGCCCGGCCCCTTCCCTCTCTGCTCTTCTCTGTGGCTGCACAGAGCACACGGAAGGACACACTGGCATTGCACACAGGAGGAAGATGAACAGCTAAATTCTCCTTCCTCCCACTGACAGTGATCCTGTGGGATCCCTCAGGGCTCCAGAAGGGAGCAGGGCAAATTTTCCATATTCCATCAACCTTCAGATTATCTTAAGTGAAAGGGCAAATGTATGAGCTCTTGCCACCTGGTCACTGCATATTCTCTCAGGAAAGGTACATTGAGCAGTTGCCTCCAGGATTTCTCATGAGTCTCAAGCCATAATCCAGCAGGTTTTCCAGATAATCCATGTCTTGATCCCAACCTAGAAGTTTGCAAAGATCAGAACCATTTCCATGATGTGCTGGGATCCCCTTCTGCCTCAGGGAACTGGGCACTGCATGTAGGTCAGGTAAGGCCATGGGAGCCAGATGTGAATGGACAAGGCCAAAGCTGCTCAGGGGCCTGGGGAGCTCTAGGAAGGCTCATGGTCAATCCCCATCCTCTTTGCAGGCCCTGTGCAACATCCCTGGAGAGGTGGCTGGAGCAGCTCAGGGCCCGTGGGGGTTCTCTCAGTCGCACAAGGAAAATGATCCTTGAATCCCTGGGGAGAACTGCAGCAGGCAGTGCTGCAAGTATCCCTCACAAACTCCCTCCTGCCTGTCCTCCCAGCCGCCCTTCCTCGATCTGCTGGGACAGCTCCCACGGCCCAAGGGCACAGAGGTAAGCCCTCTCAGGACACACTGGAGCCTTGCTCTGCCCCTCTGTCCTTTCCCCACCATGGGCACCCCGTGCAGTCACTCCCAGGTTTCGGGACATGTCTCCCACGGACGGACCCCAGCAGGACTGCTCAGTACCCGAGTGCCCTGTGCCTGCTCGGGACAATTCCCCTGGGTTGTGCCCTCACTTCCAGGCAGCAGAGACAGCAGCTCAAATCTCAGCAGGGCCCAGGCCCAAAGGCACAGCAATTACCTCCTGTGCCTGTGCCTGGCATTGCTTCCAATCCTACAGCAGAGTCTGGCACGGAAACACTGCTTCCTTCGGGAAATGCCGCCTTCTGCCCAGCCTCTGCATCCACTTCTGGAGAAAGCAAGAGGGATGGCTGGATCAGGTGGGGCTGTTCCCCACTGGGGAGGTGGCATCTTTAGGAGGGAATGCTTGTCAAAGACATCAGTAAGAATCAGGAAAATTCCTATAAACTTTTTGGGCAGGCCAGGGCCCTCCCTTCTCTGAACAGGTGCCCTTTCTCTTCTACCCAGTGACTGGAAAATCGCAGGGAATCTCAGGCCCGTGGTGCAGTTTGGGCTGCCTGTCAGCTGATGCCAAATGCCTTCCTGCAGAGGCTGGGCACAAGCTGCAGCCAGGCCAGGCTGGCAAACAGCCCTGCGGGGCGTGAAAGCAGCAGTGGGGCAGCGAGGCTGCCATGGATCCCTTCCCGTTGTGCCGGGCACGGCGTGTCCAGATGTGCAGCCAAAGGCCCCAGCTGCTGAGTCCCAGGGGAAGCATGAGGGAAATGCACCCACCTTGTTCGGCTTGCAGTAATTCTTTCACCATTTGTCCCGTGATTTTGAGTGGCTCATGGGGTTTCTTGTGACCGGTAGCTTTGTTCTTTCGCCTCGGAGGACCTTAGAGCAACAGAGTTCCATTTCCCAGGAACAGATCCCACAAAAGCAGGGCTCAGCCTGTGGGGTCAGCAGGGACACACCACTCACCCTTGCGATGGGAGCTGGGCTTGCGTGCAACATCCACCAAAGGACCTGGGAAAGTCCTCCCTGCAGGCACACCTGTAACACAACAGCCACAGAAGCTTCTGCCATCTCTGCTGATCTGAACAGGCACCACTGAGCCGCAGGAGCGGTGAGGGGATCGCACAGGTCGAGAGCACACACGTGCATGGTTCTGTGCTGGCACCGGCAGCACTGTCAGGATATTGTTAAGAAAGACACAGGGACAACTTGCCTCCAGCATTCTTCAAGAGTCTTAAACCATCATCCAGAAGGGCATCCAAATAATGCAATTTGCCATCCCGATCTAGAAGGGAGCACAGATCAGAACCATTTCCCTGGTGTGTTGTGGCCCCCTCTGCCTCAGATAACAGGGCATTGCAAGTGGGTTGGGTAAGGTTGTGGGAGCCAGATGTGAATGGACGTGGCCAAAGCTGCACAGGGGCCTCAGGAGCTCTGGGCAGGCTCCTGGCCAATCCCCATCCTCTTTGCAGGCCCTGTGTAACATCCCTGGCGAGGTGGCTGGAGCAGCCCGGAGTGCATTTGGGCTCTGCCACTCCCAGAGCTAAAACTGTTGCTAAAGCACTATTGAAAAAATGCAGCAGGCACTGCCACAATCATCCCTCCCTCCCTCCCTCCCTCCCTCCCTCCCTCCCTCCCTCCCTCCCTCCCTCCCTCCCTCCCTCCCTCCCTCCCTCCCTCCCTCCCTCCCTCCCTCCCTCCCTCCCTCCCTCCCTCCCTCCCTCCCTCCCTCCCTAATTTCTTCTCTCCCTCTATTCCTCTTCCCCCTGAAATTCCTCCCTGAATGGAAAGGACATAAGCAGGCCCCTCAGGACACACTGGAGCCTTCCTGTCCTGCTCTGTCAATTCCCCACCATGGGAATGCAGTCGCTCCTAGGTTTCAGGATCTGCCTCCCACGCAGGGACCCCAGCAGGACTGCTCAGTACCGAGTGCCCTGAGCCTGCTCGGGATAATTCCCCTGGGCTGTGCCAGTCTTGTCTGGGCTGTGCCTGCACTGCCAGGCAGCAGACAGGGCAGCTCAAACCGCAGCAGGTCTCAAGTCCAGAGGCACAGCAATTACCTCCCATGCCTGTGCCTGGCATCGCCTCTCTTCCTGCAGCCGAGGCTGGCATGGAGCCAGTGCTTCCTTTGGGAAACGCCGCCTTCTGTACAGCCTCTCCATCCACTTGTGGAGAAAGGAAAAGCAACAGCTCATCAGGTAAGACCGATTCCCACTGGAGAGGCGGCATCTTCAAGAGGCAATTCTTGTCAAAGACATAAACATCCTGGGTAGGACAGGGCCCACTTTCATCAAAACACCCGCCATTAGTGATCAGCCTGGAGACTGCAAAATCGCAGAGGATCTCAGGGTGGGCATGGCCTGTGGTGCAGTTTGAGCTGCCTGTCAGCTGATGCCAAATGCCTTCCTGCAGAGGCTGGGCAGAAGCTGCAGCCAGGCCAAGCTGGGAAGCAGCCCTGCAGGGCGTGAAAGCAGCAGCAGGGCAGAGAGGCTGCCATGGATCCCTTCCCACTGTGCCAGGCACGGCGTGTCCAGATGTGCAGCCAAAACCCCGGCTGCTGAGTCCCAGGGGAAGCACGAGGGAAATGTATCCACCATGGCATCATTCCAGATCACTTGGCATCTTCTCCATGTGTTTGGATGCCTCCAGGGACTTACTGTTCCTTCTGGGTTTGTTCTCCATTCTCAGGGGACCATAAGAGGAATATTTCTATTTCCTCGGAACAGATCCCACAAAAGCAGGGATCAGCCTGTGGGGTCAGCAGGGACACACTACTCACCCCTGCCATGGGAGGCAGGCTTCTCTGTAGGAATCAGCAAAATAGCTGGAGAAGTCCTCCCTGCAGACACACCTGTAACACAACAGCCACAGAAGCTTCTGCCATCTCTGCTGATCTGCACGGGCACCACTGAGCCGCAGCAGCGGTGAGGGGATCGCGCAAGGCGAGGGCACACACGTGCATGGTTCTGTGCTGGCACCTGCAACGCTGCCCCCCTGGCCCAGCTTTGGGCTCTGAGCTGGCAGCTCTCCCAGGGGAAAGGCCTTGACCTACCCTCAGCATCTCCCAGAGGCTCTGTCCTGGACGTGGCTTGGGAAGCTGCACCACCTTCACCAGCAGGTTCAGCTGCAAAGAAAGGCAGGACAGAAGAGCTGCTGTGGCACTGCAGGAGATTCTCAGGCTGCCCACAAGGCTCAGCCCCAAGGCACAGCCCTGGGCCCGACCCCTTCCCTCTCTGCTCTTCTCTGTGGCTGCACAGAGCACATGGAAGGACACACTGGCATTGCACACGGGAGGAAGACTGACAACTAAATGCTCCTTCCTCCCACTGACAGCGATCCTGTGGGATCCCTCAGGGCTCCAGAAGGGAGCAGAGCAAATTTTTCAGCCTTTCAACCCTGACAGAACCTTGAGGAAAGTGGCATGAATGAGCTCCTGCCACATTGACACTGATTATTCTATCAGATAAAACAGAAATTCAGAACTTGCCTCCAGCATTCTCCAAGATCTTTAAAGTGTCATTCACCAGTACTTGCAAATAATTTATGTTGCCATCCAAATCTAGAGGGAGCAGAGATCATAACTATTTCCATGCTGCATTTTATCCCCTTCTGCCTCAGGGAGCTGGGTACAGGAAATGGGAAAGGAAAGGCCATGGGAGCCAGTTGTGAATGGACATGGCCAAAGCTGCACAGGGGCCTGGGGAGCTCTGTGCAGGCTCCTGGCCACTCTCCACCCTCTTTCCCTGCCCTGTGTAACATTCTGGGAGAGGAAAGGGAAATGGGGCTGTCCAGGGCCCCTTGGAACACTCTCCCTCCCACAGAGGAAACCCTCCCTAAAGCCCTGGGCAAAACCATCCCCAGCGCTTCCCGGGGAGCAGGGAGCACTGTGCCGGGAAAGGGCAGCCAGGCTGCCGGCTCACCTGCTCGCCGCGCTTGCAGCGGAGCAGCCTGGGCAGCCCTGGCAGGCAGGGCCACAGCCAGGAGGAGCAGGAGTAGGAGGCGCAGAGCAAGGGCCATGGTGCCTTGTCCTCCGCCAGTCCCACAGCTCTTGCTGCCACCGCTGTCCCGACACCGCTGTCCCAACGTCAGCACCGCTGCTGCCACCGTCGCTGCTGCCGCAACAGTTGTGCTCAGGGACTGACTGCTGGCTCCTTGTGCTGCTGTGCAACCACGGGGCTCTGGGACCTCTGGCACCTCTGTGACCTCAGGGCCTGCTGTGAGCTCAGCCTGCTGTGACCCCAGAGCCCTGCTGTGACCTCATGGCCTTAGCTGTACCCCCAGAGTGTGCCCCCATCTCTATGAATGGACTGCCCTGATTGTAAATGTTTTGCTTCATCAAAGGGCCATTCACAAAACTTATTTTTCACCTGCTGACATTGCTGGTCAGGCTGTGTCCCTGGAGATGCTCAGTATTCATACAGAATTCACAGAATGACCAGGTTGGAAGAGACCTTCAAGATCATCCAGTCCAACCCATGTCCCAACACCACAACTAAACCATGGCACCAAGTGACACATTCAGTCTTTTTTAAACCCATCCAGGGATGGTGTCTCCACCACCTCCCCTGGCAGGCCATTCCAGAATTTTATCACTCTTTCTGTGGAAAATATTTTCATGATATCCAACCTACATTTCCCTTGATGCAGCTTGAGACTGTGTCCTCTGGTTCTGTCAGTGCTGTCTGGAGAAAGAAACCAACCCCACCTGACTACAACTACCCTTCAGGGAGCTGTGGAGTGATTAAGGTCACTTCGGAGTCTCCTTTTCTCCAGGGTAAACACCCCCAGCTCCCTCAGTCATTCCTCACCAGGGCTTGTGCTCCCAGCCCCTCACCATCCTCGTTGCCCCCTCTGGATGTGCTCGAGCAACTCAATGTCCTTCCCAAACTGATGGCCCAGAACTGGACACAGCACTCGAGGTGTGGCCTCACCAGTGCCAAGTACAGGGACAGAATGACCTCCCTGCTCCTGCTGGCCACGCTGTTCCTGACACAGGCCAGGAGCCATTGGCCTCCTTGGCCACCAGGCCACACTGCTGGCTCATGTTCAGCTGGCTGTGACCAGTGCCCCCAGGTCCCTTTCTGCCTGGCCACTGTCCAGCCACACTATCCCCAGACTAGAACACTGCAGGTGCTTCTTGTGGCCAAAGTGCAGCACTGGGCACTTGCACCTACTGAGCTTCATCCCACTGGACTCTGCCCATCGCTCCAACCATTCCAGGTCTCCCTGCAGAGCCCTCCTACCTTCCAACAGATCAACACACTCTCCCAGCTTAGTGTTGTCTGCAGATTTGCTAATGAAAGACTCAATCCCCTCATCCATGTTGTCAATAAAAGCATTGACCAGAGCTGGCCCCAGCACAGAGCCCGGAGGGACACCTCTGGTGACTGGCTGCCAGCTGGGTGCAGCACCGTTCACCACCCCTCTCTGGGCCAGCCATCCAGCCAGTTCTGAGTCCAGCAAAGAGTGTTCCTCTCCCGGCCCTGGGCTGCAGCTTTTCCAGGAGCGTGCTGTGGAAGACAGTGCAAAGGCCTTTCTGCAGTCCAAATAGACACATCCACAGCCTTTCCTGCATCCACCAGGCAGGTCACTTGCTCATGAAAGGAGATCAGGTTGGTCGAACACGACCTACCCCTCCTAAACCCCTGCTGGCTGGGTCTGATACCCTGGCCATCCTGTAAGTGCTGTGTGATGGCACTCAGTATAAACTGTTCCATCACCTTACTGGGTACTGAGGTCAGACTGACTGGCCTATGATTACCAGGATCCTCCTTCCCACCCTTGTTGTACATGGGCGTCACATTGGGAAGCTTCCGGTCATCTGGATCCTCACCAGTGAGCCAGGACTGCTGATAAATGATGGAGAGCGGCTTCAGCAGCTCATCTGCCAGCTCCCTCATCACCCTGGGGTGGATCCCATCTGGCCCCATAGATTTAGGAACATCCAAGCAGCTCAGCAGTTCTCTGGCTGCCTCCTCTTGGCTAACAGGGGGCCCATTCTGCTCCCTGACACCATCTACCAGCCCAGCAGGACACTTGTCCTGAGGACAAGTCGTCTTCCTACTAAAGACTGAGGCAAAGAAGGTGTTCAGCGCCTCTGCCTTGTCCTCATCTGCAGTTCCTAAGTTCCCTCCCACATCAAACAAAGAACAAAGGTTGGTCTTACCCTTCCTTTTATCGGTGATATATTTGTAAATACATTTTTTTATTATCCCTTACAGAAGTCGCCATTTAAATTTCAAACTGAGCTTTGGCCTCCCTAATTTTTTTTTTCCTACGTGCTCTAGCAGCTCCTTTAAAAACTTCCTGAGAGACTTGACCCTCCTTCCAAAGATGACACATCCTCTTTTTATTCCTAAATTCCTCCAAAGCCTCCTTGCCCATCCAGGCTGGGCGTTTGCCTCATTGACTCATCCTTTGGCACCCAGGGACAGACTGCTCCTGTGCCCTCAAGATCTCTGTTTTGAAGCATGCCCACCTTTCCTGGACTCCTTGGTTTTTAAGGGCTGCTTGCCAAGGAACTCTCTGAAGAAGTCTCCTAAACAGGCCAAAGTCTGCCCTCTGAAAGTCATGTGTAAAAGTCTTCTTGATGTTCCTCCTGTTTTCACAAAATACCAAGAATTCTTGATACATTGGTGTTCCCCTGTCTGAGACATAACATACAACAGACCACTCGTGTTTCCTCAGAAAAACAGCCTTGTTTATTGTCCGGAGTGTTCTTTTATAGCCCACTCAAATCTCCTGGGCCGAGACAGCTCATTGGTCTATCTGTGTGCCCCCAGACTCTGAACCAAGACAATGTCTGCATCCTAGGAGAGTTCCCACTGCATGTGAGCTTCTGTCAGTCAGACACAGAGGCTAGTTCATGGGAGCTGAGCTGGACTGCTTATTAGAACTTGATTAATGCTGACTACAGATCAGCTTGCAATGCAACAAATTCTATCATTTCATGATCACTGTGCCCCAAGCGGCCTCCAGCCACCACATGTCCCCCCAGCCCACCTCTATCTGCAAACAGCAGATCTAACATAGTCCCTCCCTGCTGGGCTCACCCACCAGCTGCAACCAACAGTTGTCCTCCACACTCTCTACAAATTTCCTGGGATGCTTTTTTTCTGGTGTATTAAGTTCCCAGCAGATGTCTGGCAAGTTGAAGTCACCTACAAGAACAAGGGCTGATGATCCTGAAACATCCTCTAGCTGTTTGTAGAATGAGTTGTCCACCACTTCTTCCTGGTTGGGTGGATGATAACAGACTCCCAGTAGGATGTCAGCCTTGTTGGCCTTCCCCCTAATTCTCATCCATAGGCATTCCACTTCATCATCATTAGTTTCAATATCCATGGTGTCCAAAGCCTCTCTAATATAAAAAAAAGCCACGTCTCCACCTCTTCTCCCTTTCCTGTCTCTCCTGAAGAGCTTGTAGCCATCCAGTGTAGTGCTCCAGCCATGTGAGGCATGCCACCACGTTTCTGTGATGGCAATGACATCACAGCTCTGCTGCTGGACCATGGCCTCCAGCTCTTGCTGTTTGTTACCCATGCTGTGTGCACTGCTATCCATGCACCTCAGCTGGGCTGCTGATTTCATCCCTAACTCAGGCTTACCACCCTTGGGCCTGCTTCCAGACAGCCCAGCTGCATCCTGTTCCCTCTTCAAACCTACTTTAAAGCCCTCTCAACAAGTTCTGCAAGCTCATCAGCTAAAAACCTTCTGCCCTTAACAGAGAGATGGAGCCCATCTGGTTCCAGCAGGCCAGGTGCCATAAAAGCTGCGCCATGATCAAAGAATCCAAAATTCTGCCAGGGACTCCAGACCTTGAGCAACTTGTTGGTGATATGAGCTCTCCTATTGCTTTCACCATTTTTCTCAGCCACCAGAGGGACTGAGGAAAAGACTACCTGTGTCCCTGTTCTATGAACCACTTGTCCCTGTGGCCTGAAGTCCCTTTCAATGGTCCTGACACTCCTCTTCTCAATCTCATCACTGCCAGCCTGGAGTTTCAACAGTGAATAATAATCAGAGGACTGAATCAGCCCAGGAAGTCCCTCAGGAATATCCTGTACCTGGGCCCCAGGGAGGCAGCAGAGCTCTCTGTGGGGTGGGTCCGGTTGACATGGGGCCCTCTGTTCCCCTCAGAAGGGAATCACCCACCACGATTACCATTCTTTCCTTTTTGATGTTAGAGATGGCAATCCATGTTACAGATTAATCATAATTGGGAGGCTCTCTGGGCAGATAATTTTCTTCTTAATCATTTGGCTAACTCTCTAGATCCAGGGGCTCATACCTATTCTGAAGTGGCCCCTGGCTAGGGGATGGGGGTCGGGAGGAATTTTTATCATAACCTTCCCGTTCAGGGACCATTTCCACTCCCCTTCATCTACAGGTGTCCTTCTCTTGCCTGACAGTGTGCGGCATAGGAGTCCTGTGACTCTTGCTGGGCCTCCCGTAAGGATGGAAGGGCTGAACTCCACCAATCTATTTCCCTTTCACTTTCCCAGATACTCATTAGTTTTTAAACTTCCTCCCTAAGCTCGGCCACCAGTGAAAGAGATCATTCACCTGTTCACACTGCAGGCAGCTTTTCTCCTCACTGCCCCCTGAAACCACTGCTAAGCTCAAACACTCTGCATAGGAATGGGTCAGGACAGACACATCCTTTTTGGAGGGTTCCATCTAGTTCCATGCACTTGTACTAACTACAGTTTTCGATTGCGTAAAAACCACTACTGCCAGAAACCCCAAAACCACAGAAACACTGCAAACAACACACAGTAAACCTTCCTAAGAAGAAAACCTGCAACCCTTCCTGCTTGCCCTGCCTGTGCACACTGCCTCGTGAATTGTCCCTCAGAGACATACCACGGCCCTGTTTGCCCACTCCTGTTTGCCACAAACCCTAGAGGCCTCTTTTAATCCGCCCGCTAACCAAGGAGGGAGGAAGCTGCAGCCCATCCCTGCGTAACTCACAGGCTCTTGATGGCTTCCCTCTTTTCCCGGGCATGCCGCTGGAGGAGGTCCAGGCCCAGATGGTCCCAGGCAAGGAAATGTCCCTCAGCCCAGGGACGCTCAGCATGGGCTGCCCCATCCTCCCCGGGGACTCGCCACTGGTCACAGCAGCCCCTGCCCGGCTCCTGCCTGCCCACACCGTGCCCATCCCCAGCTGCCCCTGGGCACGCAGCTCAGCCAGTGCTGATCCTGGCTGGGCTTTGCTGCTGCTACCACCCGGACACTGGGGTGACAGCTCCATCTCTTTAGTGCAAGAGAAGAGCTGGGCCAAGCCCTGCCCACCTTCAGTAGGGGCCAGAGAGCAGGGCCAGTGCCTTCAGGGGGAGAGGACCTTGTCTGGCTGGAGGCAGCATCTGCACAGCAACAAGCTGTTAAAGCAGCTGGCACAGGGACATCGGGCATGGGCATGGAGATGTGCCATGCGATTAGAGGTCCAGTTCTCCCTTAGGTGTTTGGCAGGACATATGAAGGGGGAAAGATACAACTGTGAAAGAGGCTATGGCAAGTGACACAGTGAACAGAGGCTCTGCTATACCTATCATGCACTGCTTGTGCCCGTCCTGCAAGCAGAAAATCATTGGGATTCATCAAAGTGGAATCAGGGCATGTGTTCCTGTCTTGCTGTGAACCTCTACGAGATCTGTGGGAAGCGTGAGCCCGTGCTGTGCTGCACTGCTGAGCTGGCAGCACGGTGGATATGGGCAGGACGTTCTCTGTTTTCCCCAGAGCTGGGGCCTGCAGGCACCTTGCCGGCCCTTGGCACAGGCTGTGCCAGCCAACAAAGCCCAGCAGGCCGGGAGGAGAGCCCAGGGGCAGCGCAGCTGCTTGGGCAGTGGCTGCTGCCAGGGACACGGGCCAAAGCCATCCCTGAGCAGCCACTGCCACCCCTGGCCCTCCCTGCCCCGTGACAGCTCCCCCAGCCCCAGGGGACAGGCTCAGGCCCTGTCAGGACCCAGTGCAGCCCCTGCCCAGTCAGGAGCCAGGGCTGGCTCTGGCCCTGGGCTGGCGGCAGGGCTCCCGCTCGGGGCTGCTCCTGTGCCTTGGGCCTCTGGGCACTCAGGGCCAGTTCCGCAGCAGCTGCAGCACCAGGGATGTTGCTGCACCAGTCCCGTTTCCCCGGGGCTCTGAACCAGCTCCAGAGACCTGGAAGCCGAGGCGCCTCCAGCTTTGGCTGCTGCCGGGCCGGGCAAGGGCAGGCCCTGGGGGAAGAGCTGCTGCCACACAGCCCCGGCCAGGGCTGAGCCCGGCACAGCAATTACCTGCTGTGCCTGTGCCCATGTCTGGCATCGCCTTCCTTCCTGCAGCAGGGGCTGTCCATGGGAAAATGCTTCCTCCAGGATGTGCTTCCTTCTGCACAGATGTTTGGTCCATCACTTCAGACAGGAAAAAGACAGTTGGATTAGATGGAAGAGTTCCTGATTTGGGCGCTGGCATCTTCAGGATGTCATGCGCGTTAAACATGGGGATAGGTTTCAGAAAATGTCTTGGCTTTCAGGGCAGGGTCAGGGCTCCCCTCTTTCCAAGGAGCTGCCATGCCTGAGCCACAGGAGCAGGGAGGGGATGGCGCAGGCCGAGGGCACACACGTGCATAGTTCTGTGCTGGCACCTGCAGCAATGCCCCCCTGGCCCAGCTTTGGGCTCTGAGCTGGTAGCTCTCCCAGGGGAAAGGCCTTGACCTACCCTCAGCATCTCCCAGAGGCTCAGTCCTGGACGTGGTTTGGGAAGCTGCTCCACCTTCACCAGCAGGTTCAGCTGCAAAGAAAGGCAGGACAGAAGAGCTCCTGTGGCACTGCAGGAGATCCTCAGGCTGCCCACAAGGCTCAGCCCCAGGGCACAGCCCTGGGCCCGGCCCCTTCCCTCTCTGCTCTTCTCTGTGGCTGCACAGAGCACATGGAAGGACATATGGGCATTGCACACAGGAGGAAGACTGACAACTAAATGCTCCTTCCTCCCACTGACAGCGATCCTGTGGGATCCCTCAGGGCTCCAGAAGGGAGCAGAGCAAATTATCCATATTCCATCAACCTTCAGATGATCTTAAGTGAAAGGGCAAATGTATGAGCTCTTGCCACCTGGTCACTGTGTATTCTCTCAGGAAAGGTACATTGAGCAGTTGCCTCCAGGATTTCCCATGAGCCTCAAGCCATAATCCAGCAGGTTTTCCAGATAATCCATGTCTTGATCCTAACCTAGAAGTTTGCAAGGATCAGAACCATTTCCATGATGTGCTGGGATCCCCTTCTGCCTCAGGGAACTGGGCACTGCATGTAGGTCAGGTAAGGCCATGGGAGCCAGATGTGAATGGACAAGGCCAAAGCTGCTCAGGGGCCTGGAGAGCTCTGGGCAGGCTCCTGGTCAATCCCTATCCTCTTTGCAGGCCCTGTGCAACATCCCTGGAGAGGTGCCTGGAGCAGCCCAGGGCCCGTGGCAGTTCTCTTAGTCGCACAAGGGAAATGCTCCTTTAATCCTTGGAGAGAACTGCAGCAGGCAGTGCTGCAAGTATCCCTCGCAAACTCCCTCCTGCCTGTCCTCCCAGCCGCCCTTCCTCCATCTGCTGGGACAGCTCCCACAGCCCAAAGGGACCCAGCCAGGCCCACTAAGAACACGCTGGAGCCTTGCTCTGCCCCTCTGTCCTTTCCCCACCATGGGCACCCCGTGCAGTCACTCCCAGGTTTCGGGACGTCTCCCACACAGGGACCCCAGCAGGACTGCTCAGTACCCAAGTGCCCTGAGCCTGCTCGGGATAATTCCCCTGGGCTGTGCCCTCACTTCCAGGCAGCAGAGACAGCAGCTCAAGTCTCAGCATGGCTCAGGCCCAGACGCACAGCAATTACCTCCTGTGACTGTGCCTGGCATCGCCTCCAGTCCTACAGCAGATGCTGGCATGGAACCACTGCTTCCTTCAGGAAACACCGCCTTCTGCCCAGCCTCTCCATCCACTTCTGCAGAAGGGAAGAGGGATGGCTGGATCAGGTGGGGCTGTTCCCCATTGGGGAGGTGGCATCTTCAGCAGCCAGTACTTGTGAAAGTCATGGTTAAGGATCAGGAATCCACACAATTTTCTGGGTAGGCCAGGGTCCACTTTCATGATAACACCCGCCCTTAGTGATCATCCTGGAGACTATGAAATTTCAGGGGATCTCAGGCCCGTGGTGCAGTTTGGGCTGCCTGTCAGCTGACACCAAATGCCTTCCTGCAGGGGCTGGGCAGAAGCTGCAGCCAGGCCAGGCTGGGAAACAGCCCTGCAGGGCGTGAAAGCAGCAGCGGGGCAGCGAGGCTGCCATGGATCCCTTCCCGCTGTGCCGGGCATGGCATGTCCAGATGTGCAGCCAAAGCCCCCGGCTGCTGAGTCCCAGGGGAAGCATGAGGGAAATGCACCAACCTTGTCCTCCCTGCAGCAATTCTTTCAGCATTTGCCTCATGTTTTTGGATGGCTCATGGTGTTTCTGGTGTCCTGTAGATTTGTTCTTTCCCCTCGGAGGACCTTAGAGCAACAGAGTTCCATTTCCCAGGAACGGATCCCACAAAAGCAGGGCTCAGCCTGTGGGGTCATCAGGGACACACTACTCACCTCTGCCATGGGAGCTGGGCTTTTGTGTAGGAATCAGCAAAGCAGCTGGACAAGTCCTCCCTGCAGACACACCTGGAACACAACAGCCACAGAAGCTTCTGTCACCTGATTCCTGCCAGGTTCACAACAATTATTCCTTGGTGGCACACTGAGAACATACCTGACGGTGGCTCAGATAGGACCAACACTTTATGCAGCCAAGCTAATGGAGAAGCCTTCCCAGACACCTCATCTAGAAGGGAGCAGAGATCAGACCCATTTCCATGGTGTGCTGGAGTCCCCTTCTGCCTCAGGGAACTGGGCACTGCAAGGGGCTCAGGTAAGTTTGTGGGAGTCGGACGTGAATGGATAAAGCCAAAGCTGCACAGCAGCCTGGGGAGCTCTGGGCTGGCTCCTGGTCACACTCCAGACTCTTTTCAGGCCCTGTGAAACATCCTTGGATGTAGGAATGTAGGAGAGTGCCCCCTAATTACAGAGTGGCAAAGCTAACCTTTATCCCCCAAAAAAGGAAAGAAGCCCAGAAGTTTCTCCCAACGATCAGGTGACAAGCCACCTCAAAGGACCCCAGAGGCTTCAGTAAAAACTCTGGGTCACCTAACTGGATAGAAGCCAAAAAGTCCCGCCTGACCCATCAGGTAGAAAAGTGGAGGAGAAAAGAACCAAAGGGCTTTTGTGAAGGTGTTTCTACCAGTGGCAGATTGCTGTACCTGCATCGGATTTTTCTGTTTGTTATTTTGCCTTTTATTAAACCTTTTTTGTTTCTAACACTGTAGCAGAAGCCATCCTGCTCATTATTTGCCTCCAAAGGTAATAGCTGAGCTGTCCTTGGGTGTGCTGGGTTCCCTTTTGAAGGTTTATAACACCCGGCCTGAGAAAAAAGAACCCAGCACGTGGCGCCCGGACAGTATTTCTCATATTGAGGAAGATGGTCTAGGGATTTTTTGATTACCTCCATCAAAATAGGACATTTTTACTTGATATTTGCGTGTTTTGGGGGAGCAGGCCTGCACCTGAGTTTTTTGTCGCTTTAAAATAGAAAACTCAGAAGAAGGGATTTGAGATTGAGAGGGAATCTCGAATCAAAGCCTCATACTGGTGAAGAGGAGGCTGTAATCAGAGACGGGACTGGAGCAGCACCGCAGCCTCAGAGGACTCTGCCGCTCAGCTCAGCTGATTTGTCACTGTTGTGACCCAGGACCGGGGAAGAATTTCATACCAAGAAGGACAACTGGAAAACTCTGGTGAGTGCCACCATGGGAAATCGGTTGTCTTTAGCTGAGCAGGATTTTTTTTCATATTTCAATTATAAGTTAGAAATTCAAGATATTCAGTTTGACAACAAACAGCTTAAAAAGCTTGTAAAATGGGTCTTAACAGAGTTCCCAAACTCAGACATATCTCAGAAACTCGATCCAGACTTCTGGGATTTGGTTGGACTGAAATTATATAACATGGAAAAGAATAAGAAGTCCAACTTAAAGCTGCGTCCAATATTCAGGACGGTCTTAAAATTTGTAACAATGGAAAGTGCAAAGCAAGCAAAGAATGCACACAAGCAAGCAAAGATCAGGGACAGGGCAGAATGCAGGCAGCAACAGCAGGACCGGGAGGAGAGGAGAAAGAGGAGTTCTGAGGGGACCCAGAAGCCTTCCCTTATTCCACTTGAGAACCAGAAACCCCGGAGGAGCGGCCGGGAGGTGGCCAGGCCAGCCGCCCTCCCCCTTCCCCACCCCCGTCCTGGGAGAGAGGGGAGCAGACCAGCCCTGGCCAGGCTCCTCTGCAAACCACATCTTTCACAATCCCTGCCATACCTAAGTCCTCTGTATTCCCTCTGAAAAGCTCCCTTTGGTGCTCAAAATCGGTGAATTTTGGCAGTACAATGGAAAAAAACCGAGCCGATTGTGCCCACTCTGAGAACAGAGGAGCTCATGGCAGACGCCATGATGGCCCCGGCCCAGCCCCGCCCTTCGTGGGCGTGGCTCGCCCTCCTCCCCGGGCTCCCAGCAGTCCCTGGGTGGCTCCTCCCTGAGCTCCTGCCCATCAGAGAAGGGACACGCCCCTTTTGTGGGCGGAGCCCGGGCAGTGTCCCCGCCCCTGCTCCCCGCCCACAGCCCGGGAGGGCACGCCCCCTCCCCGCCGAGCGTGGGAACCGGATGTGATGCCCGGAAGTCACCCTGTCCAAGATGGCGGCGCCCATGTCAGACACCTTGCCAGAACAAAAAATAAATTATTCTTATGCTCCAAATTGTAATTCCAAATAATCTAAGGAAGAGTTTAACACACGAGGAGTCACAGATACCTGGCAGAGGATAAGAAAGGATGCAGTTCAGGAAGGAGAGTGGGAAATTGCATCGAAGTTAAAAGTTTTTCCTGTGAGGTGCACAGCAGGTCCTGCACCGAGAGGGAGCTGGCAGCAGATCAGTTTTGCTGAGTTAAAAGAGATTTGCAAAGCCTCTCGTTTGTATGGTAGCGATTCTGCATATTTCAGAAGTCTTTTACAAGCCACCTTTACAGCAAATGTATTTACTCCACACAATTTAAAGCAGCTTTGCACATCCCTGCTGTCCCCAACGGCATTTTCTCAGTGGGAACTGGCATGGAAACGTTTGTTAAATGACCTTTTAGGAGGTTATGCAGGAACTCCAGCCTCTGCAAATTTGACTATAGATCAGCTCTCAGGTAAAGGAGCTCATACAGATCCTCAAACACAAGCCCGAACTCTCAATAAACAAGTATTACAGGATATCAAAGAAGCAGCAAAAACAGCTTTGTTACAGGTTCCTGATGGCAACAAACCAGAATTAGATTTCACAGAAATAAAACACAGAATAGATGAGCCTTATATTAAGTTTTTGGACTGTTTGAAAATGGCATTAGAAAAGCAAATTCCAATAGACCGAGCCAGACAAGAGTTATTAAAATGGCTCGCAATTTCTAATGCAAACCCGAGCTGCAAAAAAGTATTAGGTGCATTGCCACAGGGTCCTGAGCCCACCCTGACCCAGCTCGTGGATGCTTGAACCGCCTGGGCACCCCTGAGCCTGCAGCAGCCATGCAGGCAGAGGTGCTGGCCAGTGCCATCACAGCAGCTCAGGAAAACACCCCAAAGCAGCAGGAAAAAGCAGCAGAAATGCAAACACAAGCCCTAGCAGAGGCTCTAAGAGCATTCAGAGGTGCAATTGAAAACCAGCAGACTCCAAGGGACACGTGCCATTCGTGTGGCCAGAGAGGTCATTTCAAAGGGGATGTCCTGGGGCCCGCAGAAGGCCACTGCCCAGAAACAGTGGATGCAGAGGTTTCTGTCACGTGCTAACAGCTGTCACCCAGCACAGGGCTGTCCGTGCCATCTGCCGGGAAACGTGCAGCCCGGCACGGGGCAGTGGCTGCCATGACACAGGAACCCTGCACCAGGGGCAGAGAGCACCACAGGCCACCAAGGTCAGAGCTGCAGCACGTCTGTGCAGGACTGCCGACCACAATGTCCCCAGGTGCCAGACTGGAGCTGTCCCCAGCCCAGCCAGTGGTGCTGACCAATGCCATTGCTCACACAGCGCCCACAGGACAGCTGGGGCCTGAACCACAACCACGTCAGTTCCTCATCGTGGGAGTGAGCAGATCCCATGCAGAAGGTTTTTATGTCATTCCAGCTGTGCTGTCTGTCACCTGTTCACAGGAAATTACAGTCTTAGCTTTGTGTCCAGACCCTCCATGCTTTTTACCCAAAGGACTGACCACAGCACAAGCTTTCCTCCTACCAGAGTCCCAGAACAGCACAGCTGCCATGGCCTGGACCAGGCTCATCAGCCGCGGGCGGCCTCAGCTCACCTGTGTGCTGCAGCCCCTCGGGCAGCCATCACCCTCAGTGGCCTGACAGATCCCGGAGCAGACGGCATCTGACACCGGAATGGCCACAGGACTGGGCCACGGTGCCCGCGCTGGATCAGCTGGCAGCTATTGGTGGTCACTGTGAGAGCTCTCGAAGCTCCCACTCAGGCACATTTGAGGGGCCTGCAGGTCGTGTTGCCACCACAAGACCATTCGTTGTAGGAGCTGATTTTGTTCTTTGGGGCCGGGGCATTTTGTCGCAATGGGGTGTGAGGTTAGAAACTGGATTTTAACAAAAGCTGTTGATGGACATAACACTTTAAAACTGACATGGACATCTAATACACCCATCTGGGTCAGCCAGTGGCCCTTACCTGAAGAGAAACTTGCTGCTTTAGAGCAGTTGGTACAGGAACAGTTAAACAAAGGTCACTTAACTCCAACTACTAGTCCCTGGAA
The DNA here is from genome assembly GCF_036417665.1 of Passer domesticus. Lineage (NCBI taxonomy): Eukaryota > Metazoa > Chordata > Aves > Passeriformes > Passeridae > Passer > Passer domesticus. The sequence goes on along the minus strand of NC_087482.1, from coordinate 2,459,237 downwards.
CACCCCAGGTTTTGTAATCAAAAAGCCAAACAGTGGGAAGTGGAGGTTGTTGCAGGATCTCAGAAAAGTTAATGAAGTGATTCAAGAAATGGGTTCTTTACAACCAGGTTTACCCTCTCCTGTTATGATTCCAAAAGATTGGAAGTTAAGTGTTATTGATTTAAAAGACTGTTTTTTCAATATTCCCTTGCATCCAGATGATGCACCAAGATTTGCATTTTCCATCCCATCCATAAATCAGCAAGCACCCTTGAAAAGATATTGGCTTTCTCTACCAGAAGGAATGAGAAATTCCCCGAGTATATGCCAGTGGTATGTTACAAAAATACTTTCCTCAGTTCGTGCACAATATCCAAATTCTCTCATATTACATTACAGGGATGATATCTTAGTAGCAGCCAAGGACCAAGCATCAATGCAAGAGACAACAGATCAGGTCATCTCAGCAGTGGAGAAAGCAGGACTCGCTGTAGCAAAGGAAAAAATACAGACACTTCCTCCCTGGAAATATTTAGGATACAGGATGACAGAACAAACGGTAACCCCGCAGCCACTCCAGCTAAGGACAAATCCAAAGACACTGAATGAAGTGCAGCAGCTGGTAGGGACTCTGAACTGGCTTCGTCCACTACTAGGCCTTTCAAATCAGGACTTGGCTCCTCTGGCAGACTTGTTGAGAGGAGACACAGCCTTAAACTCACTGTGAGAATTCAACAAAGAAACTCAAAATGCTTTGGACAAAGTGATGAGAGCCATCCAGATGTGCCAGGCTCATCGGTATAATCCTAACCTGTCTTTTTTGTTTGCAGTTTTAGGAGAGAGTCCATAGCTTCATGGTTTAATATTCCAGTGGGATCTAGAGAAGAAGGACCATCTGATAATCTTAGAGTGGGTTTTCCTATCGCGTCAATTGGGTAAAACTATAACAACTTGCCCTGAAATTATTTCACAATTGATTATCAAGGCTAGATCTCGAATGCTTTCCCTTGCAGGAAAAGATTTTGCAGAAATCTTCCTGCCTGTCACATCCATCTATTTAGAATGGTTAATTCAAAATTCAGAAGTCATGCAATTTGCTTTGGAAAATTTTGCAGGAAAAATTTCAGTCAATTGTCCCAAACATGAGCTATTAAGTTCATCTTTAAAATTAATTCATAAGCCTTTAAGAAGTAATGCACCCCTCGAGGCAATCACGTTTTTTACAGACGGTTCTGGGAAGTCTAAAAGGTCTGTGATTGCTTGGCAAAATTCAGAGACAAAAAAATGGGAATCAGATATTGAGGAAGTAGATGGTTCTGCACAGATTACAGAGTTAGCAGCAGTTGTACGGGTCTTTTCAAAATTCACATTTCCTTTTAATTTAGTAACAGATTCAATTTACGTTGCAGGTGTGGTGGAAAGAGCAGAAGGATGTCTGCTGAAAGAAGTTTCTGATGATCAGTTATACGGTTTGCTTAAAAAGTTAATCCTACTTCTTTCCATTCAACAAGAACTTTACTTTGTAATGCACATTCGCTTACATTCTTCTCTTCCAGATTTTTTAGCAGAAGGCAATGCCATGGCTGATTTGTTAGCCGTGCCAATCCAGCACACACTTTTTAATGTTATTGAACTCTTCCTCTGTTGTTGTTGATTTAAGCTTCCACTCACCTTCCCTTCTTTTGGGTACCACTGTGCTTTTTCTTGATGTAATCCATTTAAAAATGTCTAGGGGACCTAAACTGATACTGTCCCATGGCCAAATTTCACTTAAGTGTGTCCCCCTGCACACTCAACAATGAGTCAAATTAAATTCTTTTGTACCATATTGATAAAAAAGATTCTTTCTGTATATTTGTCCCTCTCTATCCCTTTGTCTTTTCAATTGCACTTCTTTCTCTTTGAATGTATCACTTTCCTTGTGGTTTCACTTCCTTGTTCAAAGCATACCCATCTTTCTTTCACAGGGCACTCTCCTGACATCCTCTGGCTTGGGTTTGCAATATTTTTAGCCAGCCCATATAGTTTATTTTCTTCTTTACAGGTTGTTAACTGGGAGTGATCGATGCATTTGGGATTCATGTCTGTGTGTACTCTGATGAGTACACGTACTGTATCTCCTCTATACAAGGGATAGTAACACTTCTCACAAGTGTTTCCTCCACTTCCTCCAAAGTGGGTGAGTAGTAGCATTGCCACGAGTGGGAGTCTGGTACGGGCTGGCCTCCTCACCTCTCGAACCACAGGGGTTTTCTCGGTGCCCAGAGAGTATTTCCTGGAGGTAGTTCCCAATCCAGTCTTGCCTCCCACTTCTGGTTTTCCCTTCTTCTGGAGACATTCTGCCATGACCTTTATTGTACCGACTCCCTTTCTTCAATTTGGTCCCAATTAGGGTTGCAAGGAGAGTGCTCTATGGAACAGTACCAGAAACTGAGATCTTATTTTGATTGTCATTCTTAGCTGAACAAAACTTGACCTTGTACTATAACAAACATTAACAAGCTTTAAGGATTTAAGGATAACAATGTAGATGCTTCCCGTGGGGGGTTGTGTTCAGGGTTGCGCTTCTTTTGCTGTTTTCCTCAGGACCAATTTCAAGTCTTTATTGTCTCTGCTGCCTATAGTCCATTTGCTTGCCTCATTTGGGGGTTGTACTGGACCCTTCACTGGACTTGCATGTGTCCACCCCCACTCCTTTGTTCTTCCTGCGGTGTTTGTTGTAAGCAGCACCTGGAAGGGGCCCTCAAAGCGAGCAGTTAGTGGAGAGGTTTTCCATGATTTAATCAATACCCAGTCTCCTGGGTTAATACTACGTATTTTACAGTTCAGTGGGGAAGTTTGGGGAAGGTGTCCCTTTTCCCTTAGTTCTTCCAGGGTTGCTGTTACTGTTTCTAAGTATTTTTGCATTGTCATGCCCCCTTCTAGATGTTCCCTGGTACTGTACAGGGTAAGCAAGAAAGGCAGCCCAAGCAGCATTTCATAAGGAGAGACCCCTAGATCTGTTCTGGCTCTTGTTCTTATTTGTAATAGGGCTAGATGTAAACATTTGACCCAGTTCTATTGGGTTTCTAAGACCAATTTTGTTAAGATATGCTTTAAGGTTTGATTCACCCTCTCGCCCTTCCCAGAACTCTGAGAGTGCCAAGGGGTGTGTAACTCCCACTTTATTCCCAGGGCCCTGATGACTTGTTGCAGAACACTGGATGTAAAGTGGGGCCACAGTCCAAATCAATAAGATTTACTAGCCCATATCTCAGAAGAATTTCTTCCAAGAGAACTTTTGTCACAGTTTGAGTTTCTTGTGGGGAACACTTCAACCCAGTGGGTTAGGTGGTTAAGTATGACCAATAGGTGTTTATACCCTGGGGCTGGAGTTAATTCAGTAAAATCAACCTGAATATTCTGGAAAGGTCTTATGGCTAATTTCCTCCCTCCTGGAGTTGTTTTTCACATTACCTTTTTGTTGACTTTTTGGCAGGTTAGACATTCTCCTGTGATGGATCTGGCCATTTCATATATTCCTGTCCCCATGCAATATTTCAGGAAATGATCATATATTCATTGTGTTCCCCAGTGAGTTAATTGGTATATCTCTTCCATCACTTTCCTGGTTATTATTCAGTTGAATATTTATCATCCATCTGGGGTCCAGCACTTTCCATCCCCTGTTTTTACTGCTCCCATTTGCTCTATTTCTTTTAGCTCCTTGTCCTTGAAAACTGGAACCCCCTCTTCCTTTATTTTCCCCTGGTCTTTTTTTACCCTTAGGACTATGACTGAGTCCAGCATTTCAAAGGCTGCTTTTTTGGCTGCCCGGTCTGCTAATTTGTTTCCTTGGATTTCAGGGGTATCCCCTTTTTAGTAGCCTTTAATATGGACTGTGGCAATTTCTTTTGGTCCTCTGAGGGATTCAAGTGCTTCCCTATCAGACTTTCATGTGCCAGATTTTTCCCCTTTGAGTTAAGGTATGCCCTCTCTGGCCAGATTTTTCCAAAGGTATGAGCTATCCCAAAGGCATATTGAGAATCCATGGAGATTGTCCCTATATCATCTAATAAATCAAAACCTCTCTTTAGGGCATATACCTCGCAGTTTGTGCAGAGCAATTTGAGGGTAATTTCCCTTTTTCTTTGTTTTCTTCTGCTTCAATAATGGCGTATCCTGATGCCCATTTTCCCATTACTGTTTGGGAGGATCCATCTATATACTGGATCCTTCCATATGGTAAGGGGTCTTCTTCTAGCTCTTCTCTTACATTTGTTTGCATCTCAATTAGCTCTATACAATTATGATCTAAATTTTCCATTTTTGGTTCCCCGGTTAAGAATTGAGCAGGGTTTCAACCTTTTGAGGTGACAGTCTCTAGATTCTTGACATTCATCAGGGTTATTTCATACCTCAGGATTCAGCTGTGTGTTAGCCACTGAGGAGTTTTTGGCTTAACACTGTCCTCAAATAATGGGATGTGTGTACTGAAATCCTTCCATTTAATGTAGGATTTGGAGTGTCTTCTAATAAGGTAGCTGTGGCTGCCACAGCTTGAATAGAGGCTGGCCACCCTCTTGCAACCACATCCAATAATTTTGACAGATAAGCCACCAGCTTCCTGCTTCCCCCCCAGCCTTGGGTTATCACTCCATATGCTATCCATTCATTAACATTAACAAACAGATCAAATGGTTTTCTTCAATTAGGCAGACTCAAAACTGGGGTTTTCGTCAATCGAGCCTTTAAGTCTTGGAACCGTTCGGTATCCTCCAGAGTCCAGACTACAGGTTCTGTGCTTGTTAATTTTTCATACAAAAATTTTACAGCTTGAGTATACTGATCAATCCATAATATACAAGAGCCCATTAGACCTATTATCTTTCTTAGTAAAAGTTAGTAATTTCTCCACCTTCACTTTGTGGGAAATTGTGGGGGCAAAAAAGTTCCAAGCAAAACAGGGCTCAGCTCAACTACAGCCCTCAGGTTTTGCATAGAGGATCTATTTAAAAAGCAGTGAAACATCATCCCAGCTGTAACTTTCTGTTGTTAAGGGATGCTTCAAAAAAAACATGCAGAGTGTACTTCAAAGTGGTCCTTAGATGAAAAATTACCCCATTTTGGAGCAAGCTTTAGATACTACAATGATGAATTTAATAACCTATCCTTTACTAGTCAAAACAAGAATTTGTTATCAAGATTCCTGCACAATTACCTTGGTTTACAAAATTCAAGATCCTTTATGCTTCCGTGCACCATCACTGACAACATCCAGACAATAAAAACCATGTTCCCAACTCCCCAGTGGCTGGTTTTTCATGTGAACCATAAATAAAGATTATTAAAAGGGAAAAAATCATTGAAGAGGATATATATTTAGAGAAACCTGCAGGAAAATAGGGGCAATATCAATTGTTTTGACTACAAAATCCACTAAATTATACACATTGTATACAAACATGGAGAGAGATATTAAATAAAAAGAAATTTTAATAAAAAGCACAGCTTATTGTTGGTTCTCTTTTTCCAAAGAAAGGTTCACTTCTTGAAAGCTGTGAGAGACATGTGATTTCTTACCCATTTATAGGGCTAGCTTTGAATTTTTATGTGTTAGACAGTAACTCTTCTGTAACTTTCACACACACGGAAAAAAATATATTTAGTTCCCCAAAACAACGACTTCAAACAAGTTTGCAACCACTCAATACATTCCACACAAAGTGCACACATGGTCAGACTTCCATTTCTCTACAGTTCTGGCCCAGATCAAAAAAAAAAGCAAAACATGCACTGAAATCTGTCAAAGTTTCATCCGAGTTGAAGTACAATTGTGCCGAGTTGCTGTCCGAGGTTTTTTCTCTACTCCCCCGGGCGGGGGAGGAGGCTGCACCGGCCGAGCTGTGGCACAGCAGCTGACAGCTGGGGGGGCACTGCCCAGATGCGCCGGGGGCGTCCGGGCAGCGCCTCAGCAGGAGGCAGCAGTGATCAGCAAGAAGGCGAAGTAGAAAAGAGGGACCCGAATCAGGGCAAAGTCCAGAGTGCTTTAATGTCTCCAGGGAACGCCAGCCGAGTCGGGACCACGAGGCAGGGGTACAGCCGATTAGAAAGGGACGGAACATAGAACATTTCAACCAATGAGAGAGAACTTGGGAGGGAACAAACTCGTGACAAATATGCCGGCTCGCCAATAGGGAATGCGACAGGGAGGGACCCTTGTTCCCGATCCAGTCACCCACCGAGGAGGGGAGAACTTTCTGGAAATAGGGAAGGGGACAGTGGCTGATGGACAGGAACTCAGGGAGGGATTGACAGAGGGTAACCAGGGGAACAGGGGTGGAGACAAAAAACTGACACTCTCAAAAGGAGGGGTTGCCAGGGGGGGTGGGGGGGGGGAACCCTAGGACCGAACCGTTATAACTTTAGGGGGAAACGGAAGAAACCAAATGAACCCTGCACCACAACACAATTGCAATAGTCATCAGATATTTAAAGATATTTAAAAGTCATATGCAGTACACAGTTACTTCTTAATTATTTTGTGGAAGATTGCTGATATATTCACTTGATCTTATTTAAGTTAATCCAAATTCCAGTGCACTGATTGTATGCTATAATGTGTATCATTGAAAATATTTCTGAAAAACCTCTGAATTAAAAACAATTTCATCTGGTTTTAAAATGCTTTCACAAAAATGTACACCATGTCCTTGGCTAACAACAACAGTTAAAAGGCATAAAGAAACTGATAACTTTTTTATTATCTATGTGCCCATGAAACAAAAGTGCAGGACATCTGGAACAAGCTGGATACTATCTGAACCTGGGGTTTGGATAAACCCCTCATAGCAAGTGAAGGCACATGAAAACCATGGACCTAAAGACATACCATACTCTGAAATTTTCCAAAATGTTGACGTTGAGAGCTGCATTACAGCCACATACACTGCTTAAAATTCAACAGTCTATGATAAAAAGATGACTTTACACTAAGAAAATTTACTCTTCATGGTAAAACCACAAGTGTTTAATACCTTAAAATTTACTCTTCATGACAAAACCACAAGTGTTTCATTGACCATATTCTTTGGCTGTGGGTACTTGTCCTTTACCTCTCCTAAAGTTTGTCCCAGCTACCTTCCACAAACTACTACCCCATCATCCCCACCACACAGAGGCAGCCCAGTTGCCCACTGCTAAATAGATATTTATACATAGACAACACGAGGAGAAAGGCCAGTCCACATGCTGTGGTTCTTGTTTCCATGTGAAGTTTAATATGATGATGGTTTCCATTTTTAGAGGGCAATTTTCTGAACTGATAGGCAGATCTGAATCATCTGTAAATAACAGTGTCTTCAGCTTGGCATCAGCTCTCTTCTCTGCAGCACTAACCTTTGTTCTTGCCCTAATGACTTCTCAGCCATAGTTTTCCCCAGACTCTAATAATGCTAAATTTAGATCACAACAGATATTTTTTATTATATTCTCTGGCATCTTTGCACTACAACCATTGCCTTACATTAGCTGCACTTTTTTAGCTCCACTGCTTTTACTCCCATAGCTCTTTTTCCAAGAGTGCTCTAACAACTAATTATGTGAGCTAACAGATAAGAAAAAAGTACTTATTTTTTTCAGACCCTCATGTGAATATAATCATATTGTTAAGTAGATTTTACCTACTTTCATCCACATATGTATTTTGAAAAGTAACTGAAATGGGATAGTTTAGTCTTCATTATCATACAGGATCAAAAACTTAAATACAGCAGATTTTTATTTTAGACTGGAAAATAAAATTTAAAAAAAGGCAAAAAACCCAGCAACAACAACCCAACATGGGAATAAGAAAACACTGGAAATCAAAAATACTCCATAGGCAAATGTAGTGAACCTTAGGAGTTTTTGACACATATTAAATTGTTAAAAAAAATTAAAAAAAGCTTGACCAAAACATTGTTTCCAATTTGTGGAATTAAGTCAGATGCAAAGAGCACTGAAGTCAAAGCTTCTTTTTGACATACTTCAAGGGGCTCTGAATTAGACTGTAAGTAATAACCTGCTTCAACTTTAGTTTCATGTTATTTTGTACATTTAAGCTATTCAACATCCACAATTCTTTGATAATGACAGTTACGCTTTCTTAGGAATGACTGATTTTTAGTCGACATCTGTGTTCCTTCCTAAACCTACCACAGTAAAAGAACTACTTTTCAGCTTGGTCTAACTGGACAATTTTTTGGAGAAAATTATGTAACACAGGCCCAGCATGGAATGCTTTTAACATGAGAGGCCTAAAAATAAGCAAAGTCTTCAGATTTTACAAGGTCCCCTGGGTGCTGTGGTGGGGGGAACAATCATCACTGATGACCTGTAGTAAGACCTGAGCCTACTCAAGCCCATAAACCTGTTGATGGACCTGTTCCCATTTCTCCTCTTCCCACCACAGCCATGCCTGACATGGACAAAGTCCCAGCCAGCACCCACAAGGACACCGTCCCCAAGTGAGGGGAGTGGGGCACGCAGAACTCACCGATTGTGAGGTCACGGGCACATCTCCAGGGAGGCCTGAGGTATAACCGTTGCTGTACATCAACATTGCACTCAGAGCTGAGGACAGGATCCCGAGAGGGAGCTTGCCCAAGGCTGCTGAGCGAGTTTTGGTGTCTCTGAGGCATCTCTCTTCACTCAAGGAAGGATTGGAAGGCTTTGTCAGGAGGAGAAAGGCCGGCAGTGCTGTGGCACAGACCGTCCAGGCATTCCTCCATACCCACAATGGTGCAGCAGAACGCTGCTAAGAAGCGTCCCCCTGGCAAGGAGCGAGGTAAGAGCCAAGTCTCCCTCCCCACAGATGGCAGAGGGGGAGCGGCCAAGAGCAGCAGAAAGGGGAAACAGGAGATCCACAGAATCACCCCAGAGTAGAGGCCCTCCTCTCATGGGCCAGAGGAGCCAGGCTGGGCTGTGGGCACCGGCACTTCCCCTGCCCTTTAGCCAGCCAGCAGGGCCTTGGGGACAATGCTGCAGGGACATTTCCTGAGCTCTACAAGGTGCTCACTCCCCCTGCCCCCTCTCTCTCTCCCCAATGCACACCGTGTCACCGGGCAGAAGCAGACGCAGAGAGCGGCAGCTGCCTCTCCGGACATGCCAGGCCGGACCAGGCTCGTCGCCGTTCATGGAGACAGCAAGCACAAGACTCGGGCAGCCAGAAAGGAAAACGCATCCGGCTCAACCGCGTGCCACTGCTGCGTGCTGAGACCAGCAGCCCCAGCACCGCCCCTCAGGCGGTGTCAGGGCAGTCCCAGGCCGTGGGGCTGGTCACCAGCAGCAGCTTGCCCTGCCGAAAGCAGGGCCTGAAGCGAGGCCACCCACGGGGAGACACGGATCCTCAGGCACCCAAGAGCCCACTGGCAAAGCGCCGCAGGTTGGAGGATGGTCCAGCCCAGAGTGCTGGTACCACCAGCCAGGTGGCATTGAGGCTGTCCCAGGAATCTCAGTCATCCAGGAAACAAACAGCCCCATACATACCCCCCTGGATCTTGCCCCGCTCCCAATCCGGGCCAATTCGTGTGAGGCACGTCTTGCGGCGGCAGCTGCGAGATAAAAAGCCCTACAGTCGGCCTGAAAACCAGGGCAGGACCAGACGAGCACCCACCCCTGTTGTTTGGCCCCCTCATCCCTCAAAATAAAGTTTTCTGGTTTGTTTGTTTGAACTGGGAGATGCCACATTCTTTTTTCCAGTCGTCTGCAGCTGATCTCCAAATAGGGGCCCCAAGCTCAGTGGGACAAGTGTGTGCCTTCAAGGACTCACCTGTCCCATGGCAACACCCAGCGTCACCATGTCCCCTGGTCTGGAGATACCAAAGGAGCACGGGGATTTTGCAAGCATTCCTGGCTGAGGCAGCCTCAGTGGGAGGGCACAGCTCTGCCTGCTGCAGGTGCCCAGGAGGGAAAATCATGGATGCAGTAGGATTATTCCCCTCTCAACCCAGCCCAGGCACAGTTCAATCTACCACTGCTGCCACTGGGGTTGCACGTACCAGCCTGGAGAGTAACTGGAATAAGAGAGAGTAACTTCCCAGCATCAGTGCAGCTGATGCTGGGAAGGTAAAACTAAAGCCAGTCCCGCCCCCAGTAAAAATACACTGCACCTGAAAAAAAATAGCCAGCACCCTCCTGTTCTCTGCAAATGGGACCAAAAATTTCAAAAGCATTAAAAAAATTAACCAGGCTTTGGAGCAGTTACAGGTCAGACTACATGAGGCTGGAAAAGATTGTACAGGTGACAGTTCTCAGAGGAAAATTAGCAGGAAATCCCTTCTTTCTGCTATTAAAATCTCAGGCTGTTGCCATGAGACACTCAAGCCACAAGAAAAGTACTTCAGCACCAGCATCCAACTGAGCACCTGTTTGATCCACTTCAGTGGAAAGCCATCACTTTGCCAGCAGAATTCCTCCTCTGGGTTACACACAACATATTTTTTTCTATCTGGGAGTGCCACTGGATTTTTTTACCTAGCATTTAATATTAAATTGTGGAAGTATTTTAAATTAAAAGGGAATGAAAAGATGGACCCACGAGATGGGACAGGAGGAAGCCGGGCAGCCCTTTAAAGAGGGAGATGCTAAGCTGTACATCCAGGAGAGCTCCTCTGAGCACAGAGCAGCCACAGAGCACATCTGACCACAACATTTCTAGTTCACCTGTGTCCTTATAAATGGGAAAAGAACAAAACAGTGGCAGGAAAGGAGGCAGAAGTCAACTGTGAAAGTTTCATTCACAACACATGATTCTCTGCAAGAAGCACTGGAGAAGTGCATGGGGTAAGAGTTCTGCAAGTGCCAGGCTCTTCTGCAGCAGAAAAGGTCTAAAAAAATCAAAATTCTAGCAAGCAAAATAAATCCATCCTTTAGGGCTTGTAAATACTCCGATGAATCTCAGTTACTTTGGGACAAAAACAAACACAGGGCAAACTTTCCCAAGTATGGTTTCATGACAAAATTCCCATTTGTCTGCTCCTGTTTGTCGGAGAAGACAAGGTTACAAGCTGCCCAGCTCAAGAAGGAAAGGAGGATCTACACTTCCCTGTCATATTTTCCTACTGACAAAGGATTTAAGACAGAGAATTTGGGTAAATGGAAGGATAAGACTGGAGTACGGATGAAGTTTCACATCTAAGATACTTCATTTGCTAAAATAGAAGCATTTTTGTTGTACATGGATCTCCTTGCTAAACCTCTTTGTCTTCAAACTCCTTTCCTCCATGGCAGAACTGAGCAAGCTCCATGTGTCAGAGCTTCGAGTTAAAAGCTCTGTGAAGAGTTAGTTTTAATGGATCCATTTCCAGTCCGTGGGGTTGCTGTCATGAGGAGCTCAGGTGGCTTTTTGTTGAGATCAAAATCAATGAGCCATTTGTCCCAGCTCCACCTGTCCTGAGGCAGCACTGGCTCCACTGTGCCATTTCTAATGAAAATTGAACCTCCTAAAGAAGCCAGGCCAAAATCACAAGAGAGTAGTCACAAAAATTAATTTCGGCAGTTTACTGGGTATTGATCTAACAGCTACCACCTTCCCAAAGTCTAGGCAACAGTTAACAAGGCTCTTTGCTCTGTAAACGGCCTTTCAATTGGTAGTGTTTCATACCCATGCAGAAAAACAAAAAGCCACTTCCACTGTAGAAACATGAGCTGCAGCTATGCAGTAAGTTGTGCTCAGTAGCTGACCTGCTGCTTTAGTTTTGGGGCAGGAGATACTGCCATAAAATTTCATAAGGAAACTATCAAGTATCTAAACTATGCAGCATTATGTTATTTTCTACCTCCAGTATTGCCAGCACATAGCTTAAGGAAGACAGGTATTTACCAGCCACCATAGATGAAAAAATTAGAATGAAAAATGGCTTTTAAGGAAATCAGAGTGATGGCCACCAGTCATTTTCCAGCTTTGCAGGATTTTGGTTCACAGTCAATCTAAACAAGCCTGCATATGTCGAGCAAGAAGGAAATCACAGAAACATTTCATAGATTGTAGCAGTTTGTTTGGGGGGGGGGGGTTCCTCGGGGAGTCCCCGGAGGGCCCCCTGGGCTGTGAGTTCGCTGGCAGCAGCAGGCACGCAAGGAGACTCCACACGGCTTCTGAGGGTGCTGATTAGATGAGGGTTTATTGGGGGCCCCAGCCCCGGGTGTAACATGGTTTCAGAGGGAGAAGGGGGAAAGGCAAAAGGAAGGGGGAGAGAGGGCGAGCCTAGGGGAGAGATGGGCCATGAGAGAATCTGGTCTTCCTCGCACAGCTTAAGAGGGAAATTAAAAGTGGGCACGAAATAAGATTTGGGCCAATGGGATTGCAGATTCATGGGACTTCAGGGGAGGAACACAGGTTGGAATAAATCATACATTTTTGAGGGGTACATTTTCAAGATAGAGCATACCATTTGAATGAAATGCAACACCACAATAGATTAATATGATAGATGATAGATAGATAGATAGATAGATAGATAGATAGATAGATAGATAGATTGACAAGGAAAATAGAGATATATGAATGCACTTGCCTGTATAACTTTGTATAGAAAAGGATGGGGAAGTGAGAGGTTATTCTTTTCCACACATGGGAAACTGTCTTTTTCCCAGAAAAATCAGCTTCCTTCTTCAGTGACCACCAGGGTATCTGAAGACCCCACCAAGAAGGCCCTGTGATGCCATTGGCCTGTGCATCCAGCAAGTCAAGAAAGTAAGGCCTGCCTCTTAATACTACAGTGGTGTTAAAGAGGTTTATTCTCGGTTTTTGGTACCAAGAGGAACAAACTGAAGCCACTTGCCATAAAATGCCTGCACAAGCACCAGTGCAAATCACAGCCAAAGGAAGGATGAAGCCAAGGTGTCCCACAACCACAGCCCAAGCGGCCAGAGATCCTCCTTCAACCCTGGCTGCATTGAAGCCCCACTGACTGCCAAGAAGAAAAGCACCCTACTGAGAGCAAGCAAACTTAACCCTCTGGCAGGACACAAATTCAGAGGGAAAAAAATTTTAAAATCCCCACACCACCAGACACACTTCCCAGTGAGAAGGGTTGGAACACTCTGCCCCTCAGCACTTCCCCGGCAGGCAGGTTCCCAAAGGTGCTGGGAGCTAAGCTGTGCCCTGCGAGGGAACAGAGCCAGCCTCGCTTCAGTGGGAGAAGGCGCGGCCTCAGCTGTAGCCCCGGGTGCCTGCGGTGGCCCAGGGCACGGCCATAGCTGTCAATGTGTTGGGCTGCAGCACAGGGCAGGCCGGAGCTCAGCAGCCTCAGCAGAGCCCAGGGCTGCGGCCCTTCCCTGCCAGGGCCCGAGCCTGGCCCGGCCCGGCCCGGCCTGAGCAGCCCGGCCTGGCCCAGGGGATGGGCTGCGCCCGCCCGCTGTGCCCACAGGCTGGGCCCAAGCCTTTGCAAGAGGCTTTCTCCCAGCTTGGCAAAACCTCGGCCAAGTGTCCCTGTGCTGTGCTGAGAAGAGTAAAAACCCCATCAAATTTAACCCTGCTGCCCAACGCATGAGGGATCCCTGCACACCTTAGGAGAGGCCATCAATACTCCTTTGTGCCTCATGAGGGATCCCTGCACCCCTCAGCAGGGACACCAAAATATCCCTTTGAGCCTCTTCAGGTCCAGGCCCAGATGATGCCACGGATGGAAATGTGCCCTCAGCCCAGGGACGCTCAGCATGGGCTCCCCCATCCCCTCGGGGCCCCGCCGCTGGGCACAGCAGCCCCTGCCTGGCTCCTGCCTGCCCACACCGTGGGCATCCACGGCTGCTCCTGGGCATGGAGCTCAGTCAGTGCTGGTGCCGGGTGGGCTTTGTTGGTGCTACCAACCGGACATAGCTGTGAAAACTCTAATTCTTTATTTAAACATAAAATGTGGGACAAGCCCTGCCCTGCCAGGCAAGGGCTGCCCACCTTCAGTCCTGGCCAGGGAACAGGACCAGGGGGCTCAGGGGCAGAGGGTCTCCTTGAGGAGGGGTGGGTTTTGGGACGGCTGCATGGCGGGGATGCAGCCACAGCAGGGCAGATAGGGGCAGAAGGGAAGAGGTGGGATAAATTCTCAAGTTCTCATTGCCTGTGTTGTCAGGCTCATCTGCTGAAGATGCACAGGAACACCTGTGAAGAGAGGAGGTGGCTGAGGCCCCAGCTTCCAGTGGCACACAGGGACCCTCCTGCACAGCAGGGCCCAAAGCTGGCAAGGCTCCCCAGCACGGCTGGAGCTGCTGGCACAGCTGGGCCCAGCTGGACAGCTGCCCCTCAAGGCCCCGGCCAGCAGGGCACGGCTCTGGGCAGGGTCCCTGGCCAGGAGCGGGCCCCAGAGCGCCACTGCCTTTCAAGGGCAACCTCGGCCCTGCTCTTTCTCCTCCCCACCTCCCTCTGCCTCTGCCCCGTGCCCCTGGGGCTGCTCTTGGCCAGGCAGCCTCAGTGGGAGCCAGCACTGGCTGCAGCCCCAGCGGGGCCCCCAGGACAAGGCCCAGCAATTGAGAGGCCAATGGAAGCACTGGGCAGCAGCAGAACCCTCAGGAGAGTTATTTGGACTATCATGGACTGGCCACAACTCCACTGCAGCCTCAATGGGAATGTTCCCTGTCCACGTTAGACTTTCAAAAGAAGCTGTTGGAGGGGGAGAGCACAAAACACTCACTGTTTACTGTTCCAAGAATACCAGATTCCAATGCAGCACAATATGAAGACAAGCTCCAAATAAAGCACGCCTGCCAGAAACCCTAGCCAGCAGCCTGTTCCCTGACAGAAACCACTTCCGAGGCCATCCTGGGCATTGGGAACAGGTCTTGTGGTGCCAGCTGAATCTGTAGGAGCAATGGGAAGCGTGAGCCCGTGCTGTGCTGCACTGCTGAGCTGGCAGCACGGTGGATACGGGCAGGACGTTCTCTGTTTCCCCCAGAGCTGGGGCCTGCAGGCACCTTGCCGGCCCTTGGCACAGGCTGTGCCAGCCAACAAAGCCCAGCAGGCCGGGAGGAGAGCCCGGGGCAGCGCAGCTGCTTGGGCAGTGGCTGCTGCCAGGGACACGGGCCAAGCCATCCCTGAGCAGCCACTGCCAGCCCTAGCCCTCCCTGCCGCGTGACAGCTCCCCCAGCCCCAGGGGACAGGCTCAGGCCCTGTCAGGACCCAGCGCAGCCCCTGCCCAGTCAGGAGCCAGGGCTGGCTCTGGCCCTGGGCTGGCGGCAGGGCTCCCGCTCGGGGCTGCTCCTGTGCCTTAGGCCTCTGGGCACTCAGGGCCAGCTCCGCAGCAGCTGCAGCGCCAGGGACCTTGCTGCACCAGTCCCGTTTCCCCGGGGCTCTGAACCAGCTCCAGAGGCCTGGAAGCCGAGGCGCCTCAAGCTTTGGCTGCTGCCCGGCCGGGCAAGGGCAGGCCCTGGGGGAAGGGCTGCTGTCACACAGCCCCGGCCAGGGCTGAGCCCGGCACAGCAATTACCTGCTGTGCCTGTGCCCGTGTCTGCCATCGCCTTCCTTCCTGCAGCTAGGGGTGCCAGTGATCCACTGCTTCTCCCTGGGTGCTCCTCCTTCTGCACAGCCTTTTGGTCCATCACTTGAAAAAGGGAAAAAGGGACAACTGGATCAAATAGAAACACTCCCCACTGGGGAGGTGGCACCTTCATGAGGCAATGCTTGTCTAAGTCACAGGTAAAGATCAGGAAAAAGCCCAGGTAATTGGGGCTGGGCCAGTGCACTCCCTTGTGCAAACAGCTGCACCTCCTGATCTTCTCAGAGACTGGGAAATGGCAGGGTATCTCAGGCCCACGGTACAGTTGGGGCACCCTATCAGCTAATGCCAAATTCCATCCTGCAGAGGCTGGGCAGAAGCTGCAGCCAGGCCAGGCTGGGAAACAGCCCTGCAGGGCGTGAAAGCAGCAGCGGGGCAGCGAGGCTGCCATGAATCCCTTCCAACTGTGCCGGGCACGGCGTGTCCAGATGTGCAGCCAGTGCAGCCAAAGCCCCCGGCTGCTGACTCCCAGGGGAAGCATGAGGGAAATGCACCCACCTTCTCTTGTCTGCAGGGGTTCCTTCAGCTCTTGCCTCATCTGTTTGGATGGTTCCATGGATATCTTATCTGTTGTACCTTGGACTTTCCCTGTTGGAGTACCTTAGAGAAAAATATTTCCATTTCCCAGGAATGGATCCTACAAAAGCAAGGCTCAGTCTGTGGGGTCAGCAGGGACACACTACTCACCCCTGTGATGGGAGATGGGCTTGAGTGCAACATCCAAGGTAGGAGCTGGAGAAGTCCTCCCTGTAGACACATCTGTAACACAACAGTCACAGAAGCTTCTGTCACCTGGTGCCTGCCCGCTTGTCTACAATTCTTCCTTGGTGGCACACTCAGAACATACCTGCAGGAGGCTCCAAGGGCTTCAAATCTTTATTCATCCAAGCTGATGGAGAAGCCTTCCCAGCACCCTCATCTGGAATGGAGCACAGATGAGAACATTTTCCAGGGTGTGTTGGGATCCCCTTCTGCCACAGGGAACTGGGCACAGCAAGGGGGTCGGGTAAGGCTGTAGGAGCCAGACGTGAATAGACATGGCCAAAGCTGCCCAGGGGCCTGGGGAGCTCTGGGCTGCCTCCTGGTCACTTTCCACACTCTTTCCCTGCCCTCAGCAACATCCCTGGGAGGGTGGCTGGAGCAGCGCAGGGCCCCGAGGTTCTCTCCCTCAGACACAGAGGAAATCCTCTCTAAAGCCCCGGGGAAAACTGCAGCAGGCAGTGACACAGCTATCCATCCCTCCCTCTGTCCCTCCCGTCCTCCTTCTGCTGGGACAGCTCCCAGATCCCAAGGGCAAACAGCCAGGCCCTCTCAGGACACACTGGAGCCTTGATCTCCCCCTCTGTCCTTTCCCCACCATGGGCACCCCGTGCAGTCACTGCCAGGTTTCAGGACGTGTCTCCCATGGAGGGACCCCAGCAGGGCTGCTCAGTACCTGAGTGCCCTGAGCCTGCTCGGGATAATTCCCCTGGGCTGTGCCGCTCTAGTCCAGGATGTGCCCGCACTGCCAAGCAGCAGAGAGGGCAGCTCAAGCCTCAGCAGGGCTCAGGCCCACAGGCACAGCAATTACCCCCTGGGCCTGTGCCTGGCATCACCTCCCTTCCTGCAGCAGAGGCTGGCATGGAGCACCTGCTTCCTCTGGGAAACGCCGCCTTATGCCCAGCCTCTCCATCCACTTTTGGCGAAAGGAAGAGGGACAGCTGGATCAGGTGGGGCTGTTCCCCACTGGGGAGGTGGCGCCTTCAGGAGGGAATGCTTGTCAAAGACATGGCTAAGAATCAGGAAATCCCTATAAACATTTTGGGAAGGCCAGGGCCCTCCCTTCTCCAAACTGCTGCCCTTTCTGTTCTACCCGGCGACTGGAAAATTGCAGGGGATCTCAGGCCTGTGGTGCAATTAGGCGGCCCGTCAGCTGATGCCAAATGCCTTCCTGCAGGGGCTGGGCACAAGCTGCAGCCAGGCCAGGCTGGGAAACAGCCCTGCAGGGCGTCAAAGCAGCAGCAGCGGGGCAGCGAGGCTGCCATGGATCCCTTCCCACTGTGCCAGGCACGGCGTGTCCAGATGTGCAGCCAAAGCCCCCGGCTGCTGAGACCCAGGGGAAGCATGAGGGAAATGCACCCACCTTCTCCTGCCTGCTGCATTTCCTTCAGCATTTGCCTCATGTTTTCGGATGGATCATGGGGTTTGTGGTGTCCTGTAGCTTGGTCCTTCCCCCTCGGAGGACCTTAGAGCAATAGAATTCCATTTCCTAGGAACAGATCCCACAAAAGCAGGGCTCAGCCTGTGGGGTCAGCAGGGACACACTACTCACCTCTGCGATGGTTGCCAGGCTTCTGTGTAGGAATCAGCAAAGGAGCTGGAGAAGTCCTCCCTGCAGACACACCTGTAACTCAACAGCCACAGAAGCTTCTGCCATCTCTGCTGATCTGCACGGGCACCTCTGAGCCGCAGGAGCGGTGAGGGGATCGTGCAGGGCGAGGGCACACACGTTCATGGTTCTGTGCTGGCACCTGCAGCGATGCCTCCCTGGCCCAGCTTTGGCCTCTGAGCTGGCAGCTCTCCCAGGGGAAAGGCCTTGACCTACCCTCAGCATCTCCCAGAGCCTCAGTCCTGGATGTGGCTTGGGAAGCTGCACCACCTTCACCAGCAGGTTCAGCTGCAAAGAAAGGCAGGACAGAAGACCTGTAAATCCACCAACAGAAACACCAGCCAAACCTCACTAAACAGTCATCACTACTCCTTGAAGTAAAATGGACTGATGCATGTTAATACCTAAGCTTGTAAGCTGTAAAACCCATTGTTAGGAGATGTAAAATATTTTATTTTAAAGTGTATTATTCATGAGGTTGTTTTAAGTGAACTGAATATTTAAGGTGTGATATGCAAATTTATTTCAAAAAATAAAATATTTTTGTGCTTTTGTTATAAGAGAGAAAAGAAATAGAAGTAAAAGCTAATGAAACACTGTAAAGAATATATTAGAACAATAATATGATTCGTGAAAAATCGGAAAAAAATTAAATATATAAGATACAAACCAGATTTAAGTTCCAAGAAACACTAAAAGTAACATTAAATCAGATAGGATATAACAAAAGCCGTTAGATATTTAATAAGGATCAAATTAAAATAAAGGAAAACAGCCAAGTATAGCTGAAAGAAAGAGAAATGTACAGACTAATTACAACTTTAGAGATAAAATGTCAAAGAAATAAAACTATAACAATTAGAAATAAGCGGATGCTATCCTAAATCCTGAAAAACAATTTAAAAGGCTCTTATAAATCTTATGAAGTAAATACTGAGAATGAGACGAATGACATCAGTGACTAGATCCCAAGGTGTAAGCTCTGCTACCAAGAAGATACACATCTTGGCCCTTTGGCTGCAACCCAAAGGGGCTTTGAGAGAGCTAGAGTGTTAAAACTGCAGAGGATTATTGTCACTGTATTAGTCATCCAAGCCCAAAAAGAATGAGCCATATGCACACTCCCAAGTTAGTGTAGTACGCTATAATTTTAACAAATTCAGAATGTGCACTATGAGTAGTGAAAGACACTGGAATAAAGAAAATGTGAAATATAGCAAAAAGAATAAAATGGCAAAATTTGTAAGCAATATATTAAAACTTTTTCTTCTGGAAGAGCTAGAGAAGAAATAAATCCTGAGAGTAGAATAAAGCAAATTGCTCAAGAAATAGAAAACAAGAACATGAGACAGTTATAAAGACACATTTTAGCAGGCAACATAAGAAAACATGAAAAACTTATTTTACAAATATTACCAGCCTTAAACGACTATGGAGTCAAAATATATCTAAAGTACAATAAGCACATGCATTGATTTAAAAAAATATAATTGACAATCCAAAGAAAAGAAATTAAAGATTTAGAATAATCTACCTTATGAAAAGAGCTGTTAATTTTATACCCTGACTTGTAGTATGAAAGTGTAGTTGTTAAGTTTTATAAATACTAAACATAAAATTAGAAAATAAGTAAGCTTTGTCAAAGTGTATCCTAAAAGTACAAATTTAATAAATTAATAGAGAAAGGGAGGGATTCTGATAGATTGTATGTACAAATTCATGCTGAGACTACAGTAATCTCGCCTAATGAAAATCCTAGCATACCAAAAGAGGGTTCCGGGCAATCAATATGCACCAAAATCCTAGCCTGAATATTCGTCCCCAGAAATGCTAATTCCAGAAGATTATTTGTCTGACCAAATCTCAGCAATGATTTGCATCATCTATAAGATAAATGTGTGCCTCCTAGAATGCATATTCCAGGACATTTTCTTCTAACAATGTGAATTATTGACCAGTTTTGGGGAAACTCTCAGCAAGAGCTGCAGCAAGAAAGGAAAAACTACATGAAAATGCAAAAAGGATAAGATCGACCATAAGAAAGCAGAAAAACGCCTGCCCCCAACAACCCTTGGAGCTTGGAAATGTACAAAAAAACTTTGTGAAAGCTGTCCCTTCGTGATGCACAGGGGAGAGAAATGCCCCACCTGTCTCACCTGACGCTGTCAGCCTGCTTCAGGGCCAATCTGATATTTGCTTCTAGACATTCTAAGACTGTATTTTAATTATGAAATAAATTCTCCGTATTAATCAAAAAAAGCTAATTATTTAAAACATGCGGGACTCCTGGGACCCTCATCAGGGACCCCAAAATATCCCTTTGTGCCTCTTCAGGTCCAGGCCCAGATGTTCCCCCGGAAGGAAATGTGCCCTCAGCCCAGGGACACTCAGCATGGGCTCCCCCATCCCCTCGGGGCCCCGCTGCTGGGCACAGCAGCCCCTGCCTGGCTCCTGCCTGCCCACACCGTGGCCATCCACGGCTGCTCCTGGACATGGAGCTCAGCCAGTGCTTTTGCCAGGTGGGCTTTGCAGCTGCTACCACCAGGACACTGGGTCACAGCTCCATCTCTTTATTGCAGCAGAAGAGCTGATTTGGGAAGTGCTGTGCTGCCCCATTTCTTCAGCCCCACTAGCTGCCCACACCCACAGTGGCACTGGGCCGCCCCCAGAAAACTGTCGAATCTGGGCTGTGGCTGCAGGGCACAGCTGCTCTACAGCACAGGTGGACTGCCTTGGGGGTAGGACTGCCCTGAGGGTAGGGACAAGGAACGGGGTGAGGTCTGCTCTATGTTTTCCAAAGGTGATTACTCTACAGACCATCAGGGCCAGACCAACACTGCATTAAAGGCATACATCAACTTACAAACTTGGCAGGGTCCCAGGGCAGGACACAATCTTTAGCCAATTGGGAGAAACTGAGGGTGGAACACCAGGCGGGGAATACAAGGTTTAAACCAATTGGGGATTACAGGGGAGGGGAAGAACTTAAACAAACCAATGGGATTCCGAAGGATACAAAATTGATAGGGAAGTTTCTAGAGCAAGGGGCAGGCTTGGAGAGGGACTGACATGCAATGAGAGGAGGAACAGTGAACAAAAGGGCAGGTCTTTGGAGAGATGGACAAGTGGGGCAAAACCAACATCACATGGGGGAAAGGAGCAACCCATTGCTAATAAAATATGCTATAACAATAGAAAATAAGGGGAGGGGTATAAAACTGACTGCTAGGACTGAATTACAGTCAAAAATTTTGTTATATTTCTCCAATTACTGTATCATGAAAGAAAACCAAGCAAATTAAATGTTGCAGCAATTTTAATGAAGTAGCTGAAAAGTATATGAAATTGAATCCACTCAAAATATTGACAATATAATTTGGTTATGATAAGGGATAATTTGGTTCTTATAATAGCGCATAAGGAAAAATAACCGTGCTGGGTACACGGGGGGTATGGAGGGCAGGGCTTGACCCCTGTCCCCTCACATACAAATTGCCAAGCCTAAAATTCTCCTTTTTACCGTGTACATCATCACCATCTCCTCCCATTTTCAATTTGTCACACTTGTATCTCCACCTTCATTATCAGTTTTACCACGCATGCTCCACCGTTTTTTAGGTGGTTGCACTGTTCTTTGGGGTCGTCTCTGATGAAGGCCTCTCCTCTTCCTCGATGTCCTTTGATTCACCTTTTGGATTACACATGCGCAACAAGCTGGTATAATGTAAGTCAAAGCTAATATCATACAAGCCAATACTATGTTCTAGCATCAAAGCAATAAATCTCCTATAATTAACATTTTCCTGGATGTCCAACCAAACTTTCCTCTCTTCCAACTAAATTCAGTAATACTTATCTCTTTCTTCTTCCTGTTCTGAACATCTGCAGGAGAACGGGGGGAGCCCCTCCTCTCCCTTTCTTCCTTGGCATTACACCTTCTAACTGTTCTACTGTTTCCAAATATTAATTATTATATCAATATTGATTACTTTACAATTTTATCAGCAGGAATCACACCTATTTATTACAACATGAACTGCAATGGAGAAGCTCTGAGTCAAGGCTCGGATGAGCTCTTCAAATAATTTCCTGGCAGAAACAGATAGCCAAACTTGCCCTTATCACATGCAAACAGAGGGTTCCAAAAATAGCAACACCTTCCGAGGCCCTTCTGGGCATCGGGAACACGTGTTCTGGTGCCGGCTGCATCTGTGGGAGCAATGGGGAGCGTGAGCCCGTGCTGTGCTGCACTGCTGAGCTGGCAGCACGGTGGATACGGGCAGGACGTTCTCTGTTTCCCCCAGAGCTGGGGCCTGCAGGCACCTTGCCGGCCCTTGGCACAGTCTGTGCCAGCCAACAAAGCCCAGCAGGCCGGGAGGAGAGCCCGGGGCAGCGCAGCTGCTTGGGCAGTGGCTGCTGCCAGGGACACGGGCCAAAGCCATCCCTGAGCAGCCACTGCCACCCCTGGCCCTCCCTGGCCCATCACAGCTCCCCCAGCCCCAGGGGACAGGCTCAGGCCCTGTCAGGAGACACTGGAGCAATCACCTGCTGTGCCAGTGCCTGGAACTGCCTGTTCTCCTGCAGAAGAGGCTGCCACTTAGCCGCTGCTTCATCCTGGAACAGCCACATTCTGTGCCAAGTTTTGGGTCATCGCTGGAGAAAGAAAAGGGACAGATGGATCAGATGGGACAGTTCCCCATGGGGAGGTGTCGTCTTCAGAAGCTAACACTGGTGAAAGTCATGGACAAGGATGAGGAAATCAGATGATCTTTTGGGATTGGACAGGCCCCTCCCTTCTCCAAACCACCACCTCTCGTGATCTGCCTGGAGACTGGGAAATTGCAGGGTAACTCAGGGTGGGCATGGCCCATGGTGCAGTTTGGGCTCCCTGGCAGGAGATGCCAAATGCCTTCCTGCAAAGGCTGGGCAGAAGCTGCAGCCAGGCCAGGCTGGGAAACAGCCCTGCAGGGCGTCAAAGCAGCAACAGCAGCAGCGGGGCAGCGAGGCTGCCATGGATCCCTTCCCGCTGTGCCGCGCACGGCGTGTCCAGATGTGCAGCCAGAGCCCCCAGCTGCTGAGTCCCAGGGGCAGCATGAGGGAAATGCACTCACCATGGCACCTCTCCAGATCACTCAGCCTCTTGTGCAGAGATTTGGCTGCCTCCAGAGACTTGCTTCCTCCTGTGTCTTGGTTCTTCCATCTAGGGGGACCTTAATGGAAAGTGATTCAATTTCTCCTTCAGGCCTGAGTGGCAGTGAGGGCACCTGGGTGACTGGTGCCCTCCAAGGCACTCCCTCAGCTCTGCCTCCCACTCAGGAGCACAGGTGGTTTCTCAGTGAGCTTTGCTGGGGTGGTATGTGCAAAGTGGTGAAGTATTGGTGGATCAGGCTATGATGTTGTACAGTTCAAGAAGCTGATGACATAGAGAGCCTTGCAAAGTCTTTCAACTGGAGAAATGATTTTTGTTTCTCTCTATTGCTGATTGAGGACTCTTTTGAGGGTTTGATGCGTCCTTTCTAGGATGGATTGTCCTGTGGGGTTTGCAGGTATACCTGTCTTATGTTCTATTCCCCAGTCACTGAAGAACTCTTTCTACTTGCGAGAGGTATAGGCAGGTCCATTGTCTGTTTTGATCTCCTTTGGTACTCCCAGGGTAGCAAAGGCCAGGAAAAAATGTTTTATGGTGTGCTGCGCAGTTTTTCCTGGTTGTGTTGATGCAAATACTGCTCCTGAAAATGTATCGACCGATACATGCAAGTATTTTGACTTTCCAAAAGGTGCAAAGTGGGTTACATCTGTCTGCCACAGCTGGCAGCTGTTTAAACCTGTTTAAACTCCCGTCCCCATAGATGGTATCTGGTAGTTTTGACAGTTCGGGCATGTGGCAACAATAGCTTCTGCTTGATCTTTTGAATGCTTGAACATTCTGATAAGGGCAGGCACATTTTGATGAAAAAATGAGTGTGACAACTTTGCCTGGGCAAAGATGTTAGGGACATTAGCAGTCTCTATTGCCATGGCTAAGGTGTCTGCTTTCCTGTTCCCTTCTGTAATGAAACCTGGGAGGTCAGTGTGTGACCTCATGTGCATTATATGGTAAGGTTGTTTTCTGTGGGAAATTAAGCGTTTTAATGTAGAAATCAATTGGTATAACTTTGGATTGGAAACCTCTTTGAGAAGAGCATGTTCTGCTCTCATAGCTATGCCAGCAACATAAGCTGAATCTTATGTGACCAGATTAAAAGGTTCATTTTTGAATTTCTCAAAGGCTCTGATAACAGCTGCTAATTCTGCAATCTGTGGAGAGCGCTCCACTATTTCCGTGTCAGATTCCCAGTTTTGGGTCTTAGGGTCTTTCCATGTCATTACTGACTTGTGGGATGACCCTGAGCCATCTGTAAAGATGGTTAGAGCTTTGAGAGGTGTTCTACTTTGGATTAATTTTGGGGTCAGATGAAAGGTTACATCACAATTAAAAAGCTTATGTTTTGGGATATGTACTGAAATTTGGCCTGTATAGCTGTCTAAGGCATACTGGCGATTTTCATTGGTCTGGAGCAAATGTTCCACGTCCCCAGTGGTCACTGGCAAATATATGCATGTGAACTCACACCCTGCAAGGGAGTGGAGGCGAGTTCTAGCCTTTTTTATTAAATGTGCCATAATTTCTTGGAAGGTGGTAATTGTCTTTGTGGGTTGGTTATTTGTAAAGATCCATTCCAGTATTAGTAAAGGGTCTCGAAGTTGAGTGTCCCATTGGAAGATCAGTCCATAGAACCAAGGTGCTTTTCCCAGAATGACGAACTGGAAAGGCAGGCTGGGCTCAAAGCGATGGGTTTTGCGTGAAGACAGGGCTTCTTGGACCTTGGTGATGGCATCTCGGGCCTCTGGTGTTAGAGTGCATGGAGAGTCCAGATCCTCCTTGCCCCAAAGAAGGTTGAACAGTGGAGCGAGGTCCTCTGTTGTAATTCCTAGCAGTGGACATACCCAGCTGATGGATCCGCAAAGACTGTGTAAGTCTCTCAGAGTTTTTGGGTTGTCTCGGATGGCGAGCTGCTGGGGTACGATGGTCCTTTCCCGGATCTGGAGTCCAAGGTAAGTCCATGGATTGGTGTACTGTATTTTGTCCTCACGGATCTCGAATCCTGCCTTTTCTATGGTTTCAATAGTCCTTTTAACTGCTTTGTCCAAGTACGTTTTTTCTGGTGCACAGACCAGGATATCGTCCACATAGTGATGGATGATTGCGTCTGGGAATAGGTTCCGAACAGGAGACAGGATGTGAGCAACATACCACTGGCATAGAGTGGGACTGCACTTGAGACCTATAGGAAGAAAAAGCCAATGATATCTTTTGAGTGGAGCCTCTCTGTTAAGAGAGGGGACGGAGAAGGCAAACCGTGGGGCGTCCCGGGGATGCAGCGGGATGCTGAAGAAACAGTCTTTAATATCAATGATAGCAAGTGTCCAGTCTCTAGGCAGCATCAATGGTGAGGGCAGGCCAGGCTGGAGGTGACCCATGTCCTCGATGACCTCGTTGATTTTGCAAAGATTGTGGAGGAGCCTCCACCTGTCCATTCCAGGCTTTTGTAGTACGAAGACTGGAGAGTTCCAAGGGCTGGTGGTCTCTACGATGTGGCCTTTGGCAAGCTGTTCATCCACAAGGGCATGTAGTGCGCGCAGTTTGACTTTAGAGAGGGGCCACTGCTCGATCCAGATCGGGTTATGGCATTTCCAGGTGAGACGAGAAGTGTCTGGCAGTGCGCGCTCCTCAGTGGCCCCAGTTAGAAATCCGGACTGGGAATATACATAGGGAAGCACCCCACTGACATAAAATGTCCCGTCCGTACAAGGTGAGGGGGGCCCTTACCATGAACGGGCGGATGGTTGCCAACTTGCCTTCAGGCCCTTCGACAAGGATGTTGTTCTTGCTCCGCATGGAAACTGTAGCTCCACCGATCCCTGTAATCATGCCTGCCACAGGTTGTAGTTCCCAGTGTGCTGGCCATTCTGAGCGGGTGATGATGGACACGTCTGCACTGGTGTCCAGCATCCCTGGTAGGTGGATCTTTTCTCCTCTGCAGGTAACACTGCACTCGATGACAGGCTTACTCGGTCCCACAGCTTGTGTCCACATTGCTGTGGGGTTGAGAGGAAGCTGTTCCCTGTGATTCTTAGGGAGTAAAAAGGCTTGTGCAAACGGAGTACCCTTTGGAAGAAAAAATGGTAAGCCTGTGCAGTACACCTGGACAGAGATTTCTTGTCCCGAGTACACTGTTTGTACTTCTGGAACAACAAATATTTCCTTTGGGCTACGGAGAGTATCACCTATAATTAGGATGTTAGAAGGACCACCTTTTGGCCCACGTTTGCCTGTGGGAACACGATAAACCTTGTCATTTTTAAAGTCAATGGACATAGCAGTTACCAGTAGCTGGCGGGTTCCCCTCGGTATTGCTCTGTGTGTTGGGTCCTCCTCATGTGGTCTGGAATCTGCTGGGATGGTGCGTGACTGGCTGTGGATGGCCTTTGATTTGGTGTCCTTGCCTGGGGCCCCACCACGCTCCACTGGAAGTTTCCCGGACGCGGCTGATAGTACTGCTGATTCTGGGACCTTTGGTAGAAATTGCGAGGGTACCTGGTAGGTGACCTCTCTGGACAGTCCTTTATAAAATGTCCAAAGTCTCTGCAGTGGTAGCAGCGGACCTGGTCTTTAGAAGCTATTGCTGCATATGCACCAGAAACTCCTTCTGCAACACCCTTAGTAACTGCTTGGGCCACTGTATCTTCAGTGGACAGGTGGCGTGTGCAGCTTTCCAGCATTTGCTCTATGGTAGGTTCTGTGTCTAAGGGTAAGACTCTCAGAATTGCTTTACATTTTTCTTTTGAATTACTCATGGCAAGCTTACACAACTGTTCTTTCCTTGCCTCTGTGCTCTCTATCTGTTTTTCCAGAGCATCCTTAATTCTATCTACAAATTTGATAAAGCTTTCATCTATTCCTTGTTTAATACTAGAAAAGTGTTGGGTAGAAATAGAGTCATCAGGGGTAAGAAGTAAGGAGGTTTCTGCTGCAATAACCATGTCTTGTAGTGTTGTCTTAGGTAAGGTATCAGCTTGGTGAGAGGGTTTCTGCAAATCCCCTTCACCAGCCAGCTGTTTGAGTGTAAGGTTTGACTTATCAGCATCAGCAGCATAGTTATCTGATAATGTTTTTAATTGCTTTTTCCAATGCCTTTCCCAAAGCATGTACTCAGCAGGAGAAAGGAGGCACTGGGCAATATTTTTAATATCGCGGGGTACCAGAACATGTGCTGAGAACGTAGATTCTAGGGAATTTCTAAAAATATGTGAACTTCTACCATGTTCTTTTGTACAAGTTCTTTATTTGTAATAGGTTCCCATGTCTTTCTAGTAGTAGCACCGCCCCTTTTTTCCTTTTTATAATCTACTGGAAAGGCAGTAATTCTCTGAGCCAAAACGGAAACAGGCGCAGTTGCACTTGGAGATAACGCAGAGCAAGGTCGCTCACAGGATGCCGTGGGCTGCACAGTGGAATTCACGTCCAAGGGGGAGGGGGGGACACAGGCAGGAGCCTCGGGCACGGCAGGGGTGGGGGAGGCGGCACAAGGGGAGGGGGGACGGCAGGACACTAGGAACCAGGGGAAGAGTGGAGAGTGAAGGAATGTTATCAGCACGATTAGCATTTGATGGAAAGGGTTCTGGTGAAACAGATAAGTTAGCACTTTGTTCATAAAAGGTTCGCACTGAAGTTACAGGTTTTTTGTTAGTTTTTTCTATGGCTTTGGTTATAATGTGAAATATAGGGATAAACTGAGTTACAGAAAAATCTTGGTTAGTGTGAAACTTATATATCGTGGTCCCAATTCTATCCCAATAGGAGTCTAAAGTGGTAGTGTGTGTGTTAGTATCTGGAAAGTGGGAAAGAATCCATTTTATAAATTTTTTCAGGTTAGTTTTTGAAGGGTTACCTTTAGAAAAAGAAAAGTTGTTAGAAGATAGGATTTCTAGGATTAGTAAATATAAATCTCTCTCGTTCTGGGATTGTTTTAACGTACTGAACTTCGATCCCATGTTCCCGTTCCCTGCCAGCAGAAAAAAAAAGAAAAAAGAAAAAAAAAAAAAAAAAAAAAAAAGGGGACCCAAGGAAAAAGTTTTTTGCGTGCAAGAAAGGCTGTTTTAAAACGTACACTTCTTCAGCCAGATGTGGGTCAAAGGTCTGCCAGCATGTAGTCTGCTGAATCAGTCTCCTCGAGCACTTTTTGTGCCCAGATGTCAGCGGTTTGTGGGTCGACTAACAGCCTTTCAGAAGAGTCCTGCTAAAACGGAGGGCTTCTTCTTCCAGGACGTCTGGTGAGCGAAGGCAGTGACAATTTCAAGAAGAAATGCTGCTCCTCTGAAATGCCAGGTCCAGCATTCAGTTTGGGTGCCAGTTTATCACGGCAGTTTCCCGCCAGGCTGATGCCCAGCAGGGTGCCGGAGCCAGGATAACTCAGTGGAGGCTCAAGCAGCCTAGGCAAGCTATAGTGATTGGAGCTCTTAGTGATTATCAGCTCAGTGATTTCAGCTCGTGGCTTGCTAGGTGCTGCAGCAGCAGACGCAGGGAGAGAGAGGAGAAGGCCGTGTGAGGTTCCACAGGATTCTTTATGCAGGTGTGCCACGAAGGTTCCCAGTGACAGCTCTTCTGCCGAACCGGGCAGAATCAGGGGTTTTTATACCCTACAGGGGTTTTGAAAACTGTCCAACAGAAAGGGTCAGGGGAAAGTGACCTATGGGCTTACAGAGAGATAAGCAGGGTCGGAAAGGTGGAAGAGAAGGGCTGCTAGGGTCCAGTCATGCTGACCTGGCATTTCCTAGCTCAGGCCTCTGACCGCCAAGGAGGCCGTGCAGGCCCTGGGCCTGCTACACTGACCCACAGGGTGTCAGGTCCTGCTCTGACCCTGGCTGTGGGTTTTGGGTTTTTTTCTTTTGTATTGTTGCATTTGTATTTTTAGTTTTCCTAGTAAAGAACTGTTATTCGTATTCCCATATCTTTAACTGAGAACTTTTTAATTTCAAAATTATAGCAATTTGAAGGGAGGGGGTTGACATTGTCCATTTCATGGAAGGCTCCTGCCTTCCTTAGCAAAAGCTGTCTTTTCCCACCAAGACACCTCCAATGCTCTTACAGAGAAAAAGAATATGGACACTTTATTAAGTAATTGATTTCTAAGCCACCTCCAATCTAGTATAGAAAACAAAGCTAACTCATATTTGGCAAGAACAATTCACGTCAAACCAATCCAGTTTCCTTTTCTGACAGGGCAAATGGCTCAATGGGTGAAAGAAGCAGTAGATGTGACATTTGTACTGTAGTAATATTTTAATGTGTGGTATTTTTAGAAACAACACTTAAAAATCATAGGATTCCATTAGAACATGGAAGATGTCACCTTGTGCTGCAGCAGAACTTAGAGGGGGGGAAAAGGGAGTTTAGGGAATAGTGACCAATGATTTGTCCTGTGAGAATAAATCCCTGGGCACTGCATAAAAATGGGACTTGCCTGACTTCCTAAACTCTCCTGTCATCAGGCACTGGCAATTACACACTCTTGATACAACACCAATAGTAAGTATACAATTTCTTGTGATGTCTTTTGCACTGAAATGAATTGAACTCAAGCTTTTCAGGAAGGAATTTATTGAAATGTACCTTTAAAGTTGAGCTGACTCACTAACTTGACAGGGATTAAAAAGTAAAAGCTGAAAGATAGTCCAGACACAAACCTGGCACACTCATCAGAGTAGGAAGATCAGGATGGGCACCTGAAGAAAAGAACTATTTGGTCAACTAGGCTGGTTTAGGAACCCAGTGACATGACAGGGGCAGTTCAAACCCTGGCACAGGAACTTGTGCTCTCAGAAGAAGTTCATGTTTAAGTCATACAGATTGCAGGAATATGAGTCTGGAATATGAAATCAGGAATAGGTGATTATAATTACACACTCCAATTCAGGACAACATTTAATCACTTGCAGGTACTTAAACACTTTCTTGACTAAATGCAAACTCTTGTTTCCTGCATTAGGGATTATAACTTAAGGTCATGGCTGGGATTTCAGATCTAAGTGATAGCAAATAGGTCTCAGATGAAGGTCTAGAAGAGGGATTTAGATGCTAAAAGAGCTTTTAAAATCTGAGCCTAAAAGGAGAAAGCATTTCCTTGATAAATATGAAACTATAAACGTGAGCAGTGTGTAAAGCTTACAGGTTGGACTCTTTCTTGAATATGATCCTCTCTGGAAGAAAGTGGACTTTAGCTGGAGGAAACCTGTGGCTCACCAAGCCAGTTAAGGTGAATTCTCAGGAGAGATATCTCCAATTGGCAGTGCTTCCTGCAGAACACCCAAATCCCCCCCCATTCCTCTCCAGCCCTACCTTGCAGCATTTACAGATGGCTCAGGGTCGTCCCACAAGTCGGTAAGGACCGGGAAAGACCCTAAGACCCAAAACTGGGAATCTGACATAGAAATAGTGGAGCGATCTCCACAGATTGCAGAATTAGCAGCTGTTGTCAGAGCCTTTGAGAAATTCAAAAATGAACCTTTTAATCTGGTCACATAAAACTCAGCTTATGTTGCTGGCATATCTATGAGAGCAGAACATGCTCTTCTCAAAGAGGTTTCCAATCCAAAGTTATACCAATTGATTTCTACATTAACACGCTTCATTTCCCACAGAAAACAACCTTACCATATAATGCACGTGAGGTCACACACTGACCTCCCAGGTTTCATTACAGAAGGGAACAGGAAAGCAGACACCTTAGCCATGGCAATAGAGACTGCTAATGTCCCTAACATCTTTGCCCAGGCAAAGTTGTCACACTCATTTTTTCATCAAAATGTGCCTGCCCTTATCAGAATGTTCAAGCATTCAAAAGATCAAGCAGAAGCTATTGTTGCCACATGCCCAAACCGTCAAAACAACCAGATACCATCTATGGAGACGGGAGTCAATCCCCGAGGTTTAAACAGCTGCCAGCTGTGGCAGACAGATGTA
Source organism: Passer domesticus (assembly GCF_036417665.1). Classification (NCBI taxonomy): domain Eukaryota; kingdom Metazoa; phylum Chordata; class Aves; order Passeriformes; family Passeridae; genus Passer; species Passer domesticus. The sequence continues at coordinate 2,428,324 of NC_087482.1, read as the reverse complement.
ACCCACTTTGCAACTTTTGAAAGGTCAAAATATGTGCATGTATGGGTCAATATATTTTCAGGAGCAGTATTTGCATCAACACATCCAGGAAAAACTGCGCAGCACACCATAAAACAATTTTTCCTGGCCTTTGCTACCCTGGGAGTACCAAAGGAGATCAAAACAGACAATGGACCTGCCTATACCTCTCGCAAGTTGAAAGACTTCTTCACTGAGTGGGGAATAGAACATAAGACAGGTATACCTGCAAGCCCCACAGGACAATCCGTCATAGAAAGGATGCATCAAACCCTCAAAAGAGTCCTCAATCAGCAATAGAGAGAAACAAAAATCATTTCTCCAGTTGCAAGACTTTGCAAGGCTCTCTATGTCATCAACTTCTTGAACTGTACAACATCAGAGCCTGATCCACCAATAATTCACCACTTTGCACATACCACCCAAGCAAAGCTCACTGAGAAACCACCTGTGCTCCTGAGTGGGAGGCAGAGCTGAGGGAGTGCCTTGGAGGGCACCAGTCACCCAGGTGCCCTCACTGCCACTCAGGCCTGAAGGAGAAATTGAATCACTTTCCATTAAGGTCCTCCTAGATGGAAGAACCAAGACACAGGAGGAAGCAAGTCACTGGAGGCCGCCAAATTTCTGAACATGATGCTGAGTGATCTGGAGAGGTGCCGTGGTGAGTGTATTTCATTCATGCTTCCCCTGGGACTCAGCAGCTGGGGGCTTTGGCTGCACATCTGGACATGCCGTGCCCGGCACAGCGGGAAGGGATCCATGGCAGCCTCGCTGCCCCGCTGCTGCTGCTGCTGCTTTGATGCCCTGCAGGGCTGTTTCCCAGCCTGGCCTGGCTGCAGCTTCTGCCCAGCCCCTGCAGGAAGGCATTTGGCATCTGCTGCCAGGGAGCCCAAACTGCACCATGGGCCATGCCCACCCTGAGTTACCCTGCAATTTCCCAGTCTCCAGGCAGATCACGAGAGGTGGTGGTTTGGAGAAGGGAGGGGCCTGTCCAATCCCAAAAGCTCATCTGATTTCCTGATCATTGTCCGTGACTTTCACCAGTATTAGCTTCTGAAGACGATATCTCCCTAATGGGGAACTGTCCCATCTGATCCATCTGTCCCTTTTATTTCTCAAGCGATGACCCAAAAGCTGGCACAGAAGGTGGATGTTCCAGGAAGAAGCAGTGGCTCAGTGGCAGCCTCTTCTGCAGGAGAACAGGCAGTTCCAGGCACTGGCACAGCAGGTGATTGCTCCAGTGTCTCCTGACAGGGCCTGACTGTCCCCTGGGGCTGGGGGAGCAGTCATGGGGCAGGGAGGGCCAGGCCTGGCAGTGGCTGCTCAGGGATGGCTTTGGCCCGTGTCCCTGGCAGCAGCCACTGCCCAAGCAGCTGCGCAGCCCCCGGGCTCTCCTCCCGGCCTGCTGGGCTTTGTTGGGTGGCACAGCCTGTGCCAAGGGCCGGCAAGGTGCCTGCAGGCCCCAGCTCTGGGGGAAACAGAGAATGTCCTGCCCGTATCCACCGTGCTGCCAGCTCAGCAGTGCAGCACAGCACGGGCTCACGCTCCCCATTGCTCCCACAGACGTTATCAATGAAACAGGAATATATGCCCCGGATCCAGTGCGCTTCCCAAGAATTGTCTGCCTCCAGGATGTGCGCAGGACCTGCATGATAGGCACGGTGGTGACAGTGTTCACTGTGCCACTTGTGCTGATAGGCTGCTATCTTGGCATTCGCAAGCTGTACGAGAACAGATGGTCAGTTGTTGATTTTTCTCCACAGTTTTCTTATAACTCTGCTCCTGCATACGTAGCCTGACTGGGAGTCATGCTGCAGTGGAGTTGTGGCCAGTCCATGGTTGTCCAAATAACTCTGCTGAGGCTTCTGCTGCTGCCCCGTGCTTCCATTGGCCTCTCAATTGCTGGGCCTTGTCCTGGGGGCCCGCTGGGGCTGCAGCCAGTGCTGGCTCCCACTGAGGCTGCCTGGCCAAGAGTAGCCCCAGGGGCACAGGGCAGAGGCAGAGCAAGTTCTCCACAGTATTTGGGCAGCACAGCTCAGGACAGGACAGGACAGTGCTTATTTAGTACCTCATGTAAAGTTTTACAGTAAGAGTGTTGTTGTAGGTCAAGCAAATTTGCTCCAGATCAGTGTTAAAACAAATCCAACATGATGAAGGTTTGGCTTTGGCCTTGAGACTTTCCTCTTTGTGTAGGCCTTGCTCTGGATTGATTCCAAATCAGTCTTGGAACTGGTTTTGGGTGAAGGCTCATCCCAGCCCTGAGCCTTGGCAGTTCTCTGGCCTCAAAGGGACAGCTGAGGCTGCACTGCACATGACTGGGATTCGGGGTTCCATTATCAAAGAGCTTTGAGATGTTTAAATTACTGTATTCTTACTACATGGTTTTCTTTATGAAATGCATTCATTAGTTTTTAAAACTTAGTTGTAAAAAAACTTCTTCTTCAGTGCTTTTTCCCGTTTTTTGATATAGTCAGTGATGGCCTAATTATCTCATGACTGAATTAGAAGACTGTAAGTATTATAAAATGAAATAATGTTGACACTCTTATGTCTTCCACAGACTCCTGAAACTTATGTTGGTTTGATGTGACCAACAGAAGAGTTTGGCTCTGCTTTTAATTTAGACAAGCAGAAGAGCTGGAACCTGTTGAAAAGAGTCTCTTCACAGCTAAAGCAAACTGCCAGGGTTCTTTTTTTCCAGCTCTGGGCCGGACAATAAAAATCTCTCAGCAGTAAATACTCCTGACCAGTAACTGATATAAACTAGGCATTTGGGCTGTTTGCTGCCTCACCCCTGAGTTCCTCAGAGCTGCAGCTCCCTGTTCTCTTGGCAGACAGGGGCTGGCTATGGATGACAGTCACGTCTCTGGCCTGGTGCACACCAGGTCCACACATGAGCTGAGGGATCGTCCTTGCACACCCCATCCTGGAAGAACCCAGTTCATTGATGAGTCTGACACAATTTGGTGCATGGCAGCAAAAGAAGGCAAAATAAAGGCTAGAATTGGTACCATTCTGTAATATGTGATATAGGTAATTTGTGCTTATGTAGAATATGAGAGGAAGATATGTTATAATGTTTAAAAGAAATACACAAAAGCATTTTCAAATCCACATGGAATTGCTTCATGCTTAGAGACTGCTGCATGTCATTGCAAAACTGCAGACAGCAGGAAGGAGGGGGTCTAATTTGCAATTAAAAGAGCCTAGCTGGGGAAGGAGATGGATCATTTCTCAAAGGCCACCTGGGCGGTCAATGCTCATCAAGCACTGAGATTGAGATAGCAGAAGTTATCAGGGAACTTGCATCCCAATACCAGGTTCCCCCTACTCTCAGCATTCACAGCTTGCCAGGAACCACATTGTCCAGTGCAACTTGGAGAAAGAGGACATCATGAATGTGTTTGACTATGAAAAGAACAAGAGAGACGCTGCCTCGAGCAACAGAAAGGGTATAAAACCTGACTGTACCAGACTGCCTTAGTGAACAGAGCGGGCCTGATGCGATAGAGGTCAGATCAGTGTTCACCCAGTGTCCATCCAGGCTCAACGCTGTCCCTTTGATTGTGGATCTCAAAACTGTGTATCAGTCACACAATAAATTATATACATATATTTATTATTATTAAATTGGTTTCATATATTTATTATTATTAAATTGGTTTGATCAGTTTTTATCTACAACAATCTTAGTGACCCCTACATGATCTGATTTAGGGGTTCTGGGGACCCCCTTCCTCTGGTCATGAGGTGCCCTTGTCATTTCAGTGGCCCAACAAGGTTGGGAAGCCCTGTAGGACCAATCAGACAAACCAAAAGCTAAAAGATACAATCTGGGACGAGATTTAAAAAAAAAAAGGGGGCCCAAAAATAGCTCTCAGGTATTTGGAGGTGGGTCTCCGAGGCTGCGGCAACATTTTTTCACTCATAGAAGTCTACGTGCACGAAGAATCCACACGGAAAAAAGAATCATATCATGTGGTTGAGTGAGGTGTGATTGAGCGCGTGTGTGAGACATGATACTATCACAAAGCGAGTGCAAAGTCCAAGATCCCAGCTCCCCTCTCCCTCGAGGGAAGGGGTCGGTCAAGGGGGAAGCAGAGGAGCTCATTTCACACGTAAAGCCTGTAACTCCGGGGAGGGGAGTTCAGGGGTTTGATCACAGGCGGACCAGAAAGGGAGGGTACGTTCCCAGGCGTTCGGAAGCTGGTAAATTTTTTTGGTCCAGGACTTCAGTAAGTCCAGGTAAGAGAGCCTTCTACCAGTCGGCAAACCGACACTGTGAGCCTAGCAGGCTGGTAAGGTTCAATTAGGATTAAAAACAGGTACGGTACTGATTCAGGGAAAACTTTAGGACTCATATCGAAATACAACACAGGAACACGGTATGGAGAGACTAAAAGAAATAGACTCGAGGAAGGTGGGGCAGAAAAAGAGTAAGATGCAGGGAAAAACTCAGGGTAAATCAAAAAAGGAACAGGAGAACGGTTTACCTGAAATTCCGAGAAATAGTCCATTGGGGTGGATGTTAGAACACTGGGAGGACTGCCTCAAGAGAAGTATGAGATCCAAGGAACGAATGATACATTATTGCATTGAGGTATGGGGAGGAAAAGAGATTAAAAGACACCTAACGTGGCTGATGTTTGGCACTTTCGAAAGGTGGACTTGCCGAGCTTTGCACGACTACGTGTACGATGAGTACCTGCCAGAAAGTGAGGAGATGAGCTATGCCAAACTATGGGAATATGCTATCACAGTTAAAACTTACAGGAGTGCCATGATTCAGGGAGAAACGTGGGAGCCCTTAGATAACCTTCCGCCTCCATATCCTCTGCAGGCTCAGGTTCCTTTGCCTGCATCCTTGGGTCCTTCACACCCACCCACACAGGCACAGGCACCTCCGCTCCCAGTGCAGCAGCCGTAAGTCCTGCTCCCACAGGGACAGGCTTGGCTCCATAGTATCCACAAGATAGTGCTCAGCCCCCTCCCCTACTGCTCCCAGTGGAAAGCAAGTGGCAAGCCTGTCATACTGGGGAAACCAGTTCTCCTCCAGCCAGCCGAATACGGCACAAGACAAGGAGGGTGGCCAATGATGATAGTGAGAGCGAGGAGGACAAACAGAATCTCTTTAAGAGAAATGCCCATTGCCCCAGGAATAATTTGGTACGTAAATGTACCAATTAATACTGAGGATGTAAGGGCTTTCAAGAAAGAGATGGGGAGTTTGATGGACAATCCGATAGGAGTAGCAGAAAGCTAGATGAATTCCTGGGGACAAGCGTATACACTTACGATGATATAACGGCATACGAAGGTCATTGTCTTATCATAAGGGATATGATAAGACAAGTGGCGATATGAGACTGGGATCACAGGAATCCCCAAGGGACATGGGGGAACCAGAAGTGGCCAGATCAGAGGCTATCATGGAATGCTCAGAATGAGGAGGACTGAACAAAAATGATAGAACTGAGAAATATGGTAATACAGGGTATAGGGAAAGCAGTGCCAAAAGAACAAGATATCAGTAAGGTATTCCAGGAATGCCAATGAAAAGATGAGACACCCACAGAATGGCTAGAGAGACTAAGGAAAGGACTTTGAATGCATTCGGGGACAGATCCGGACTCCCCTGTCAGGGAGGTTATGCTAAAAACACAATTCGTTGCGAAATCATGGGAGGATATATAGAGAAAACTAGAGAAAATAGAAGGCTGGCAGGAAAAAGGATTACAGAAATTACTAAGGAAGGCTCTAAAGGTTTATATGAGAAGAGACGAGGAACAACAAAAAGAACAGGCAAAGGTACTGGTGGCCGCCGTCAGGGAAGCCCAAAAGCAGGAACGGACTCAAGACTCTATGAAACCAACACAGAGTCATCCGCCTCCGAGAAAGCCAAACCTTCCTCAGAGAAGGCACTCGAACAGTAACAAGTACAACCCCGAGTGCTTTTACTGCAAGCCCAGGGAGCACCTTCGGAGGGAATGCAAGAAAAGAGTGAAGGATGAGAAAATCTTTCAGGAAGATTAGAGGTGTCAGGGGCTTTTTAATTTGGGGTCCAGAACATCCAACGAGCCCTTAATAAAATTAAAGACAAGACCCCGAAACAGGAATTAACTTTTCTAGTAGATTCAGGAGCAGAGCAGAGCACCATTCAGCGGCTGCCACCAGGATGTATAAGAAGCAAAGACACCATGGTGGTGATCGGATTGAAGGGAGACCTTTTTAAGGTACCTGTGATTAAAAATGTTAAGATAGAATCAAAGTTTTGCTTCAGGAATATGTTACTGGTGGAAGAGGCAGATTATAACCTACTAGGAAGGGATCTGATGGTAGCCCTGGGGATAAGTATAATTGCACAGGAGTCTCAACTCATGCTAAGTTTATATAAACTAACCACTGAGGACAAAAGCAAAATAAATTCAAAGGTTCGGCATACACAAGGAGAGGCTGGGAGGCTGCATATGGAGCCAATTTGTATTGAAATCGAAAGACCAGAGGATCCAGTTAGAATTAGAAATACCCTATACCTATGGAAGGTAGAAAAGGGCTGAAAGCAATAATAGAGGAATTCATCACAAAAGGAACACTAGAACCGTGCATGTCTAGACATAATACTCCTATTCTGGCAGTATGGAAACCAGTTGGAAATTACAGATTAGTACAGGATTTGAGGGCTGTGAATGGGAGGACAAAAATGCTATTCCCCACAGTTTCCAATCCTTACACTCTGCTAAATAATATTTCTCCTGAGGGTACATGGTATAGCGTAATAGATTTAGAAGATGCTTTTTGGACCCGTCCTTTAGCTAAAGAAAGTAGGGACTATTTTGCATTTCAATGGGAGGATCCAGAGACGAATAGGAAGCAACAGCTCAGATGGACATCTGCCTCAGAGGTTCGTGGATTCACCAAACTCATTTGGACAGGCTCTTGAGCAATTTCTAAGCCAATTTGTACCGCCAGAGGGTATCAAGCTACTGCCGTATGCAGACGACTTACTGGTAGCAGGTCCTAAGGAGGAAGATGTAAGGGCCAGCACAATTTCATTGTTTCTTAGGAGACAAAGGATTAAAGGTCTCAAACTCCAAGCTACAGTTTACTGAGCCCGAGGTAAGATACTTGGGACGCTGGTTGTCCTGAAAGAGTGGCACGAATTGTTGCTTTACCCTCCCTGTGGACGAAGAGAGAAATCAGACAACTGTTGGGACTTTTAGGATATTGCAGGCAGTGGATCGAGGGATATAGTGAGAAGGTGAAGTTTTTCTATGAGAAATGGACCACTGACAGACTGAAATGGACACAGCAGGATGAGGAAGGATTTAAGCAGATAAAAGAGACCCTGACGGCAGCTCCGGTGTTAAGTTTGCCTGATATAAAAAGACAATTTCACTTGTTTGTGGACATGAGTAGCCATACTGCTCACGGGGTACTAATGCAGGATTGGGCAGGGGATAAGAAACCAGTAGGATATGTATCTAAGCCTTTAGACCCGGTGGTAGCCCACCTGTCTGCAAGCTATTGTAGCTGTGGCATTATTAGTGGAGGAAGCGAAAAAGGTAACTTTTGGAGCCCCACTAGTGGTATACACTCCTCATAGTGTGAGGAACATATTGCAACAAAAGGTCGAGAAATGGCTCACTGATGCCAGGCTTTTGAAATATGAAGCCATATTAATCCACTCCCGTGATCTTGAACTACAACTGACTACTGCAAAAAATCCGGCACAATCTTGTTCAGGGAAGCCTCAGGGGAACCAGCGTATGATTGCGTCGAGGTGGTGGAATTGCAGACCAAGATAAGACCTGACCTAGAGGAAGAGGAATTAGACGAGGGAGAGAAATGGTTTGTAGACGGCTCAGCCAGAGTCATAGAGGGGAATAGGAAATCTGGATATGCTGTAGTGGATGGTAAGATCAGAGAAGTAATAGAATCAGGACCCCTGAGTGTTAGCTGGTCAGCAGAAGCATGTGAATTATATGCAGTAATTAGAGCCCTATGGAAATTAAAAGGCAAAAAGGGAACGGTTTTCATAGATTCTAAGCACTCGTTTGGGATAGTCCATACCTTCGGAAAAATTTGGGAGGAGCGAAGATTACTTAACACCAAGGGACGAGAACTAGTGCATGGAGAATTAATAAAGCAAATCTTAGAAGCCATCAGGGAGCCAGAGGCAATATCAATAGTCCATGTGAAAGGGCACCAAGCAGGAATGCAGTTCTGGACCCGAGGGAATAATATAGCAGGGAAGCGAAAAACACTGCTCTATTGCAGGTAAGTACCCCAGAGATCGAAGAAAGCGGTACCCAGGAATATCCTCTGTATCCTTCTCCCAAAGAAATTGAAGGGTATGAGAAAATAGGGGGAAGATTAGAAGAAGGTAAGTGGAAATTACCAGATGGGAGAGAATTACTGTCTAAAGACTATACCAGAAGGATATTGAAAAGATTAAACCAGCAGACGCTTTGGGGCGCTCAGGCCCTTGCAGAACAGTTTCTAAAATTTTTCGGATGTAAGAGGATTTATGAATTAGCCAAACAAGGAATACAGGGATGTATGGTTTGCCAGAAAGTTAATTGAGCCAGGGCACGACAGGTAGCATTGGGAAGGCGTCCAACAGCATACTGTCCTTTGGAGAGGATTCAGGTGGATTTTACAGAACTGCCTAAGGAAGGAAGATGCAAATTTTTACTAGTACTAGTGGACAAAATGACCCATTGGGTAAAGGCCTTTCCAAGCTCTAGGGCTATGACTCAGGCAGTATCAATATTTTTACTAGAAGAAATCATACCTCGATATGGGTTGGTGAAATATACAGATTCAGATCAAAATATATAGATTCAGATCAAATTCTAAAATCATTAAGCAACTAGCAGGAGCCTTGGGGATCAGGTGGGAACACCATACTCCATGGCACCCACAGAGTTTGGGACAGGTTGAAAGGATGAACCAGACGCTGAAGGCTCAATTATCAAAGCTGATACTTGAAACCAAGATGTCCTGGTCAAAGTGCCTCCCCTTAGCTTTGCTAAACATCAGGACCATGCCCCATTCAGAGACAGGGCTGTCACCTTTTGAAATGTAATATGGGATGCTGGTAGGACACCCAAGAAAAGAGGATGGCCAGATACAGCCATACCTGATAGAGATAAGAATCTGCAGGAATTACGAAAGCAGGATATAATAACTCAGGGCACCCCCTTGGGGTTTGCTGTACATAGGCTACAGCCCAGGGATTGAGTGCTCATAAAAACATGGAGAGAGGTCCCTCTCTCCTCACTGGGAAGGCCCTTTTCTCATCCTATTGACCACAGACACCGCCGTCGGGACAGCAGAGAAAGGCTGGACCCACGCGTCTCGAGTAAAAAAGATTGAGCACCGGGAGGAGATGCCTGAGTGGAAGGCTACCACTTCCCCTGGAGACCTAAAGATAACTTTATGTCGGCCAAGTAAATGACCAAACGGGATCAGATAAGTTGTGCAACTCTTAGGTGTAGATGTTATCCATTTGTGCATTTTAAGTGTGACTATTGTAACAAGGTGTGGGTGGTACATTGTAGAAGGGGATATCGACCAAAGGGCTTGTGTGATAAGTGCCTAGAGGACAAACTGTACCTGACTAGCCGTGTCTTAGAGCTCGCTACTGCTTTGGGTATAATAGAATTAGATTCCTGGGAATGGTTTCACCTGTTTCAAAACAGGGTGGGAGGAAAATTAAACTTCAGAGCTCAAATTATAACAGTTGAGTGCCAGAGGTTAAAAAAAAGTTCCCTGCAGCGCTGATGCCATTAAACTTGTGAGGTGGGGCTCCTTTAAGAGGACGTATGCAGTTCGGTCCAGGACCCTGGAAGAATATTCCTGCTGCTGAAAAGATGGCTTACCTCGCTGTTGGTGGCAACCCAGTGGGTGCAGGCAGAGGCAGAGGGATACAAATATGGGGAGTTCTGATGAGCCTGAGTCTAGTCACGTGCCACTTGATTAGCCTGCACCAAGAGAATTCACCCAGCCAGAAGGGGTCAAGTCTCGATAACGGGTGCGGACAGTGTGTGGAAATTGTCCGGGGGAGGACAAGGAGAAGCGGAGACTCTGGCATACCCAGCCCCAGGAAATTGCAACATGAATAAGCAAAGCAGGTTCTGCTTTATAAATGGCACTCAATATGTGAGTTGAATGGAAAGATGATATGTTATTCACAAAAGGCAATCTAAGGACAGGCAGTCAGAACATAGACTACATAAACAGAATGTTGAACAGATGTCTATTCCTATCTGTAACAAATGCAATCACACGGTATGGGTAGGAGGAAAAACAGAGTCAGGATTTGTAGCTTACTTTCAGGTTAACAAACTATGTTATGATAATAGCCAACTGGAGATGTGTGCAATGGGAGGAAAACATATTGGGTTGGAAAGAACTTGAAATATGAAGGCAGGGTATCCCTCAGAAATGAACTGGTCTTTCTTGACCTCCTTGAGGAACATGATGACAGAGCCTGTCTACAGTTTGACAAAACATTCTGCCTTTCAAAGAATAAGGATGGTATAGACCCAGAGGGGAAAATGAAACAGGTAGCCCAAGAATTGAAAAGACAGGAATCAGAAATGAGGAAAAAGAGAATAGAGCAAGAAAGGCTAAGAACTCTAAGTGAACAATACGACCAATTGGAAAAGCAGTATACTGGCTGGGGGCTGCCTGCTTCTGAGAGAAATTTATTTATAGATCTAATGCAAGAAATTGCTACTGAACTGGGTTTATCAAATTGCTGGATTTGCAGAGGGCTTAAATCAGTGGACAAATGGCCTTGGAAAGGTGAGAGCTTAACTCCAGAGCAGCTGCTAAAATGGGATAACACTGAGATTTCAAGAACAATACAGAGGCCTGAGAGGTGGGTCTTGGACCAGTGGAGAATTGGGATGGTTTGTATCAGCCAAGAAGGGAGAGAATATAACAAGGTAGTGGGATATACCTTATTTATCTCTACCTTATCAGTAAATTCAAATAATAAAAGCAGGACCTGGCAACCAGAACCTCCTGCTGGATATTGGAGCCAGGAAAAAGGGACCACTTGTGAGTGGAACGAAATAATTGCGCTCTGCTGGAACAAAGGCTCTGGAGTTAATCCTTACCAATCCTTGGGAGACCTAAAGGGATACTGGAACTCCCCAAAGGGAGCCAGAAAATACCAAGGGGAATTGGAAAAACCCCAAATGGTATATATTGGATCTGTGGGAGAAAAGCATACAAAAAATTACCCCTGAAATGGAAAGGGTCGTGCACCCTAGGAAAAATCAGGTTTTGTTCACACTCCCTATGTCAGAAAGTAGCTCATTGGGAGCACCCTTATATGAAACTTTAAGTAGGGGAAAAAGAGAAATAAAGAAGAAATTCCATGTGGTGGACGGTAGCCAGACATGGGGAGAGGAAGAGTGGCCTGCTGAGGGAATAATAGAATATTATGGCCCTGCCACGTAAGCCCCAGATGGAAGCTGGGGGTACAGAACCCTGATTTTTCTGTTGAACAGGCTAATATGACTTCAGGCTGTAGTTGAGATAATTTCAAAACATACATCAGATGCCCTTGAATTGTTATCTAGACAGCATTCCCAAATGCGGGTTTTTGTATATCAAAATCAGATAGCCCTGGATTATTTGTTAGCTGAAGAAGGGGGCATCTGTGGAAAATTTAACAAATCAGAATGTTGCATAGAAATTGGCCATTATGGGGAAACCATCTGAGGTCTGGCAGCAGAAATTAAGAGGGTAGCACATGTACCAGTTCAGAAATGGAATTCCATTCTCTAAGCATCCTGGTGGGATCACTTATTCGAAGGAGCCTGGTGGAAGAAAGTAGTATTCTTTATACTATGTTCAGTAGCCAGGGTTATATTCCTACCCTGTTTTAATACCTTGCTTTATTAGACTGCTGTACTCAGTTGTGTAAGGTATGTAAGTAGCAGCCATGCCCATAGACCTAGAATGTGCTGCAGGAAAAGTAAGTCAAGTGTCTAAAATAATGAAATTAGAGGAAAAAGATAATAAAGCAGCTGAGGCCCTGGCAACATTCGAAAAACAAGTGAAGGGAGACAGGGCTGTCTGTAAAGTATATCAGGAGATATCCCAGGACAAATAGGAAAAAGACAGAGAGGCTGGGGAAAATTAAAAAGGTAACTATATTTCCTAAAAACACAAAATAGCTAACACACATAGATATTAAAGAAGTTACATGGGCTAAGGGAAAATTCACTAAATGAATTAAAGGATATTAGGACTCTAGCATGAATTAATGTGTTTATATAGAAGGGGGGGGATTGTAATATGTGATACAGGTAATTTGTGCTTATGTAGAATATGAGATGAAGATACGTTATAATGTTGAAAAGAAATACTCAAAAGCATTTTCAGCGGAAGCCAAGGAATTGCTTCATGTTTAGAGACTGCCACATGCCATTGCAAAACTGCATACAGCAGTGAGGAGGGGTCTAACTTGCAATTAAAAGAGCCTAGCTCGGGAAGGAGATGGATCCTTACTCAAATGCCACCTGGGCGGTCAACGCTCCTCAAGCTCTGAGATCAAGATAGCAGAAATTATCAGGGAACTTGTATCCCAATACCAGGTTCCCCCTACTCTCAGCATTCACAGCTTGCCAGGAACCACATTGTCCAGTGCAACTTGGAGAAAGAGGACATCATGAATGTGTTTGACTATGAAAAGAACAAGAGAGGTGCTGCCTCGAGCGACAGAAAGGGTATAAAACCTGACTGTACCAGACTGCCTGATGCGATAGAGGTCGGATCAGTGTTCACCCAGTGTCCATCCAGGCTCAACGCTGTCCCTTTGATTGTGGATCTCAAGACTGTATATCAGTCATGATACATTCCATTCTTTTCTTTTTTAATTCTTATTAAATTGGCTTGATCAATTTCTATCTATAACAATTCCAACCATTTGACATTCAGCTGTGTGTAATGGAGATAGGTACTACAAGTTTCCTATTCATGCACAATTTGCTGTCTGAGAGCACTCAGTTCTCAAAGTCACAGGAGCTTGCAGGTCTGTGTCTGAGATGACTTTAAAAACAAAAACAACCTTTATGTGCTACACCTGTATATCAAAACTTCATAATAGAAATCACAAGCTGATTCTGCTGTTGAGTGGATTAAAAAAAACCCACAAAAAACTATAGCAAAACTGTGACCAAATAAAATAGGTAAACAAAACAACCACCAAGAAAAAGCCAAAACCAACAGAAAAATCCCCACAAATCCAGAAAAAGGTAAAAATCAGGTGAAGGAGGCAGAGATCCAAGAGCAACAAATGGGCAGAGCAACTACAGAAGTGCAGAAAGGAAAGATAATAAGAAAGGAGAGATAATAAGTGGGTATGACACCAAAGTAGCCAGGGGATCTGAGATACTGTTCTCACCCTTCTGGAAACAATCTGACATCAAAATACACTGAAAATCAATGATGGTGATTGTGATAATGGGAATCTCTACGTTTAGCTTTCATATATGCATTGTGTGTGAGTTTTGTTTTCCTGTGAAGTCGCATCATCTGGCAAGGGGGCTTTTCTGTCCAAAGAAAAACACTGCAGTGGAAAAGGAGGCCAGTTTGGAAAAGATTAAAAATAAGAGGTAAAAATAAAGTAATTTTTAAAAATATGTTGTTTGGTTGGTTTGCTGTTTGTTCATGGGTTTTTTGCCTGTCTTTGAAAGCAGCCCCTCAGATGTTAATGCACACAGCAAGTCCTTTGTAACGGGCTGTCTTTGCAAAAAAATTGCCAATTTTGTTATGCAAGACAGAAACAGCTTCCCTTGGGCTACAGCTGGAAGGCTTAGAAATGTGTTCCAGAAACTCAGGATAGGGCAGAGTCTGAGTAAACACAATTTAATGTCATGGAGTGCAAGATGCAAGTTACCCAATGAAGTAATCAGAGCTTGTAAATGCCAAGCAGCGGGAAAGGGCTGTGCATTGGAATGACAGGGAGCAGCCACAGAGGCAGGATGGACAAGTTTCCCAGCCAAACCAGACCAGAAGTGTTATGAATAAAAAGTTATCTATGTTTTTAAGGTTGCAGAGTTAAAACAAGTTGGACCAGTTGCTGTTCAGTTAGCTTCATTGTTAAGAGTTCTTCTTCAATTACCTCTTAGTGGTTGGCAATTAACCATTGTCCCCATGAGGCTTGCCAGGGAGTGACACAGGGTCCCTGCAGGTACCAGGAGAATGGGAGTGGCATCAGAGCTGGTATGCAGATGAGAAATGCATTGCACCAAATTTTGCAGTTTTCCAGGAAAACCCCTAAAAACAAGGAGCCAACATAGAACTAGGGGACCTAGGTGATGTCTAAGGATGGGAGCGTAGTCCAGTGCCTGCTTGGATCCTTTTTGTTTTTCACCCTAACCCGAAAAGAGGTTGATTAAAGAGAAGCCCCGGGGTGTTAGACAAAAAAGATAGGAATCTCCTAATCTCTGGTGAGGACGGAATCCCCAGCTCTGCCTGCAGACCAGTGGACACAGCTGCATCATCCTCCTCCTCCGTGCCACGCCTGGGAGCACCGGCGGCGTGGGCGCGACCTTTTGATTTCTCCCCACCTGAGCTGATTCTTTTTAATAAAGGCATTAAAAAGGAGAAAGATCTCCTGCCCCATTTATTTCAAGAAGCACTGGGAGCACAAAGGGACACAGCCAGGAGGCCCAGCAGCTCCTTGCTGAGGACCCACTTCATGCAAGAGCTGGCACTCAGAATATGAAATGAATTTAAAATAAAAGGGTGGGGAGAGGCAGCAGGGAGGTGTCCTCAGAGGTTCAACTCTGCACTCTGCTTTTTCCACCAACATTATCCAAGTTCCTGTGCTTGTTTTCCTGAAGAATTTGCACTCAACAGAGCTTCAGTGCCTTTGATCAAATCAGTCTTAAGAGCAGCTTGGGGCTGGTCAGTCGTTTAGATGTGAGCAGTGAAATAAATGGACAGGAGATCTTTCTACTTTTAATGCCTTTATTAAGAAGAATCAGCTCAGGTGGGGAAAAATCGA
This sequence comes from Passer domesticus, assembly GCF_036417665.1. Classification (NCBI taxonomy): domain Eukaryota; kingdom Metazoa; phylum Chordata; class Aves; order Passeriformes; family Passeridae; genus Passer; species Passer domesticus. The sequence goes on along the minus strand of NC_087482.1, from coordinate 2,413,272 downwards.
CGGGTTGCGCCCACCCCGCCGTTGCTCCCAGGCATGGCACAGAGAAGGAGGGTGATGCAGCTTTGTCCACTGGTCTGTAGACAGAGCTGGGGATTCCATCCTCACGGGACATTAGCAGATTCCTGGCTTTTTTGTCTAACACCCCGGGGCTTCTCTTTAATCAACATCTTTTCAGGTTATGGTGAGAAGAAAAAAGGATCCAAGCAGGTATGGGACTATCCTCCCATCCTTAGGCGTCACTTAGGTTACTTGTTGGCTTGTAATTTTAGGGGTTTTCCTGGGAAAACTGTAAAAATCCGGGGCGCAATGCATTTCTCATCTGCATACTGGCTGTGATGTCACTGCTATTTTCCTCCTACTTGAAGGGTCTGTCCCGGGTCCCTCCCTGGCAAGCGGCCAGCATCAGGGGGACAATTGTTAATCACCAGCCATTAACAGGTAATTGAAGAACTTTTCTTTGGCAGTGAAACTAACTTACAACAACTGGTTTGACTTGTTTTTAACTCTGCAACAAAAAAAAAAAAGTATAGCTTTCTATTCATAACACCCACCTTAGGAAGGACTCAGCTCCTCTCCCACACCTTGATGGCAGGCACTAAACTGCCACGTTAATCACGAGGAACTCATGCCCCTGCCAGCCTTACAGATGTCTCCAGTCACCTGTACGCCACAGATCTCAAATCCCCCAAGAACCTCACGAGGAACCCCAGCCCCACGCACCACTTACAAAGGACGCAAAGCCCTGCATGCCTTCCTGCAAAACCCAACACCTACAAACCCCCCCTCCAGTTCGTGTGCCTCATGAGGGACCCCGGCCAAGTGCCATCCTTACAGGGGTCCCCCAATCCCCTGCATGCCATAGAAAAGCCAGGCTTGGCATTAACTCTAGCCAGCAGTGTGTTCCCTGGCAGAAACCAATTCCCTTCTGGGCATTAGGAAGACGTGTCGTGGTGCCGGCTGCATCTGTGGGAGCGATGGGGAGCGTGAGCCCGTGCTGTGCTGCACTGCTGAGCTGGCAGCACGGTGGATACAGGCAGGACGTTCTCTGTTTCCCCCAGAGCTGGGGCCTGCAGGCACCTTGCCAGCCCTTGGCACAGGCTGTGCCAGCCAACAAAGCCCAGCAGGCCGGGAGGAGAGCCCGGGGGCAGCAGGAAGCTGAGAGAAGCCCCTGCTCTGGAACTGAGGCAGTTCTTGCACAAGCAAACAAAGATGGTGACTTGAAGAGATTCCCACTGTGCTCAAAGTTTGCCTCTGAAGACTAAGAGGTGAGCTTGTCAAGAATCCCAGGAAACATCTGGGAAAAGGTTTTACATAACATGGTTGTGAGTAGGTACAAAGTTCCTGTGGGAAAAGATCTTTGCCTCTGCAGCAGGCTGGGTGTCTTAGGGTGCCTTACTTCTTTGCAGAGTAAACATTACCACTGAAATGCCACTTTATTTTTTATTGTATAAGTGTAAAGAATTTTCCAGAACTGTAAGACTACTTTCAAAAATAGAAACATATTGTGGAAAAAGGGATGAACCATGTGGTGAACTGTCTCTACAAGAAGCATTTCTAAATATTTCTAAAAATTAGAAGTGAAGATAAAATAGGGTTGCTTTTTCAGGATTCTAAAACTGCTTTAGGAGTGAAGTCCTTAGTCCTTGAAAAGTCCTTAAATTCTGTAGTACTCAGGAATAAATATTTCAGGTAGTCTCTCTACAATAAATAAATTTTAAAATATTTCTAAAACTTTCTCATTTCTAAAAATTCAAAACAAAGGCAAAATGGGGTGGCTTGTTCTCAGGAGCCCCATGCTGCTGCCTGCCCCCTGGGCTCCCCCATCCCCTCGGGGCCCCGCCGCTGGGCACAGCAGCCCCTGCCTGGCTCCTGCCTGCCCACACCGTGGCCATCCACGGCTGCTCCTGGGCACGGAGCTCAGCCAGTGCTGCTGCCAGGTGGGCTTTGCTGCTGCTACCTCCCAGACACTGGGGTGACAGCTCCATCTCTCTATTGCAACAGAAGAAGGGGCCATCACCTACTGATTCATAGAATCACAGAATCACAGAATTTCTAGGTTGGAAGAGACCTTTAAGATCATCGAGTCCAACCCATGTTCTAGCACCTCAACTAGATCATGGCACCAAAGTGCCACATCCAGTCTTTTTTTAAACACATCCAGGGATGGTGACTCCACTACCTCCCTGGGCAGATGATTCCAGTGTTTGACCACTCTTGCTGTGAAAAACTCCCTCCTTAAGTCTAGCCTGTATCTCCCTTGGTGCAGCTTGAGACTGTATCCTCTTGTTCTATCTCTTGTTGCCCGGAGAAAGAGACCGACCCCCAGCTCACCACAGCCACCCTTCAGGAAGTTGAAGAGAGTGGTAAGGTCACCTCTGAGTCTCCTTTTCTCCAGGCTAAACAATCCCAGCTCCCTCAGCCGTTCCTCGTATGGCTTGTGTTCCAAGCCCCTCACCAGCCTCGTTGCTCTTCTTTGGACACACTCAAGCATCTCAACATCCCTCCTAAACTGAGGGGCCCAGAACTGGACACAGTACTCAAGGTGTGGCCTCACCAGTGCCGAGTACAGGGGAAGAACGACCTCCCTGCTCCTGCTGGCCACACTATTCCTGATACTGGCCAGGATGCCATTAGCCTTCTTGGCCACCTGGGCACACTGGTGGCTCATGTTCAGCCGACTGTCAACCAGCACCCCCAGGACCCTTTCCACCTGAGCACTGTCCAGCCACACTGTCCCCAGCCTATAACGTTGCAGGGGGTTATTGTGGCCAACGTGCAGGACTCGGCACTTGGATTTATTGAACTTCATCCCATTAGATTCTTCCCATCCATCCAACCGTTCCAAGTCCCTCTGCAAAGCCCTCCGTCCCTGTAACAGAGCCACACATGCTTCCAGCTTAGTGTCATCTGCAAATTTACTAATAATAGACTTTAAACCCTCATCCATATCATCAATAAAAATATTAAACAGAACTGGCCCCAGCACAGACCCCTGAGGGACACCCATGGTGGCTGGCCGCCAGCTGGATGCAGCACCATTCACAACCACTCTCTGGGCCTGGCCATGCAGCCAGTTCCTAACCCAGCACAGAGTGCTCTTGTCCAAGCCACGGGCTGCCAGTTTATCAAGGAGTATGCTGTGGGAGACGGTGTCAAAGGCCTTGCTGAAATCCAAATAAACAAGATCTACAGCCTTCCCTGCATCCACTAGGCAGGTTACATGGTCATAGAAGGTGACCAGGTTGGTTAAACATGACCTACTCCTCCTAAAC